>NW_027507784.1:660196-790889 GCF_037356315.1 Lithobates pipiens | reverse complement strand
GACTCCCCCACTGTGCCCCACACAGCGACTCCCCCACTGTGCCCCACACAGCGACTCCCCCACTGTGCCCCACACAGCGATCCGCCCACTGTGCCCCACACAGCGACTCCCCCACTGTGCCCCACACAGCGATCCGCCCACTGTGCCCCACACAGCGACTCCCCCACTGTGCCCCACACAGCGACTCCCCCACTGTGCCCCACACAGCGATCCGCCCACTGTGCCCCACACAGCGACTCCCCCACTGTGCCCCACACAGCGATCCGCCCACTGTGCCCCACACAGCGACTCCCCCACTGTGCCCCACACAGCGACTCCCCCACTGTGCCCCACACAGCGATCCGCCCACTGTGCCCCACACAGCGATCCGCCCACTGTGCCCCACACAGCGACTCCCCCACTGTGCCCCACACAGCGATCCGCCCACTGTGCCCCACACAGCGACTCCCCCACTGTGCCCCACACAGCGATCCGCCCACTGTGCCCCACACAGCGACTCCCCCACTGTGCCCCACACAGCGATCCGCCCACTGTGCCCCACACAGCGACTCCCCCACTGTGCCCCACACAGCGACTCCCCCACTGTGCCCCACACAGCGACTCCCCCACTGTGCCCCACACAGCGATCCGCCCACTGTGCCCCACACAGCGACTCCCCCACTGTGCCCCACACAGCGATCCGCCCACTGTGCCCCACACAGCGACTCCCCCACTGTGCCCCACACAGCGACTCCCCCACTGTGCCCCACACAGCGACTCCCCCACTGTGCCCCACACAGCGACTCCCCCACTGTGCCCCACACAGCGATCCGCCCACTGTGCCCCACACAGCGACTCGCCCACTGTGCCCCACACAGCGATCCGCCCACTGTGCCCCACACAGCGACTCCCCCACTGTGCCCCACACAGCGACTCCCCCACTGTGCCCCACACAGCGACTCCCCCACTGTGCCCCACACAGCGATCCGCCCACTGTGCCCCACACAGCGACTCCCCCACTGTGCCCCACACAGCTATCCGCCCACACAGCGACTCCCCACTGTGCCCCACACAGCGACCTCCCCCACACAGCGACTCCCCCACTGTGCCCCACACAGCGATCCGCCCACACAGCGACTCCCCCACTGTGCCCCACACAGCGACCCCCCCACTGTGCCCCACACAGCGACCTCCCCCACTGTGCCCCACACAGCGACGTGCCCCACACAGCGACCCACCCACTGTGCCCCACACAGCGACCCACCCACTGTGCCCCACACAGCGACCCCCACACAGCGACTCCCCCACTGTGCCCCACACAGCGACCCCCACACAGCGACTCCCCCACTGTGCCCCACACAGCGACCTCCTCCACTGTGCCCCACACAGCGACTCCCCCACTGTGCCCCACACAGCGACTCCCCCACTGTGCCCCACACAGCGACTCCCCCACTGTGCCCCACACAGCGACCTCCCCCACTGTGCCCCACACAGCGACCTCCCCCACTGTGCCCCACACAGCGACCTCCCCCACACAGCGACCCCCCCCACTGTGCCCCACACAGCGACCCACCCACTGTGCCCCACACAGCGACCCCCACACAGCGACTCCCCCACTTTGCCCCACACAGCGACTCCCCCACTGTGCCCCACACAGCGACCTCCTCCACTGTGCCCCACACAGCGACCTCCTCCACTGTGCCCCACACAGCGACCTCCTCCACTGTGCCCCACACAGCGACCTCCTCCACTGTGCCCCACACAGCGACCTCCTCCACTGTGCCCCACACAGCGACTCCCCCACTGTGCCCCACACAGCTATCCGCCCACACAGCGACTCCCCCACTGTGCCCCACACAGCGACCTCCCCCACACAGCGACTCCCCCACTGTGCCCCACACAGCGATCCGCCCACACAGCCACTCCCCCACTGTGCCCCACACAGCGACTCCCCCACTGTGCCCCACACAGCGACCTCCCCCACTGTGCCCCACACAGCGACCTCCCCCACACAGCGACCCCCCCCCACTGTGCCCCACACAGCGACCCACCCACTGTGCCCCACACAGCGACCCCCGCACAGTGGAGCGACCTCCTCCACTGTGCCCCACACAGCGACCTCCTCCACTGTGCCCCACACAGCGACCCCCCCCCCCACTGTGCCCCACACAGCGACCCCCCCCCCCACTGTGCCCCACAGCAACCCCCCCACCCCGTGCCTCACACAGCAACCCCCCACTATGCCCCACAGCAATGCTCCCCCACAGCGACCCCCATGCACTGTGCCAGGCACTTTTTACAGCACCCCCTACCCTGTGCCCAGCATTGCACACAGCACCACCTGGCAGTAGTCAGCCATGCTCCGTGTACTGACCGTAGAAGAGATTCCTCCCAGGCGGATCGGCTCAATGAGGGTAGTCGGGGTCTTTTCTTCATGGTTGGGTTTCTTCTCTGAAGGACCAGCACCCCCATCCCCCGCTGATCTCTTACTGCCGGCCCCAGACATGGTGATCCGCTCTGAGGGGTCCTCTATGAGGGGTGCGCTAAGAAGGGTCCTCTATGAGGGGTGCGCTAAGAAGGGTCCTCTATGAGGGGTGCGCTAAGAAGGGTCCTCTCCGCACAGGAAACACATTTACTGACACAAATCTGAGATGTTCCGATAACCTGGAAAAAGGATCAGAAGAGACATCAATGACCCTGAGCAAGTCACAGCCCCGCCCACTGATCTGCATCCCGCCCTCGTCATCATAACGTCCCCGCCTCCCGTCATCAATGCCCCGCCTCCCGTCATCAACGCCCCGCCTCCCGTCCTCATCACCTCCATCATCACTTCGCCTCCTGTTCCCATCACAGCTCCGCCTTACCGTCCCCATCGCAGCCCCACCTCACGCCTGTCCGTGTAAGATCCCACACCCGCCCATCTACGACCCCCCGCCTCACACCTGCCTGTCTACGCCCCCCGCCTGCCCGTCTACGACCCCACGCCTGTCTGTCCACAATCCCACGCCTGCCCGGCTATGACCCCCCCCTCACGCCTGCCCTTCTACGCCCCCCCCCCCTCGCCTCACGCCTGCCCAGCTAAGACCCTGCGTCTGCCTGGATACAACCCTCCCACCTGTCCACACTCACGCCTACGACTCTCCTGCCCGTCTACGACCCCCCCGACTCACGCCTGCCTGGCTACAACCCTCCTGCCTCATGCCTGCCCAGCTACGACCCCGCGTCTGCCTGGCTACAACCCCTCACGCCAGCCCATCTACGATCCCCGCCTCACGCCTGCCCATCTACGCCCCCCCCCCCGTCTGCCCGTCTACGACCCCCCCGCCTGCCCATCTACGCCCCCCCCCGTCTGCCCGTCTACGACCCCCCCCGCCTGCCCGTCTACGACCCCCCCCGCCTCACGCCTGCCCGTCTACGCCCCCCCCCTTGCCTCACGCCTGGCCAGCTACGACCCCGCGTCTGCCTGCCTACAACCCTCCTGCCTCACGCCTGCCCGTCTACCACCCCCCCGACTCACGCTTGCCCGTCTACCACCCCCCAGACTCACGCCTGCCCGTCTACCACCCCCCAGACTCACGCCTGCCCGTCTACCACCCCCCCCCCCCGACTCACGCCTGCCCGTCTACCACCCCCCAGACTCCTGCCTGCCCATCTACCAACCCCCCCCACCCCGACTCACGCCTGCCCGTCTACCACCCCCCAGACTCACGCCTGCCCGTCTAGACTCACGCCTGCCCGTCTACCACCCCCCCCCCCCGACTCACGCCTGCCCGTCTACCACCCCCCCCCCCGACTCACGCCTGCCCGTCTACCACCCCCCCGACTCACGCCTGCCCGTCTACCACCCCCCCGACTCACGCCTGCCCGTCTACCACCCCCCCGACTCACGCCTGCCCGACTACCACCCCCCTGACCCACGCCTGCCCGTCTACCACCCCCCAGACTCCTGCCTGCCCATCTACCAACCCCTCCCCCACCCCGACTCACGCCTGCCCGTCTACCACCCCCCAGACTCACGCCTACCCGTCTACCACCCCCCCCCCGACTCACGCCTGCCTGTCTACCACCCCCCAGACTCACGGCTGCCCGTCTACCACCCCCCAGACTCACGCCTACCCGTCTACCACCCCCCAGACTCACGCCTACCCGTCTACCACCCCCCAGACTCACGCCTGCCCGTCTACCACCCCCCCCCCCCCCGACTCACGCCTGCCCGTCTACCACCCCCCCCCCGACTCACGCCTGCCCGACTACCACCCCCCCCCGACTCACGCCTACCCGTCTACCACCCCCCCCGACTCACGCCTGCCCGTCTACCACCCCCCCGACTCACGCCTGCCCGTCTACCACCCCCCCCCCCGACTCACGCCTGCCCGTCTACCACCCCCCCCCGACTCACGCCTGCCCGTCTACCACCCCCCCCGACTCACGCCTGCCCGTCTACCACCCCCCCCGACTCACGCCTGCCCGACTACCACCCCCCTGACCCACGCCTGCCCGTCTACCACCCCCCAGACTCCTGCCTGCCCGTCTACCAACCCCCCCCCACCCCGACTCACGCCTGCCCGTCTACCCCCCCCCCCCCCGACTCACGCCTACCCGTCTACCACCCCCCCCGACTCACGCCTGCCCGTCTACCACCCCCCCGACTCACGCCTGCCCGTCTACCACCCCCCCGACTCACGCCTGCCCGTCTACCACCCCCCCCCCCGACTCACGCCTGCCCGTCTACCACCCCCCTAACCCACGCCTGCCCGACTACCACCCCCCTAACCCACGCCTGCCCGTCTACCACCCCCCAGACTCCTGCCTGCCCATCTACCAACCCCCCCCACCCCGACTCACGCCTGCCCGTCTACCACCCCCCAGACTCACGGCTGCCCGTCTACCACCCCCCAGACTCACGGCTGCCCGTCTACCACCCCCCAGACTCACGCCTGCCCGTCTACCACCCCCCCGACTCACGCCTGCCCGTCTACCACCCCCCCCCGACTCACGCCTGCCCGTCTACCACCCCCCCGACTCACGCCTGCCCGACTACCACCCCCCCCGACTCACGCCTACCCGTCTACCACCCCCCCCGACTCACGCCTGCCCGTCTACCACCCCCCCCCCGACTCACGCCTGCCCGTCTACCACCCCCCCAGACTCACGCCTGCCCGTCTACCACCCCCCAGACTCACGCCTACCCGTCTATCACCCCCCCCCCGACTCACGCCTGCCCGTCTACCACCCCCCCCCGACTCACGCCTGCCCGTCTACCACCCCCCCCGACTCACGCCTGCCCGTCTACCACCCCTCCCCGACTCACGCCTGCCCGTCTACCACCCCTCCCCGACTCACGCCTGCCCGTCTACCACCCCCCCCGACTCACGCCTGCCCGTCTACCACCCCCCCGACTCACGCCTGCCCGACTACCACCCCCCCCGACTCACGCCTGCCCGTCTACCACCCCCCCCGACTCACGCCTGCCCGTCTACCACCCCCCCCCCGACTCACGCCTGCCCGTCTACCACCCCCCCGACTCACGCCTGCCCGTCTACCACCCCCCCGACTCACGCCTGCCCGTCTACCACCCCCCCGACTCACGCCTGCCCGTCTACCACCCCCCCGACTCACGCCTGCCCGTCTACCACCCCCCCGACTCACGCCTACCCGTCTACCACCCCCCCCGACTCACGCCTGCCCGTCTACCACCCCCCCGACTCACGCCTGCCCGTCTACCACCCCCCCCCCCGACTCACGCCTGCCCGTCTACCACCCCCCCCGACTCACGCCTGCCCGTCTACCACCCCCCCCGACTCACGCCTGCCCGTCTACCACCCCCCCCGACTCACGCCTGCCCGACTACCACCCCCCTAACCCACGCCTGCCCGTCTACCACCCCCCAGACTCCTGCCTGCCCATCTACCAACCCCCCCCCCACCCCGACTCACGCCTGCCCGTCTACCACCCCCCAGACTCACGGCTGCCCGTCTACCACCCCCCAGACTCACGGCTGCCCGTCTACCACCCCCCCGACTCACGCCTGCCCGTCTACCACCCCCCCGACTCACGCCTGCCCGTCTACCACCCCCCCCGACTCACGCCTGCCCGTCTACCACCCCCCCGACTCACGCCTACCCGTCTACCACCCCCCCCCGACTCACGCCTGCCCGTCTACCAACCCCCCCCCCGACTCACGCCTGCCCGTCTACCACCCCCCCCCCCGACTCACGCCTGCCCGTCTACCACCCCCCCCCGACTCACGCCTGCCCGTCTACCACCCCCCAGACTCACGCCTGCCCGTCTACCACCCCCCAGACTCACGCCTGCCCGTCTACCACCCCCCCCCCCCGACTCACGCCTGCCCGTCTACCACCCCCCCCGACTCACGCCTGCCCGTCTACCACCCCCCGACTCACGCCTGCCCGTCTACCAACCCCCCCGACTCACGCCTGCCCGACTACCACCCCCCAGACTCACGCCTGCCCGTCTACCACCCCCCAGACTCACGCCTGCCCGTCTACCACCCCCCAGACTCACGCCTGCCCGTCTACCACCCCCCCCCCCGACTCACGCCTACCCGTCTACCACCCCCCCCCCGACTCACGCCTACCCGTCTACCACCCCCCCCCGACTCACGCCTGCCCGTCTACCACCCCCCCCCCTGACTCACGCCTGCCCGTCTACCACCCCCCCGACTCACGCCTGCCCGTCTACCACCCCCCAGACTCACGCCTACCCGTCTATCACCCCCCCCCGACTCACGCCTGCCCGTCTACCACCCCCCCCGACTCACGCCTGCCCGTCTACCAACCCCCCCCGACTCACGCCTGCCCGACTACCACCCCCCAGACTCACGCCTGCCCGTCTACCACCCCCCAGACTCACGCCTGCCCGTCTACCAACCCCCCCGACTCACGCCTGCCCGTCTACCAACCCCCCCCGACTCACGCCTGCCCGTCTACCACCCCCCAGACTCACGCCTACCCGTCTATCACCCCCCCCCCGACTCACGCCTGCCCGTCTACCACCCCCCCCGACTCACGCCTGCCCGTCTACCTACCCCCAGACTCACGCCTGCCCGTCTACCACCCCCCAGACTCACGCCTGCCCGTCTACCAACCCCCCCCGACTCACGCCTGCCCGTCTACCACCCCCCCCCGACTCACGCCTGCCCGTCTACCACCCCCCCCCCCCGACTCACGCCTGCCCGTCTACCACCCCCCCCCCGACTCACGCCTGCCCGTCTACCACCCCCCCCCGACTCACGCCTGCCCGTCTACCACCCCCCCCGACTCACGCCTGCCCGTCTACCACCCCCCAGACTCACGCCTGCCCGTCTACCACCCCCCAGACTCACGCCTGCCCGTCTACCACCCCCCCGACTCACGCCTGCCCGTCTACCAACCCCCCCCGACTCACGCCTGCCCGACTACCACCCCCCAGACTCACGCCTGCCCGTCTACCACCCCCCAGACTCACGCCTGCCCGTCTACCACCCCCCAGACTCACGCCTGCCCGTCTACCACCCCCCCCCGACTCACGCCTACCCGTCTACCACCCCCCCCCCCCGACTCACGCCTACCCGTCTACCACCCCCCCCCGACTCACGCCTGCCCGTCTACCACCCCCCCCCGACTCACGCCTGCCCGTCTACCACCCCCCCCGACTCACGCCTGCCCGTCTACCACCCCCCAGACTCACGCCTACCCGTCTATCACCCCCCCCCCGACTCACGCCTGCCCGTCTACCACCCCCCAGACTCACGCCTGCCCGTCTACCACCCCCCCCCCCGACTCACGCCTACCCGTCTACCACCCCCCCCCCCCGACTCACGCCTACCCGTCTACCACCCCCCCCCGACTCACGCCTGCCCGTCTACCACCCCCCCCCCGACTCACGCCTGCCCGTCTACCACCCCCCCCGACTCACGCCTGCCCGTCTACCACCCCCCAGACTCACGCCTACCCGTCTATCACCCCCCCCCCGACTCACGCCTGCCCGACTACCACCCCCCCCCCCTGACTCACGCCTACCCGTCTACCACCCCCCCCCCCGACTCACGCCTGCCCGTCTACCACCCCCCCCGACTCACGCCTGCCCGTCTACCACCCCCCAGACTCACGCCTACCCGTCTATCACCCCCCCCCCGACTCACGCCTGCCCGACTACCACCCCCCCCCCCTGACTCACGCCTACCCGTCTACCACCCCCCCCCCCCCCCCCGACTCACGCCTGCCCGTCTACCACCCCCCCCCGACTCACGCCTGCCCGTCTACCAACCCCCCCCGACTCACGCCTACCCGTCTACCACCCCCCAGACTCACGCCTGCCCGTCTACCACCCCCCAGACTCACGCCTGCCCGTCTACCAACCCTCCCCGACTCACGCCTGCCCGTCTACCACCCCCCAGACTCACGCCTGCCCGTCTACCAACCCCCCCCGACTCACGCCTGCCCGTCTACCAACCCCCCCCCCGACTCACGCCTGCCCGACTACCACCCCCCAGACTCACGCCTGCCCGTCTACCACCCCCTGCCTGTCTGTCCACACTCCCACACCCGCCCCTCTACAACCCCCCCACCTCACGGTCTCTGTCACCTCTCTCTGATTGGTTTATCTTTCTCCCCTCCCCTCTAGGTCCTCCTGTCAGTCTTCCCCCCGCCCCTCCCCGTGTATCGCCCCCTCGGGGGGTCACACGCACATATCTGGGCCCACATACCGGACAATCACACACATCCTCCTCTTCTAATCTCCGCCATCTTGGACCGGGGACAGCCGGAAGTACCTCTGACAGAAAGCGCATGCGCAGAACTATGGCTGCAGATGGGGCGGTCCTCCCCGTCAGATCCCGCCCTACAGCCGGCGGATTGGAGGAGAGGCACGTCACTCGACAAATGTCTTTATTTAGTGGCTAATAGTAGATAGGGCGGGACGTTGCCTTGGAGACAGTTACGAGGAGACGGGACGCTGAAGAGAGAAGACAGAGAGCCGCAGGTGAGATCTCCCATAGCAACCGGTCTGTGGGGGGACGTCATGTGATCGGAGAGGTCTGTATGGGGGGGTGTCATGTGATCGGAGAGGTCTGTACAGGGGGGGTGTCATGTGATCGGAGAGGTCTGTACAGGGGGGGGGTCATGTGATCGGAGAGGTCTGTACAGGGGGGGGGTCATGTGATCGGAGAGGTCTGTACAGGGGGGGTGTCATGTGATCGGAGAGGTCTGTACAGGGGGGTGTCATGTGATCGGAGAGGTCTGTACAGGGGGGGGTGTCATGTGATCGGAGAGGTCTGTACAGGGGGGGGTGTCATGTGATCGGAGAGGTCTGTACAGGGGGGGTGTCATGTGATCGGAGAGGTCTGTACGGGGGTGTCATGTGATCGGAGAGGTCTGTACGGGGGTGTCATGTGATCGGAGAGGTCTGTACAGGGGGGGGGTGTCATGTGATCGGAGAGGTCTGTAGGGGGGGTGTCATGTGATCGGAGAGGTCTGTACAGGGGGGGGTGTCATGTGATCGGAGAGGTCTGTACGGGGGTGTCATGTGATCGGAAAGGTCTGTACAGGGGGGGGTGTCATGTGATCGGAGAGGTCTGTACAGGGGGGAGTGTCATGTGATCGGAGAGGTCTGTATGGGGGGTGTCATGTGATCGGAGAGGTCTGTACAGGGGGAGTGTCATGTGATCGGAGAGGTCTGTACAGGGGGGAGTGTCATGTGATCGGGGGGGGAGTGTCATGTGATCGGAGAGGTCTGTACAGGGGGGGTGTCATGTGATCGGAGAGGTCTGTACAGGGGGGGGGGGGTGTCATGTGATCGGAGAGGTCTGTACGGGGGTGTCATGTGATCGGAGAGGTCTGTACGGGGGTGTCATGTGATCGGAGAGGTCTGTACGGGGGTGTCATGTGATCGGAGAGGTCTGTACGGGGGTGTCATGTGATCGGAGAGGTCTGTACAGGGGGTGTCATGTGATCGGAGAGGTCTGTACAGGGGGGGTGTCATGTGATCGGAGAGGTCTGTACAGGGGGGGGTGTCATGTGATCGGAGAGGTCTGTACAGGGGGGGTGTCATGTGATCGGAGAGGTCTGTACGGGGGTGTCATGTGATCGGAGAGGTCTGTACGGGGGTGTCATGTGATCGGAGAGGTCTGTACGGGGGTGTCATGTGATCGGAGAGGTCTGTACAGGGGGGGGTGTCATGTGATCGGAGAGGTCTGTACAGGGGGGGGTGTCATGTGATCGGAGAGGTCTGTATGGGGGGTGTCATGTGATCGGAGAGGTCTGTACAGGGGGGGGAGTGTCATGTGATCGGAGAGGTCTGTATGGGGGGTGTCATGTGATCGGAGAGGTCTGTACAGGGGGGGGTGTCATGTGATCGGAGAGGTCTGTACAGGGGGGGGTGTCATGTGATCGGAGAGGTCTGTACAGGGGGGGTGTCATGTGATCGGAGAGGTCTGTATGGGGGGTGTCATGTGATCGGAGAGGTCTGTATGGGGGGTGTCATGTGATCGGAGAGGTCTGTATGGGGGGTGTCATGTGATCGGAGAGGTCTGTACAGGGGGGGTGTCATGTGATCGGAGAGGTCTGTAAGGGGGGGTGTCATGTGATCGGAGAGGTCTGTACGGGGGTGTCATGTGATCGGAGAGGTCTGTATGGGGGGTGTCATGTGATCGGAGAGGTCTGTACAGGGGGGGGAGTGTCATGTGATCGGAGAGGTCTGTATGGGGGGTGTCATGTGATCGGAGAGGTCTGTACAGGGGGGGGGAGTGTCATGTGATCGGAGAGGTCTGTATGGGGGGTGTCATGTGATCGGAGAGGTCTGTACAGGGGGGGTGTCATGTGATCGGAGAGGTCTGTACAGGGGGGGTGTCATGTGATCGGAGAGGTCTGTACAGGGGGGGGTGTCATGTGATCGGAGAGGTCTGTATGGGGGGTGTCATGTGATCGGAGAGGTCTGTATGGGGGGTGTCATGTGATCGGAGAGGTCTGTAAGGGGGGGTGTCATGTGATCGGAGAGGTCTGTACGGGGGTGTCATGTGATCGGAGAGGTCTGTATGGGGGGTGTCATGTGATCGGAGAGGTCTGTACAGGGGGGGGAGTGTCATGTGATCGGAGAGGTCTGTATGGGGGGTGTCATGTGATCGGAGAGGTCTGTAGGGGGGGGAGTGTCATGTGATCGGAGAGGTCTGTACGGGGGTGTCATGTGATCGGAGAGGTCTGTACAGGGGGGGTGTCATGTGATCGGAGAGGTCTGTACAGGGGGGGTGTCATGTGATCGGAGAGGTCTGTATGGGGGGTGTCATGTGATCGGAGAGGTCTGTAGGGGGGAGTGTCATGTGATCGGAGAGGTCTGTACAGGGGGGAGTGTCATGTGATCGGGGGGGAGTGTCATGTGATCGGAGAGGTCTGTACAGGGGGGGTGTCATGTGATCGGAGAGGTCTGTACAGGGGGGGTGTCATGTGATCGGAGAGGTCTGTACAGGGGGGGTGTCATGTGATCGGAGAGGTCTGTATGGGGGGTGTCATGTGATCGGAGAGGTCTGTATGGGGGGTGTCATGTGATCGGAGAGGTCTGTATGGGGGGTGTCATGTGATCGGAGAGGTCTGTATGGGGGGTGTCATGTGATCGGATAGGTCTGTACAGGGGGGGTGTCATGTGATCGGAGAGGTCTGTACAGGGGGGGTGTCATGTGATCGGAGAGGTCTGTACAGGGGGTGTCATGTGATCGGAGAGGTCTGTATGGGGGGTGTCATGTGATCGGAGAGGTCTGTACGGGGGTGTCATGTGATTGGAGAGGGTCTGTACGGGGGTGTCATGTGATCGGAGAGGACTGTACAGAGGGGGTGTCATGTGATCGGAGAGGTCTGTACAGGGGGGGTGTCATGTGATCGGAGAGGTCTGTACAGGGGGGGGGGTGTCATGTGATCGGAGAGGTCTGTACAGGGGGGGGTGTCATGTGATCGGAGAGGTCTGTATGGGGGGTGTCATGTGATCGGATAGGTCTGTACAGAGGGGGTGTCATGTGATCGGAGAGGTCTGTACAGGGGGGGTGTCATGTGATCGGAGAGGTCTGTACGGGGGTGTCATGTGATCGGAGAGGTCTGTACAGGGGGGGTGAGTGTCATATGATCGGAGAGGTCTGTATGGGGGTGTCATGTGATCGGAGAGGTCTGTACGGGGGTGTCATGTGATCGGAGAGGTCTGTACGGGGGTGTCATGTGATCGGAGAGGTCTGTACAGGGGGTGTCATGTGATCGGAGAGGTCTGTACAGGGGGGTCATGTGATCGGAGAGGTCTGTACGGGGGGGTGTCATGTGATCGGAGAGGTCTGTATGGGGGGGTGTCATGTGATCGGAGAGGTCTGTATGGGGGGGTGTCATGTGATCGGAGAGGTCTGTACGGGGGGGTCATGTGATCGGAGAGGTCTGTACCGGGGGGGTCATGTGATCGGAGAGGTCTGTACAGGGGGGGGGAGTGTCATGTGATCGGAGAGGTCTGTACAGGGGGGAGTGTCATGTGATCGGAGAGGTCTATACAGGGGGGGGGGGGTGTCAGGTGATCGGAGAGGTCTGTACAGGGGGGTGTCAGGTGATCGGAGAGGTCTGTACAGGGGGGGGAGTGTCATGTGATCGGAGAGGTCTATACAGGGGGGGGGGTGTCAGGTGATCGGAGAGGTCTGTACAGGGGGGGGGGGTGTCATGTGATCGGAGAGGTTTGTACAGGGGGGGGGTGTCATGTGATCGGAGAGGTCTGTACAGGGGGGGGGGGTGTCATGTGATCGGAGAGGTCTGTACAGGGGGGGGGGGTGTCATGTGATCGGAGAGGTCTGTACAGGGGGGGGGGGTCATGTGATCGGAGAGGTCTGTACAGGGGGGGGGGGGTCATGTGATCGGAGAGGTCTGTACAGGGGGGGGGGGGTCATGTGATCGGAGAGGTCTGTACAGGGGGGGGGGGTGTCATGTGATCGGAGAGGTCTGTACAGGGGGGGAGTGTCATGTGATCGGAGAGGTCTGTACAGGGGGGGGAGTGTCATGTGATCGGAGAGGTCTGTACAGGGGGGGGAGTGTCATGTGATCGGAGAGGTCTGTACAGGGGGGGGGGGTGTCATGTGATCGGAGAGGTCTGTACAGGGGGGGGGGGGTCATGTGATCGGAGAGGTCTGTACGGGGGGGTGTCATGTGATCGGAGAGGTCTGTACAGGGGGGGGGTGTCAGGTTATCGGAGAGGTCTGTACAGGGGGGGGGGGTGTCATGTGATCGGAGAGGTCTGTACAGGGGGGGGTGTCATGTGATCGGAGAGGTCTGTATGGGGGGTGTCATGTGATCGGATAGGTCTGTACAGAGGGGGTGTCATGTGATCGGAGAGGTCTGTACAGGGGGGGTGTCATGTGATCGGAGAGGTCTGTACGGGGGTGTCATGTGATCGGAGAGGTCTGTACAGGGGGGTGAGTGTCATATGATCGGAGAGGTCTGTATGGGGGTGTCATGTGATCGGAGAGGTCTGTACGGGGGTGTCATGTGATCGGAGAGGTCTGTACAGGGGGGTGTCATGTGATCGGAGAGGTCTGTACGGGGGTGTCATGTGATCGGAGAGGTCTGTACAGGGGGTGTCATGTGATCGGAGAGGTCTGTACAGGGGGGGTCATGTGATCGGAGAGGTCTGTACGGGGGGGTGTCATGTGATCGGAGAGGTCTGTATGGGGGGTGTCATGTGATCGGAGAGGTCTGTATGGGGGGGTGTCATGTGATCGGAGAGGTCTGTATGGGGGGGTGTCATGTGATCGGAGAGGTCTGTACGGGGGGGGTCATGTGATCGGAGAGGTCTGTACCGGGGGGGTCATGTGATCGGAGAGGTCTGTACAGGGGGGGGGGGAGTGTCATGTGATCGGAGAGGTCTGTACAGGGGGGAGTGTCATGTGATCGGAGAGGTCTATACAGGGGGGGGGGGGGGGGTGTCAGGTGATCGGAGAGGTCTGTACAGGGGGGGTGTCAGGTGATCGGAGAGGTCTGTACAGGGGGGGGAGTGTCATGTGATCGGAGAGGTCTATACAGGGGGGGGTGTCAGGTGATCGGAGAGGTCTGTACAGGGGGGGGGGTGTCATGTGATCGGAGAGGTTTGTACAGGGGGGGGGTGTCAGGTGATCGGAGAGGTCTGTACAGGGGGGGGGGGTGTCATGTGATCGGAGAGGTTTGTACAGGGGGGGGTGTCATGTGATCGGAGAGGTTTGTACAGGGGGGAGTGTCATGTGATCGGAGAGGTCTGTACAGGGGGGGGGGGTGTCATGTGATCGGAGAGGTCTGTACAGGGGGGGGGGGTGTCATGTGATCGGAGAGGTCTGTACAGGGGGGGGGGGTCATGTGATCGGAGAGGTCTGTACAGGGGGGGGGGGGGGTCATGTGATCGGAGAGGTCTGTACAGGGGGGGGGGTGTCATGTGATCGGAGAGGTCTGTACAGGGGGGGGGGTGTCATGTGATCGGAGAGGTCTGTACAGGGGGGGGAGTGTCATGTGATCGGAGAGGTCTGTACAGGGGGGGGAGTGTCATGTGATCGGAGAGGTCTGTACAGGGGGGGGGAGTGTCATGTGATCGGAGAGGTCTGTACAGGGGGGGGGGGGTGTCATGTGATCGGAGAGGTCTGTACAGGGGGGGGGGGGGGGGTCATGTGATCGGAGAGGTCTGTACGGGGGGGTGTCATGTGATCGGAGAGGTCTGTACAGGGGGGGGGGTGTCAGGTTATCGGAGAGGTCTGTACAGGGGGGGGGGTGTCATGTGATCGGAGAGGTCTGTACAGGGGGGGGTGTCATGTGATCGGAGAGGTCTGTATGGGGGTGTCATGTGATCGGATAGGTCTGTACAGAGGGGGTGTCATGTGATCGGAGAGGTCTGTACAGGGGGGGTGTCATGTGATCGGAGAGGTCTGTACGGGGGTGTCATGTGATCGGAGAGGTCTGTACAGGGGGGGTGAGTGTCATATGATCGGAGAGGTCTGTATGGGGGTGTCATGTGATCGGAGAGGTCTGTACGGGGGTGTCATGTGATCGGAGAGGTCTGTACAGGGGGGTGTCATGTGATCGGAGAGGTCTGTACGGGGGTGTCATGTGATCGGAGAGGTCTGTACAGGGGGTGTCATGTGATCGGAGAGGTCTGTACAGGGGGGTCATGTGATCGGAGAGGTCTGTACGGGGGGGTGTCATGTGATCGGAGAGGTCTGTATGGGGGGGTGTCATGTGATCGGAGAGGTCTGTATGGGGGGGTGTCATGTGATCGGAGAGGTCTGTATGGGGGGGTGTCATGTGATCGGAGAGGTCTGTACGGGGGGGTCATGTGATCGGAGAGGTCTGTACCGGGGGGGTCATGTGATCGGAGAGGTCTGTACAGGGGGGGGGGAGTGTCATGTGATCGGAGAGGTCTGTACAGGGGGGAGTGTCATGTGATCGGAGAGGTCTATACAGGGGGGGGGGGGGGTGTCAGGTGATCGGAGAGGTCTGTACAGGGGGGGTGTCAGGTGATCGGAGAGGTCTGTACAGGGGGGGGAGTGTCATGTGATCGGAGAGGTCTATACAGGGGGGGGGGTGTCAGGTGATCGGAGAGGTCTGTACAGGGGGGGGGGTGTCATGTGATCGGAGAGGTTTGTACAGGGGGGGGTGTCAGGTGATCGGAGAGGTCTGTACAGGGGGGGGGGTGTCATGTGATCGGAGAGGTTTGTACAGGGGGGGGGTGTCATGTGATCGGAGAGGTTTGTACAGGGGGGAGTGTCATGTGATCGGAGAGGTCTGTACAGGGGGGGGGGTGTCATGTGATCGGAGAGGTCTGTACAGGGGGGGGGGTGTCATGTGATCGGAGAGGTCTGTACAGGGGGGGGGGGTCATGTGATCGGAGAGGTCTGTACAGGGGGGGGGGGTCATGTGATCGGAGAGGTCTGTACAGGGGGGGGGTGTCATGTGATCGGAGAGGTCTGTACAGGGGGGGGGGTGTCATGTGATCGGAGAGGTCTGTACAGGGGGGGGGGTGTCATGTGATCGGAGAGGTCTGTACAGGGGGGGGGGTGTCATGTGATCGGAGAGGTCTGTACAGGGGGGGGGGTGTCATGTGATCGGAGAGGTCTGTACAGGGGGGGGAGTGTCATGTGATCGGAGAGGTCTGTACAGGGGGGGGAGTGTCATGTGATCGGAGAGGTCTGTACAGGGGGGGGAGTGTCATGTGATCGGAGAGGTCTGTACAGGGGGGGGGGGGTGTCATGTGATCGGAGAGGTCTGTACAGGGGGGGGGGGGGTCATGTGATCGGAGAGGTCTGTACGGGGGGGTGTCATGTGATCGGGGAGGTCTGTACGGGGGGGTGTCATGTGATCGGGGAGGTCTGTAGAGGGGGGGGGGAGTGTCATGTGATCGGAGAGGTCTGTACGGGGGGGTGTCATGTGATCGGGGAGGTCTGTAGAGGGGGGGGGGGGTGTCAGGTGATCGGAGAGGTCTGTACAGGGGGGGGGGGTCATGTGATTGGAGAGGTCTGTACAGGGGGGGGGGGTGTCAGGTTATCGGAGAGTCCCTATGTTATCATCTTTCTATTTTTACTGTGTTCTCTTCTTTTCTAACAGGAAACCATGAAGAGGCCTCATATCTGTCTGTGGTAAATCAAGATGTCACCTTCCCCTCTGTTCTCCACTATGGAGTCCCTCTCTATAGTCTCATCCAGAATATGGCTATCTCTCTGTTCTCCATAGTCTTTCAGAACATGGCCTCTTCTCTATAGTCCTCCACAGTGTCCTCCAGAACATGGCTCCCTCACTATAGTCCTCCATACTGTCCTCTAGAACATGGCTTCCTCTCTGTAGTCCTCCATAGTATCCTCCAGACAAGTGCTCCCTCTCTACAGTGCTCCAGAAGATGGCTTCCGCTCTATAGTCCACCATAGAGTCCTCCAGACTATGACTCCCTCTCTATAGTCATCCAATGTGTCCTCCTAGACAATTGCTCCCGCTATAGTCTTCAAGACCATGGCTCCCCCTCTAGTGTCCTCCAGACCCTGGCTCCCCCTCTAGTGTCCTCCAGACCACGGCTCCCCCTCTAGTGTCCTCCAGACCACGGCTCCCCCTCTAGTGTCCTCCAGACCACGGCTCCCCCTCTAGTGTCCTCCAGACCACGGCTCCCCCTCTAGTGTCCTCCATAGTGTCCTCCATAGTGTCCTCCAGACCATGGCTCCCCCTCTAGTGTCCTCCAGACCATGGCTCCCCCTCTAGTGTCCTCCAGACCATGGCTCCCCCTCTAGTGTCCTCCAGACCATGGCTCCCCCTCTAGTGTCCTCCAGACCATGGCTCCCCCTCTAGTGTCCTCCAGACCATGGCTCCCCCTCTAGTGTCCTCCAGACCATGGCTCCCCCTCTTTAGGTCTCTCTCGGTCCTCCCAGGTGGTGAAGGGAAGTAATTGTTTGTCCTTGTATGTAGGCGAGATCTCACGCTGAGTGATATGGAGACTCTGGAGAGAGTGGAGAGTGCGGAGGATGTGCGCCGGTAGGTGAGATCTCTGAGGTTCTTGGATATTGTTAGAAAACTGTGACAGTAAATGTCCCTCGCTGTGATTTCTCATCCCCTTTCCCTCCAGAGCTCTGTCCCATCTGCTGTCTCCAGAGGAGAAGGTTTGTGAGCCTCGTGCCTCTGCTCTCCTGGATCTCTATTACTTTACAGTGCGCTTCTGCCGGGACAATGGATTCACCAGAGAGCAGACGTCCTGTCTATTTTCCATCATGAAGGAGATTCATGGTACCTGTGTAGGTAAGATTCCAACACTCAGTCATGCTTTTCTAATAACCCTTAATGAGTTACCTGGTATGGTCACCCAGCTTACTGTACTCCTATCCTTCGTACTTACTGTATGTCCTCAACATTTATTGTACTGTTTACATCTCTAGTCACCCCGACACCGCACTTCCCTTCTCTAGGTTCTTTTCTATTCTAAAGTGAACTCTAAACCTCCATTCTTCTGTTTAGTCACCTCACCTCCATGGTGTCTCCTAGTCCTCGGTTCTTCTGTTTAGTCACCTCACCTCCATGGTGTCTCCTAGTCCTCGGTTCTTCTTCTGTTTAGTCATCTCACCTCCATGGTGTCTCCTAGTCCTCAGTTCTTCTGTTTAGTCATCTCACCTCCATGGTGTCTCCTAGTCCTCGGTTCTTCTTCTGTTTAGTCATCTCACCTCCATGGTGTCTCCTAGTCCTCAGTTCTTCTGTTTAGTCATCTCACCTCCATGGTGTCTCCTAGTCCTCAGTTCTTCTGTTTAGTCATCTCACCTCCATGGTGTCTCCTAGTCCTCAGTTCTTCTGTTTAGTCATCTCACCTCCATGGTGTCTCCTAGTCCTCGGTTCTTCTGTTTAGTCATCTCACCTCCATGGTGTCTCCTAGTCCTCGGTTCTTCTGTTTAGTCATCTCACCTCCATGGTGTCTCCTAGTCCTCAGTTCTTCTTCTGTTTAGTCATCTCACCTCCATGGTGTCTCCTAGTCCTCGGTTCTTCTGTTTAGTCATCTCACCTCCATGGTGTCTCCTAGTCCTCAGTTCTTCTTCTGTTTAGTCATCTCACCTCCATGGTGTCTCCTAGTCCTCGGTTCTTCTGTTTAGTCATCTCACCTCCATGGTGTCTCCTAGTCCTCAGTTCTTCTTCTGTTTAGTCATCTCACCTCCATGGTGTCTCCTAGTCCTCGGTTCTTCTTCTGTTTAGTCATCTCACCTCCATGTTGTCTCCTAGTCCTCAGTTCTTCTGTTTAGTCATCTCACCTCCATGGTGTCTCCTAGTCCTCGGTTCTTCTTCTGTTTAGTCATCTCACCTCCATGGTGTCTCCTAGTCCTCGGTTCTTCTGTTTAGTCATCTCACCTCCATGGTGTCTCCTAGTCCTCAGTTCTTCTTCTGTTTAGTCATCTCACCTCCATGGTGTCTCCTAGTCCTCGGTTCTTCTTCTGTTTAGTCATCTCACCTCCATGTTGTCTCCTAGTCCTCAGTTCTTCTGTTTAGTCCTCTCACCTCCATGGTGTCTCCTAGTCCTCGGTTCTTCTTCTGTTTAGTCATCTCACCTCCATGTTGTCTCCTAGTCCTCGGTTCTTCTGTTTAGTCACCTCACCTCCATGGTGTCTCCTAGTCCTCGGTTCTTCTGTTTAGTCACCTCACCTCCATGGTGTCTCCTAGTCCTCGGTTCTTCTTCTGTTTAGTCATCTCACCTCCATGGTGTCTCCTAGTCCTCAGTTCTTCTGTTTAGTCATCTCACCTCCATGGTGTCTCCTAGTCCTCGGTTCTTCTGTTTAGTCATCTCACCTCCATGGTGTCTCCTAGTCCTCGGTTCTTCTGTTTAGTCATCTCACCTCCATGGTGTCTCCTAGTCCTCGGTTCTTCTGTTTAGTCATCTCACCTCCATGGTGTCTCCTAGGCCTCGGTTCTTCTGTTTATTCATCCCACCTCCATGGTGTCTCCTAGTCCTCGGTTCTTCTGTTTAGTCATCTCACCTCCATGGTGTCTCCTAGTCCTCAGTTCTTCTTCTGTTTAGTCATCTCACCTCCATGGTGTCTCCTAGGCCTCGGTTCTTCTGTTTAGTCATCCCACCTCCATGGTGTCTCCTAGTCCTCTGTTCTTCTTCTGTTTAGTCATCTCACCTCCATGGTGTCTCCTAGTCCTCAATTCTTCTGTTTAGTCATCTCACCTCCATGGTGTCTCCTAGTCCTCTGTTCTTCTTCTGTTTAGTCATCTCACCTCCATGGTGTCTCCTAGTCCTCAATTCTTCTGTTTAGTCATCTCACCTCCATGGTGTCTCCTAGTCCTCGGTTCTTCTTCTGTTTAGTCATCTCACCTCCATGGTGTCTCCTAGTCCTCGGTTCTTCTGTTTAGTCATCTCACCTCCATGGTGTCTCCTAGTCCTCAGTTCTTCTGTTTAGTCATCTCACCTCCATGGTGTCTCCTAGTCCTCGGTTCTTCTGTTTAGTCATCTCACCTCCATGGTGTCTCCTAGTCCTCAGTTCTTCTGTTTAGTCATCTCACCTCCATGGTGTCTCCTAGTCCTCGGTTCTTCTTCTGTTTAGTCATCTCACCTCCATGTTGTCTCCTAGTCCTCGGTTCTTCTGTTTAGTCATCTCACCTCCATGGTGTCTCCTAGTCCTCGGTTCTTCTGTTTAGTCATCTCACCTCCATGGTGTCTCCTAGTCCTCGGTTCTTCTGTTTAGTCATCTCACCTCCATGGTGTCTCCTAGTCCTCGGTTCTTCTGTTTAGTCATCTCACCTCCATGGTGTCTCCTAGTCCTCGGTTCTTCTGTTTAGTCATCTCACCTCCATGGTGTCTCCTAGTCCTCGGTTCTTCTGTTTAGTCATCTCACCTCCATGGTGTCTCCTAGGCCTCGGTTCTTCTGTTTATTCATCCCACCTCCATGGTGTCTCCTAGTCCTCGGTTCTTCTGTTTAGTCATCTCTCCTCCATGGTGTCTCCTAGGCCTCGGTTCTTCTGTTTATTCATCCCACCTCCATGGTGTCTCCTAGTCCTCGGTTCTTCTGTTTAGTCATCTCTCCTCCATGGTGTCTCCTAGTCCTCAGTTCTTCTTCTGTTTAGTCATCTCACCTCCATGGTGTCTCCTAGTCCTCGGTTCTTCTGTTTAGTCATCTCACCTCCATGGTGTCTCCTAGGCCTCGGTTCTTCTGTTTAGTCATCTCACCTCCATGGTGTCTCCTAGTCCTCGGTTCTTCTGTTTAGTCATCTCTCCTCCATGGTGTCTCCTAGTCCTCGGTTCTTCTGTTTAGTCATCTCACCTCCATGGTGTCTCCTAGTCCTCGGTTCTTCTGTTTAGTCATCTCTCCTCCATGGTGTCTCCTAGTCCTCGGTTCTTCTGTTTAGTCATCTCACCTCCATGGTGTCTCCTAGTCCTCGGTTCTTCTGTTTAGTCATCTCTCCTCCATGGTGTCTCCTAGTCCTCGGTTCTTCTGTTTAGTCATCTCACCTCCATGGTGTCTCCTAGTCCTCGGTTCTTCTGTTTAGTCATCTCACCTCCATGGTGTCTCCTAGGCCTCGGTTCTTCTGTTTAGTCATCCCACCTCCATGGTGTCTCCTAGTCCTCTGTTCTTCTTCTTCTGTTTAGTCATCTCACCTCCATGGTGTCTCCTAGTCCTCAATTCTTCTGTTTAGTCATCTCACCTCCATGGTGTCTCCTAGTCCTCGGTTCTTCTTCTGTTTAGTCATCTCACCTCCATGGTGTCTCCTAGTCCTCGGTTCTTCTTCTGTTTAGTCATCTCACCTCCATGGTGTCTCCTAGTCCTCTGTTCTTCTTCTGTTTAGTCATCTCACCTCCATGGTGTCTCCTAGTCCTCGGTTCTTCTGTTTAGTCATCTCACCTCCATGGTGTCTCCTAGTCCTCGGTTCTTCTGTTTATTCATCCCACCTCCATGGTGTCTCCTAGTCCTCGGTTCTTCTTCTGTTTAGTCATCTCACCTCCATGGTGTCTCCTAGTCCTTGGTTCTTCTTCTGTTTAGTCATCTCACCTCCATGGTGTCTCCTAGTCCTTGGTTCTTCTTCTGTTTAGTCATCTCACCTCCATGGTGTCTCCTAGTCCTTGGTTCTTCTTCTGTTTAGTCATCTCACCTCCATGGTGTCTCCTAGTCCTCGGTTCTTCTGTTTAGTCATCTCACCTCCATGGTGTCTCCTAGTCCTCGGTTCTTCTGTTTAGTCATCTCACCTCCATGGTGTCTCCTAGTCCTTGGTTCTTCTTCTGTTTAGTCATCTCACCTCCATGGTGTCTCCTAGTCCTCGGTTCTTCTGTTTAGTCATCTCACCTCCATGGTGTCTCCTAGTCCTCTGTTCTTCTTCTTCTGTTTAGTCATCTCACCTCCATGGTGTCTCCTAGTCCTCAGTTCTTCTGTTTAGTCATCTCACCTCCATGGTGTCTCCTAGTCCTCGGTTCTTCTTCTGTTTAGTCATCTCACCTCCATGGTGTCTCCTAGTCCTCGGTTCTTTTGTTTAGTGATCCCACCTCTAGAGCTGCACAATTAATCATAAAAAAATCTTGATCTCAATTCAACCCCCCCCCCCCCCCCATCTCTATTGCAGTTTGCCAATTCTTTCATATAACAAGTGGAGAGACTTATCTGCTCACTCAGCTGTCAAGAAAACATTTGACATCTGGGCAGTCTGCCAAGTTTTTCACATGAAAAATTGTAACTAATGCCACGTACACACGACTGGACTTTTCAACATCAAAGGTCCGACGGACAAAAACCGACGCGAGGGCAGCTATTGGCTACTGGCTATGAACTTCCTTATTCTAGTCCGGTCGTACGTCATCACGTTCGAATCCGTCGGACTTTGGTGTGATTGTGTGTGGCCAAGTCCGTTCATTCGGAACTCTGTCGAACCTAGTCCCTCAAAGTCCGGTCGTGTGTAGGCTTCCTTCTTAGATCAAAGGGATAAACTTCTGTGTGTAAAGAAGAAATCCAGGCAGTCTGCCAAGTTTTTAACAAGGTGTAAATGCAGGAAGTTTAACCATTTAAAGTCTAAATCTTTTTCTGACACTTGTTTCTTAAGTTTAAATCAATATTTTTTGCTAGAAAATTATTTGGAACCCCAAAACATTATATATATATATATATATATATATATATATATATATATATATATATATATATATATATATATATATATATATATATATATATATATATATATATATATATATATATATATATATATAATTTTTTTTTAGCAGAGGCCCTGGTGAATAAAATGTCAATATTTATCTCGCACTGTTCTTGCCCAGCGTTCTTTCAAACACAATTTTTGGGAAAAAATACACTTTAATGAATGGGGAAAAAACCCCCCGAAAAAATAAAGTTAGCCCAATTTTTTGGTTTTATTGTGAAAGATGATGATGGATCACGAAAATCGTGATTCTCATTTTAGCCAGAATCGTGCAGCTCTACCCACCTCCATGGTTTCCTCTACACCTCAGTTCTTCTGTTTAGTCATTCCACCTCCATGGGTTCCTCTAGGCCTCAGTGTTTTGTTTTAGTCATCCCATCTCCATGGGCTCCTCTGGACTCATTTCTTCAGTTTAGTCATCTCCCCTCTAATGTTTCCTTTAAGGCCACAGTTCTTGTACTTGGTCATCCCACCTCCATGGTTTCCTCTGTTGTGGACATTTTTATGAATGTATGTTGTCGGACACCCCCCGGTGTCAGTTGTGCTGTAATACGCTCATGTGAGGGTATTCACACATACAGACGTTGGTGGAAGACCATTGGATGAGGAAACCTTCCCGTGGACATGGCAGATCTGTTTGCTCTTTTAGGGATGTTCATTCATGCCTCACCAAGAGACTGGCCACCTCATGGAGACCGCATTAACACTCCAAGCAAGCAGTTCTGAGTACATGGGAACCATAGTATAACCATACAAAATGATGGCCCACTGAGCCATGATAGAATACGGCTCCCGTCATTGGTAACCGTGGCAATGTGTACACGATCGTGTTCAGAGCCATGTAAGGCTCAAATTGTGAGACACTGTTTCACAAAAAGCTTGTCGCATGGCTCTGCACACGTCACTACTGAAATTCTATATGAATATATACATGTGTGTGATTGGTTCTTTTGAAATAAGACAAGTGTCCGATTGGCTGGTTTTGAAGCCACCGCCTTCCTTTTATTCATGTTTACAGTATAAATAAAAGCAGCAGATCATGGTAGAAAGGATTTTGCTAAACTCATCGTGATCCCAGCGTCTGTCTGTGTTACTTGGAGATATAGAAGCGCGCTTCCCGCCATTATAACGGAGAGATGTGATTGTGCTTATCAGTGCATTGAATTATTTGCTTATAGGATCAGCTTTATATTTTCCACCACACCACTCAGCCTTCTGTTTGTTCATATCACCTCCATGGTTTCCTAATGCCGCGTACACACGACCAGACTTAGGTCCGACGGAGTTCCAACAGACTTTCCGAATGAACGGACTTGGCCACACACAATCACACCAAAGTCCGACGGATTGGAACGTGATGACGTATGACCGGACTAGAATAAGGAAGTTCATAGCCAGTAGCCAATAGCTGCCCTCGCGTCGGGTTTTTGTCCGTCGGACCAGCACACACACGAGCGGATTTCTCAGTAGGAACTGGGTCCGGCGGAAAAATTTGAAACATGTTCCATTTCTAAAGTCTGTCAGACTTTTGCAAATCAAAAGTCCGCTGCGGCCCCACACACGATCGAATGGTCCGCCGGAATCATTCCGTCTGACTTTTGATGTTGAAAAGTCCGGTCGTGTGTACGGGGCATAAGTCATCCCACCTCTATGGTTTCCTCTGCACCTCGGCTTTTGTCAGTGGTCTCCTCTTCTCCTACATGTCCTCTGGACCCCCTTCATTAGTTTCATCTGGACTTCAGTTCTCTTAGCTTGTCGTAGTTTTTTTCTTTTGAGATGTCATGTAGACCTTGGTTCCTCTGTAATGGTTTCCTCTGATCCCATATCAAGTCTTCTCATATTCCGTAGATTTGGGTTCCTTTGTCTAGTCATCCCTCCTTCATGGTCCCTTCCAGACCGACATTTTCTGTCTAATCATCCGCCCCCCCCATTGCTTTCCGCCAGACCACCTTTTCCCTGCCTAGTCATCCCTCCACCATGTTCTCCTCTAGACATCCATTTCCCCAGCTAATCTCCCAGGTATCTTCGTAGAGCTCAGTTCCTATGTCTAGTCTTCTACAAGGTATCTCCCAGACCTCGGTACCCCTTTCTAACTCCTCGTTCTGAAGAGCACTGTTCTTACCTCTCCCTCTCTCCCTCTCTCCCTTAATATGCAGATAATTGTGTTTGTCCCATCTAGAGACCTCACTGGGAAATGTGGACGAGTGTTATCAGTACTTCAAGGAGCTGCTGCTGTGCCATGCTGTCCACGTGAGTGCCACAAACATTGGTAATACTAACACGGGGAGGGCGGGCATTCTGGATGGTGACATGGGGAGGGCGGGCATTCCGGATGGTGACACGAGGAGGGCGGGCATTCCGGATGGTGACACGAGGAGGGCGGGCACTACGGATGGTGACACGGGGAGGTGGTGACACAGCAGTATCGGGAGTATATGAAGCCCGATGTGACTCTCTTCTTTGTTTTTCAGAGACCTCCATTCAGTATCGCGGTTTTCACGCAGCAGCAGCTTCCACACATATCAGATTATGTTCTGAACACTTATTTCCGCCACTTCAAGCTTTATAAATACGTCTTTACACCTCAGGTAAGTGATCAGAGGGGGAAATCTCACACCAGTAGGGGATGTTTGGGATATATTTGGGGCTGAATTCAGCCATGGTGAGCCCATCTAAAGAGCATCTATCAGCATAAGGGAGCCGGGAAATTACTGGCAGCTTGAATGTATAACCCTTTTGTCTGGGGCTGTAATATGTATATCTGGTAACAGGAAGGGTGCGGGGTGTATATATGGGGGCGGAAAGGGTGCGGGGTGTATATCTGGGGGGCGGGAAGGGTGCTGGTGTATTTCTGGTAACAGGGTGTGGGGTGTCTATCTGATAATGGGAAGGGTGCGGGGTGTATATCTGGGTGCGAGGTGTATATCTGGTAACGGGAAGGGTGCGGGGTGTATATATGGGGGCGGAAAGGGTGCGGGGTGTATATCTGGGGGCGGGAAGGGTGCTGGTGTATTTCTGGTAACAGGGTGCGGGGTGTCTATCTGGGTCCGGGAAGGGCGCGGGATGTATATCTGGGGGCGGGAAGAGTCTGTTTGGCTCCTGGTGGTGATTCTTATAAGCGCCCCTCTTTTCTCCTAGGTGTGCTTGGACCTCACCGTCTCTTATGAGGAGGACTCGGAAAGCCCAGAACAAGGTGTGTACACGAAGGTGACGTACATATTTATGTCGGTTGCTGTTCCTTTGTACCTCTGTAACTGGGGCCCCACCTGGTAGAGAACACTGGGGTCCCTCCCCATCCTGTAGCTGTTGTAGAAGTGGATGGAAAAGAATGCCCCCTGTAGGGGGTTGTTGGTGCTCATCGTGGTTTTCTGCTCCGCTCTCCCCCACAGGCAGTTTTTGGGGTGCTTCTATTTGTTCCATCTTATTGCCCTCATGCTGCTGGGAAGGCATCTCATCTTCTCTGGTAGATATAATCCTCCCCCTACACACCGTGAGAAGATACGGTTTCCTGCCAGTAGGTGGAGCTCCAGCCTAACCTTAAATGCTTTATTGAAATAAAACCTTTTCACACTGAATAGCAAAGCTCAGATTACACACACAGCTGAAAGCATTAAGAGTGACTCCTCCCCCTTCCCCCGCTTTGACGCCTTATCTGAGATCTGATGTAGAACACCTCCTGGGTTCTCCGTGCCCCCCTCCCGCCACGCCTGCTCCCTGCAGGAAATACAGTATATGTGAGATAACAAACCATTCTTGTACCTCCATTGGTCACCACACAGCCCTCTGCCCTATATCCTCATACAGTGGGAGTGGCATGCAGCATATCAGGAAGCACATAATCACATGATTGGAGGGTTGTCATGGCTGCACTCAACGCGTGGAAAACCAGTGAGCAGTAAGACTTCTGCTTGCCCTGAATGGTATGTGAGCAGCTCCGGAGCAGAGAATGATGGAGAAACGGGGGGGGGGCTGGAGGAGGTACAGGAACATGTGATCCCCCCCCCACCACCACCTATCCACCTAGGACACTGACAGAAAAGACAGGAAGGCCCCTCCCTGTAACGAAAGGCTTCAGTTTCTGTAGCAAGCCACGGAGGGGTGGGATCTCCGTGTCCAGGCATCAACTGTACAAACTTGAGGTTCTAAAGACTGATGTCAAATCGCCCAAGTGGCCATCACCGAAAATAATGGATCTATACGGGATCCAACAAGAAATGTAAGACTTGGAAGCTGTATGACCTCCTCCAGCCAGCGAATCTGACTGACGAATTGCAGCAATCGATATCCGGTAACACCTGATCGCATAGACCACATTCATCGTGAGAAGAGCCTTGTCTCCTGACGGCTGCAGCTTAACATAGAAAGACTCTCCAAGGGAAGCTGGGTTCCACAGGCCCCCCACCCAAAGTGCCTCCCGTCACAAACGTTAACGCTGTGTCCAGGTTGGGCTGGAAGGACGGTGTCCAGGTTGGGCTGGAAGGAGGGTGTCCAGGTTGGGCTGGAAGGACGGTGTCCAGGTTGGGCTGGAAGGACGGTGTCCAGGTTGGGCTGGAAGGACGGTGTCCAGGTTGGGCTGGAAGGACGGTGTCCAGGTTGGGCTGGAGGGACGGTGTCCAGGTTGGGCTGGAGGGACGGTATCCAGGTTGGGCTGGAGGGACGGTGTCCAGGTTGGGCTGGAGGGACGGTGTCCAGGTTGGGCTGGAGGGACGGTGTCCAGGTTGGGCTGGAGGGACGGTGTCCAGGTTGGGCTGGAGGGACGGTGTCCAGGTTGGGCTGGAGGGACGGTGTCCAGGTTGGGCTGGAGGGACGGTGTCCAGGTTGGGCTGGAGGGACGGTGTCCAGGTTGGGCTGGAGGGACGGTAACACGGTGTCCAGGTTGGGATGGAAGGACGGTAACACGGTGTCGCTGTGTCCAGGTTGGGATGGAAGGACGGTAACACGGTGTCGCTGTGTCCAGGTTGGGATGGAAGGACAGTGTCCAGGTTGGGATGGAAGGACGGTAACACGGTGTCACTGTGTGCAGGTTGGGATGGAAGGACAGTGTCCAGGTTGGGATGGAAGGACGGTAACACGGTGTCACTGTGTGCAGGTTGGGATGGAAGGACAGTGTCCAGGTTGGGATGGAAGGACGGTAACACGGTGTCACTGTGTGCAGGTTGGGATGGAAGGACGGTGTCCAGTTTGGGATGGAAGGATGGTAACACGGTGTCCAGGTTGGGATGGAAGGACGGTGTCCAGTTTGGGATGGAAGGATGGTAACACGGTGTCGCGGTGTCCAGGTTGGGATGGAAGGACGGTAACACGGTGTCCAGGTTGGGATGAAAGGATGGTAACACGGTGTCGCTGTGTCCAGGTTGGGATGGAAGGACAGTGTCCAGGTTGGGATGGAAGGACAGTAACACAGTGTCCAGGTTGGGATGGAAGGACGGTGTCCAGTTTGGGATGGAAGGATGGTAACACGGTGTCGCTGTGTCCAGGTTGGGATGGAAGGACGGTAACACGGTGTCCAGGTTGGGATGGAAGGACGGTAACACGGTGTCCAGGTTGGGATGGAAGGACGGTAACACGGTGTCCAGGTTGGGATGGAAGGACGGTAACACAGTGTCCAGGTTGGGATGGAAGGACGGTGTCCAGTTTGGGATGGAAGGATGGTAACACGGTGTCGCTGTGTCCAGGTTGGGATGGAAGGACGGTAACACGGTGTCCAGGTTGGGATGGAAGGACGGTAACACGGTGTCCAGGTTGGGATGGAAGGACGGTAACACGGTGTCCAGGTTGGGATGGAAGGGCGGTAACACGGTGTCCAGTTTGGGATGGAAGGATGGTAACACGGTGTCGCTGTGTCCAGGTTGGGATGGAAGGACAGTGTCCAGGTTGGGATGGAAGGACGGTAACACGGTGTCACTGTGCAGGTTGGGATGGAAGGACGGTAACACGGTGTCCAGGTTGGGATGGAAGGATGGTAACATGGTGTCGCTTTGTCCAGGTTGGGATGGAAGGACGGTAACACGGTGTCCAGGTTGGGATGGAAGGATGGTAACACGGTGTTGCTGTGTCCAGGTTGGGATGGAAGGACAGTGTCCAGGTTGGGATGGAAGGACAGTAACACGGTGTCGCTGTGTCCAGGTTGGGATGGAAGGACAGTGTCCAGGTTGGGATGGAAGGATGGTAACACGGTGTTGCTGTGTCCAGGTTGGGATGGAAGGACAGTGTCCAGGTTGGGATGGAAGGACAGTAACACGGTGTCGCTGTGTCCAGGTTGGGATGGAAGGACGGTAACACGGTGTCCAGGTTGGGATGGAAGGACAGTGTCCAGGTTGGGATGGAAGGATGGTAACACGGTGTCGCTGTGTCCAGGTTGGGATGGAAGGATGGTAACACGGTGTTGCTGTGTCCAGGTTGGGATGGAAGGATGGTAACACGGTGTCCAGGTTGGGATGGAAGGACAGTGTCCAGGTTGGGATGGAAGGACGGTAACACGGTGTCGCTGTCCTTCCATCCCAACCAGGACAACAAACTGCAAAGCTTTTTGTCATCTACCTCCAAGGAGTGATCATTCAGTTAGATGATTGAGAGCTTGGAAAAGCACAAATTTATTTTGGTGGATTCAAAGAACCATTAGAAAGCATGAACCTTGGAGGGGGGCGGCTCTGAAATTCCACCCAATCTTCAGCAACCTCCACAAAAGCCTGCAAACATCCCCGTGACCCAAGCGAGTGTGGGCACCTCTTCATTGAGAAGGACTTATCCCTGAATTATAGGAGTCTTGGGAATTCACAGTTTCTGGGGTCACTGTGCCTGCGGAGGCCTGAGACTTCCGAAAGGAATGTTTCTTGGTAGAGGAGGGATCGGCAGGTTTTTGAACTGTAAGTAAATCCTTTTCAAGTGGTACCAGAGTACTTACCGTGTTACCGTCCTTCCATCCCAACCTGGACACTGTCCTTCCATCCCAACCTGGACACAGCAACACTGTGTTACCATCCTTCCATCCCAACCTGGACACCGTGTTACCGTCCTTCCATCCCAACCTGGACACCGTGTTACCGTCCTTCCATCCCAACCTGCACACAGTGACACCGTGTTACCGTCCCAGAGGCTTCACTAGTCCCTCTCAGCATATGACTATTCCAGGGCTCCCTGAATGGGTCCAACCTTCAACCATCATGGTGGGATTTGCCACAAGTGCCTTCGGGTACTCCTCTCCCCAGCTGGGGATCACTGCTTTGGGGTCCAGGTACCATTCCCGTGAGTGTTAAAAAGCTGTAGGAAAATGGATCTGGGTAAAACCAAATCCTTGATGGAAAGTTGAGAAACTATTTTCATGCAGAGAGCAGCACCGGCATGACCATCACTTAAGACACTAGCAAAAAACTGGAGCCTGGCCTACCTGGGAGGGGTTGTGGCTGGGAGGGGTTGTGGCTGGGAGGGGTTGTGCCTGGGAGGGGACTTCCTGTCTTTTTTGCCACTGTCCAATCACTTTAAGATAAGGTGGCAGCATAACCCTATTGTAATGAAGATGTGATGTACAATAATGAAAGAGGTTTTGTAGTTCTGATAACATTTCTCTGTTCACTTTTTGTATTCAGAAGAGAATGGAAATGTAACGTCTACATCTAGACCTCTGCAAGAACACGAGGACCAGCTCCTGGGCCAGGTAGTCCAGGAGGAAGGAGTGGAGACGAGAACCACATCTCCTGGAGGAAGGACTGAGGGAAGAGTGGAGACGAGTACCCGATTTCCCAAAGGAAGGACTGAGGGAAGAGTGGAGACGAGAACCACATCTCCTGAAGGAATTGCAGGGGGTAGAAAAGGGTCTGGCAGCCTGAAATGACCCCATCAGATTATCGCTGATCTTCTAACCCCAGAACATCGTATTCTGGATGAAGCTAATGGAGACCCAATACAAAGTCTTCCAGTGTCTCGGCCTCCCTCATCCTCCCTCATCCTCCCTCATCCTCCCAGCATGTTTTCCTCTGAATGCTTGTAGGATTTCCCATCTGGCAATAAAAGACTCATTATAGACTCTCTGGTGCCTTGCTGTCCATTTGGTGGCTAATTCTATTAACCGCTCGCCGACCACATCACTTGCATGCAAAGCGGCCTCTGCGCTGGATCGCATACATGATCCAGCACTTCCCGGTAGCGGGTGTGTGCACACGTGCCCGCCACCCCGTGATTGGTTACAGCACAAGCTGATCAGTGGGTGCCGACCAATGATTGACCGCCAGCACCCACTGATTGGCTCCGTCACTTCAGGGAAGGGAGCTCTGTGATGTAAAGCGAGCGCTAAATACTGACAGGCGATCTTACTGTGTTTTTTATTCCCTGCAAAGCAGGAAACGCAGCAAGATCACTTGGTAAAAGCACCCAGCCAGTGTCATTAGTACAGTGACAGTGTATAGTATTATCACTCATCTCTGTATTGGTGTCACCGGTGATGTCAGTGCAGTGGGAAATCAGACACTATATCACAGTCCCATTTATAAGTCGCTGATCATCGTCATTACTAGTATATAAAAATAAATTAATCCAGACCAGACGCTGTAAGTTTCACACAAACCAAATAACATCCACATATTGGGATTCCTTCTTTTTACCAGACATGTAGCGGATTCGATTTTGGCCTAAATTTATAGCAGAAAATATATAATTTCTTCTTCAGACATATCCAATAAAAATTGAAAAATCTAAACGGAAAAAGATGTTTTTTTTTTTTTTTTTTTTTTTTTTTTTTTGGTTTATTATTGCAAAAAATAAGAAACCCAGCGGAGATCAAATACCGCCTAAAGAAAGTTCCATTTGTGTTAAAAAAAAAAAAAAAAAATAATAATAAAATTTATATATATATATATATATATATACACATTTTGGATTCAATGTCACATGTCCGGGCAGTTATCAAAGTAGCACATTGCTGAATAGCACACAATGGCCTGGTCATGAAGGGGGGGGGGGGTAAATCGTCCGGAGGTCATGTGGTTAAGGCCAATGTATAGTTTCTCCTAAGCCGCCCTCATTCTGTCAGTCCCAGTAACAGCCCCCCCCCCCCGATCTAAGCGAAATGAACTGTTGTTGAGGCCGGGTTTGCACCTTCCCCGCATCTAGTAGGCATGACAGCAGATTGTGACTGGCTCTCCTCTATGGCTCGTTCTCTGGGGGCTCTCCTCTATGGCTCGCTCTATGGGGGCTCTCCTCTATGGGGGCTCTCCTCTATGGCTCATTCTATGGGGGCTCTCCTCTATGGCTCGTTCTATGGGGGCTCTCCTCTATGGGGGCTCTCCTCTATGGCTCATTCTATGGGGGCTCTCCTCTATGGCTCGTTCTATGGGGGCTCTCCTCTATGGCTCGTTCTATGGGGGCTCTCCTCTATGGCTCGCTCTATGGGGGCTCTCCTCTATGGCTCGCTCTATAGGGGCTCTCCTCTATGGCTCATTCTATGGGGGCTCTCCTCTATGGATTGCTCTATGGGGCTCTCCTCTATGGCTCATTCTATGGGGGCTCTCCTCTATGGCTCGCTCTATGGGGCTCTCCTCTATGGCTCATTCTATGGGGGCTCTCCTCTATGGATCGCTCTATGGGGCTCTCCTCTATGGCTCGTTCTATGGGGGCTCTCCTCTATGGCTCGTTCTATGGGGGCTCTCCTCTATGGCTCGTTCTATGGGGGCTCTCCTCTATGGCTCGCTCTATGGGGGCTCTCCTCTATGGCTCGCTCTATGGGGGCTCTCCTCTATGGCTCGCTCTATGGGGGCTCTCCTCTATGGCTCGCTCTATGGGGGCTCTCCTCTATGGCTCGCTCTATGGGGGCTCTCCTCTATGGCTCGCTCTATGGGGGCTCTCCTCTATGGCTCGCTCTATGGGGGCTCTCCTCTATGGCTCGCTCTATGGGGCTCTCCTCTATGGCTCGTTCTATGGCTCGTTCTATGGGGGCTCTCCTCTATGGCTCGTTCTATGGGGGCTCTCCTCTATGGCTCGTTCTATGGGGGCTCTCCTCTATGGCTCGCTCTATGGGGGCTCTCCTCTATGGCTCGCTCTATAGGGGCTCTCCTCTATGGCTCATTCTATGGGGGCTCTCCTCTATGGATCGCTCTATGGGGCTCTCCTCTATGGCTCGCTCTATGGGGCTCTCCTCTATGGCTCGCTCTATGGGGCTCTCCTCTATGGCTCATTCTATGGGGGCTCTCCTCTATGGATCGCTCTATGGGGCTCTCCTCTATGGCTCGTTCTATGGGGGCTCTCCTCTATGGCTCGTTCTATGGGGGCTCTCCTCTATGGCTCGTTCTATGGGGGCTCTCCTCTATGGCTCGCTCTATGGGGGCTCTCCTCTATGGCTCGCTCTATGGGGGCTCTCCTCTATGGCTCGCTCTATGGGGGCTCTCCTCTATGGCTCGCTCTATGGGGGCTCTCCTCTATGGCTCGCTCTATGGGGGCTCTCCTCTATGGCTCGCTCTATGGGGGCTCTCCTCTATGGCTCGCTCTATGGGGCTCTCCTCTATGGCTCGCTCTATGGGGCTCTCCTCTATGGCTCGTTCTATGGCTCGTTCTATGGGGGCTCTCCTCTATGGCTCGTTCTATGGGGGCTCTCCTCTATGGCTCGTTCTATGGGGGCTCTCCTCTATGGCTCGCTCTATGGGGGCTCTCCTCTATGGGGGCTCTCCTCTATGGCTCGCTCTATGGGGGCTCTCCTCTATGGCTCGCTCTCCTCTATGGCTCGCTCTATGGGGGCTCTCCTCTATGGCTCGCTCTATGGGGGCTCTCCTCTATGGCTCGCTCTATGGGGGCTCTCCTCTATGGATCGCTCTATGGGGCTCTCCTCTATGGATCGCTCTATGGGGCTCTCCTCTGTGGCTCATTCTATGGGGGCTCTCCTCTATGGGGGCTCTCCTCTATGGCTCGTTCTATGGGGGCTCTCCTCTATGGCTCGCTCTATGGGGGCGATAGCTCAGATGTGTGGTTTGAAAGCCGTTTACATTTGTGGGCGGGGCTTGTGTATGCTTCTGCGAGCTCAGGAGGGATGGGGCCCTTAAAAGTAAATATCCCTTGTACTAGGAATATGGCATGCCCGGGGCGGCACAGTGGTGTAGTGGTTGGCACTTTTGCCCAGTAGAATCCCGACTACGACACCATCTGCCTGGAGTTTGCATGTTCTCCCTGCACCTGCGTTGGTTTCCTCCGGGTACTCCGGTTTCCTCCCACACTCCAAAGACATGCTGGGAGGTTAATCAGATCCGGTCTAAATTGGCCCCAGTATATGAATGTGAGTTGGGGATCTTGGGTTGTAAGCTCCTTGAGGGCAGGGACTGATATCGATTGTAGATTCACAGATGTAGCGCCGTCAGTTTACGCAGCGCTTTACGAGTACCTGAAATAAACAATTATATATATTTTTAAATGACCGGTCCTCTTTAGAGTGAGATATGGAGTCAATAAGTCCTGGCTTCCCAGCCGAGGTGCATTTTTTTTCAAATGCAGTGGCCGGATGTGACGTCATACCATCGCGCCCGACCTCCGAACGATCATGTGATGTCGGGGACTTGAAGTGGAGATATCGGGGAGACGGCTGCAGCTGCAGGCATCACCCAGATGTCGTGTGTGTTTTTTTTTTTTTAGCCGGCGATTCCTTAGAATATAAAAGCCGTCATAGCGGCTCCTCCCATCTTTACAAAGTGATTTGGGAGCCGCTGTAGTGTCACATTTTGCTGCCTATCACAGGATGCTGCGGAAGTGACGTTGCCGCCAGAAATTGCGTACTGCGCATGCGCGATGCATTCCAAACACTCGCGCCGTGCGTTCCAACATAGTTTCGGCAATACAGATTCTGCGAAACCATCACATAATGTTACGGAAGTGACGTTACACACAACACAAACACTGGGCCGTGCGTCACAACACTAATACTTCCCTTGTTACCTAGTATCATTTACCAACCATGCTGAGCTACGTGCCGTGTTAGGTTCTGCATTGCTGGGACTTGTAGTGCTTATCCTGAGCTACATGCTTCAATGTTCAGTGTCCTCATCCCTATCCCCGAGCTTCAATGTTCAGTGTCCTCATCCTTATCCCCGAGCTTCAATGTTCAGTGTCCTCATCCCTATCCCCAAGCTTCAATGTTCAGTGTCCTCATCCCTATCCCCGAGCTTCAATGTTCAGTGTCCTCATCCCTATCCCCGAGCTTCAATGTTCAGTGTCCTCATCCCTATCCCCGAGCTTCAATGTTCAGTGTCCTCATCCCTATCCCCGAGCTTCAATGTTCAGTGTCCTCATCCTTATCCCCCTGCTTCAATGTTCAGTGTCCTCATCCTTATCCCCGAGCTTCAATGTTCAGTGGCCTCATCCTTATCCCCGAGCTTCAATGTTCAGTGTCCTCATCCTTATCCCCGAGCTTCAATGTTCAGTGTCCTCATCCCTATCCCCGAGCTTCAATGTTCAGTGTCCTCATCCTTATCCCCCTGCTTCAATGTTCAGTGTCCTCATCCCTATCCCCGAGCTTCAATGTTCAGTGTCCTCATCCTTATCCCCGAGCTTCAATGTTCAGTGGCCTCATCCTTATCCCCGAGCTTCAATGTTCAGTGTCCTCATCCTTATCCCCGAGCTTCAATGTTCAGTGTCCTCATCCCTATCCCCGAGCTTCAATGTTCAGTGTCCTCATCCTTATCCCCCTGCTTCAATGTTCAGTGTCCTCATCCCTATCCCCATGCTTCAATGTTCAGTGGCCTCATCCCTATCCCCGAGCTTCAATGTTCAGTGTCCTCATCCCTATCCCCAAGCTTCAATGTTCAGTGTCCTCATCCTTATCCCCGAGCTTCAATGTTCAGTGTCCTCATCCTTATCCCCGAGCTTCAATGTTCAGTGTCCTCATCCTTATCCCCGAGCTTCAATGTTCAGTGTCCTCATCCCTATCCCCGAGCTTCAATGTTCAGTGACCTCATCCTTATCCCCGAGCTTCAATGTTCAGTGTCCTCATCCTTATCTCCGAGCTTCAATGTTCAGTGTCCTCATCCTTATCCCCGAGCTTCAATGTTCAGTGTCCTCATCCCTATCCCCATGCTTCAATGTTCAGTGTCCTCATCCCTATCCCCATGCTTCAATGTTCAGTGTCCTCATCCCTATCCCCATGCTTCAATGTTCAGTGTCCTCATCGAAGCAGGGGATAAGGATGAGGACACTGAACATTGAAGCTCGGGGATAGGGATGAGGACACTGAACATTGAAGCTCGGGGATAGGGATGAGGACACTGAACATTGAAGCATGTAGCTCAGGATAGGCACTACAAGTCCCAGCAATGCAAAACCTAACACGGCACGTAGCTCAGCATGGTTGGTAAATGATACTAGGTAACAAGGGAAGTATTAGTGTTGTGACGCACGGCCCAGTGTTTGTGTTGTGTGTAACGTCACTTCCGTAACATTATGTGATGGTTTCGCTGAACTGTATTGCCGAAACTATGTTGGAACGCACGGCGCGAGTGTTTGGAACGCATCGCGCATGCGCAGTACGCAATTTCTGGCGGCAACGACCCTTCCGCAGCATCCTGTGATAGGCAGCAAAATGTGACACTACACCGGAGAATGAATCCGGCGGCAGTTTACCATAGAGAGGGCCGGGAGACCATCTGGTCCGTGGCCAGCTCTATGACCCTTAGAGGCCGAAAGCGAAGTCACGACGTCCCGTCCAGCACCGGCAGATTTAAACACCGACTTTTTTTGGTTTGCTGTCAGGCTTTCCAGCATACTGGAGAGAGATGTGAGAGCTTCTAGCCCTCAGATCTCACAATAAAGAGGACCCGTTGTGCCCTATTCCTACAAGGGGGTGCTGATCTGTATTGAGCTTTACCCAGAAAAACGAGGAAGCTGTAAATTGCCGGGTCTACTGGCCAATTTGTCTATATTCAATGGTGCAAAAATCAACAACTTATGGTTAGATCTTCTCTCTCTTCTTCAGGTGCAAAATGAACATGGCAGAAACATTCAATGTAGAAGAGCACAGGACCAGGATCGTGTTCCTGCCCCTCCGAGGGAAAGGTGCGAAGCAGATCCACCATGAAGTGCCACTAACGTTGGGTGACGGCGGCCCTTCATATGCAACAGGTAAATGTTGGGCTGTCAATTTTAAAACTGCCCATTTCGGTCTTGAAATTGAGAAAACCAATGGAAGGCCCTCTTTCTGTCTCTGTGAAAGCCACCCATGACATGATCACGGAGAACCGCCGAATATCAACCAAAAGTATTGCTACATATCTGGGAATATCACGTGAGAGAGTTGGTGCCGTTATCCACGATTTGGAAATGAGAGCTTGCAGCAAAGTGGATCCCAATAATTTTGACAGAAACTGGCCTTGCGCTGGGATGCTCTGGCCTTGCGCTGGCCATTTCGGTGTTGAAAGCCCCAGTGGGAGGCCTGTTTCTCTTTCATTCATCGACGATCACAGCATCTTCACCTTGACCTTAGGGTTATATCGCCACCTTCAGGAGAGGACTAGGCAAAACATGTTAAAAACAGCAAAACCGCACAGCACTGGCCAGGGGGCGGTCCTACTGGCCATTACCCCTCGCACTGCATCCAGCAGCTCAGTATTTTTCTGCCTAGTGTAGGAGAAGGACCGGTGGGGACCATTGATCCTGGGAATTTTTTCTGCATTTTTGATTATTGTAGATCACAGAAAACAGCCGGGCTGTGTAATAGATCCTTGTAGTCTTCCCAGCTTGGCCATTGAGCGCCTGCAGACCTTAGCTATGTGGTGGGTCGGCCACGACGCGGCCGGTGAGCTATATGCTTCGGGGCACACGTATGACTGGGCTATTGCTGTTGGCCGACAGCCACCCCGTACTGCTCGGGCGATGGGTCTGTCCGTGGAATGCGTCCAGCAGTCCCTACAGGAGGGGCAGGTATGTTTCCACCTTTCTCGGCAGGATGGAGCAGCTGGGCATTTGCTGGAAGGTCAACTAGGGGGTCTCTCTCTCTCTTCCCCCCCCCCCTTTCTCCTCCCTCCACTGTGTGACTGGGCACATGGGGGTGTGGTGTATGTAGCTGGCCGGGGGGGCTCGGGTCCTAGCAGGGGGCTGCGCTGGGTGTTGGGGGGTCTGCTTGTCCTCTTCCCTGTTCCTGGGGCATGGCGGGGTGTTTTGGTGTGTATGCCATGTGGGGAGGCCGCCGCGTGGACCGCAGACATTTTGCTGTAGCCACAGCCAGTTTTTTGTTTTTTTGCCTTTCAGCCATTTTCTGGAGGTCCGGCAGCCATTTTCCCGGTGCCGTCAGATGTTTTTTTTTTTTGCTGAGGCAGCTGGTGGCCATTTTCTAATAGCCTCAGGTAGTTTTACCTCTAGTGCTGGGTGCTTGTTTCTTTCTAGAACAGCGTGCTTTTTACACAGAACACCTTGTGACTGATGCAGGGGAGAGCGGACAGCAGCACAGTGCAGTACCTGGGTCAGGGTGGTGAGTCCTGCGGAGGGGCCCCTCAGTCTGTGGCAGCTAGGAGGGTGGACATTTTGTGCCACTTGCCTTAGGTTGCTAAGTGGTGACAGGTGAGAGTGGGTCAGCATGGTATCAGAAGCTGGTGCTTCTTCCCCAGACATCCCTGTTATGGCAACCGGTTCCCCCTGCACCTGCGGTGCCTATAGCCGCTCTGTCGGCGGTCCTGACGGCCTTTGTTGCCAGGGTGGAAGCAGCGTACGGGCTCAAGGGGGGGTAAAAAACACCCCCCACCGTCTTCTGGGGAAAGCTTAGGCTCCTTTGCCTAAGGTGGGACACGCCAGATGTGGATCTCCTGGCCTCTCGACTCAATCTGAAAGGTACACAGGTTTGTGGCTAGGTCAAAAGATCCCTGGGTGGATGCGGCAGATGCGTTGGTGGCTCTATGGGGGCGTTATCGGCTGATTTATGCCCCCCCCCCCAAACTTCTACCACATCTGCTTCGCAGAGTGGAGGCCGAGGGGATTCCGGTGATCTGATTGCCCCAGAATGGCCTCGGTGTCCCTTGTACGCTGACATAGTCAGAATGGTGGCGGATGTGCTTTGGGGGCTGCTGATGCGAGAGGACCTTCTGTCTCAAGGTCTAATACTTCATTCCTGCTTTACCGTCACTGGCTTTAATGGCATGGCTGTTGAAAGCCCGGTACTACGGGACTGAGGTCTGTCGGATTCAGTAATCTCCACAATGCTGAGGGCACAGAAGTCATCGTCTCTGAAGATTTATCATCGTACGTGGAAGGCCTACATCTCCAGGTGTGAGGAGATGGGGTGGCGTCCGCGCACATACTCAGTTTCCAGGATCCTGCTTTTTTTTGCAGAGAGGAGTGGATCAGAAACTGATCTGCCCCTTAATGGTGCTTGAGGTATCAGCTTTGGCTGTCTCTTTTTTCAGTGATCCTTGGTCAGTACGTTTGTTCAGGGGGGTCGACATGTGGCCCCTCCGGGTTGGACCACCGCTGCCTCTGTGGGATTTGAATCTGGTGCTCTCGGTGCTTCAGAAACCGCCGTTTGAGAACATCAGGGAGATCCCCTTATTGACACTGTCAGAAAGTAGTCTTTCTAGTGGCCGTTACATCTGCCAGGAGGGTTTCTGAGTTGGCGGCCTTGTCATACAAGTCTCCCTACTTGGTCCTCCACAAGGATAAGCTGCGCCCACAGCCTTCGTTTCCTCCAAAGGTCGTTTCGGCTTTTCATCTAAATCAGGGATCCTCAAACTGCGGCCCTCCAGCTGTTGCCAAACTACAAATCCCATGAGGCATTGTAATACTCTGGCATTCACAGACATGACTAGGCATGATGAGAATTGTAGTTCCTGAATAACTGGAGGACCATAGTTTGAAGACCCATGATCTAAATGATGACATTGTGCTTCCGTCCTTCTGTCCTCGGCTGTCACACCCCAAAGAGGTGGCTTTGCATTCCTTGGATGGACGTGGTCCGGGCTCTGCGGGTGCATCTGTCTGTTACGGCTCCTTTTCGGAGGTCGGACTCGCTTTTTGTATCAGTGAATGGTCCGAAGAAGAAGGGCCTGGCGGTCTCATCGGCCACCATTTCTTGGTGGAGCAGGCAGATCGTGGTTCAGGCTTATGCCATAAGGGGGCGGCACCCCCCCCCCCCCCACCTCTTTCCTGTCAGGGCACATTCTACCAGGGCAATTGGTGCCTCTTGGGCTTTCCGACATCAAGCGTCTGTTTCTCAGGTGTGTAAGGCGGTGACGTGGCCGTCCGTTCTCTTTCACTAAATTTTACAAGGTTGATGTGAGCGCATCTTCGGATCCTTGCTTCGGCCACAAGGCTTTGCAGGCGCCTGTTTAAGGTTGCAACTCCTCAGTGGAGGAGCTCTGGTTGTTATGGGTGGAGTTGTTGTTTGTTTGCTGTTCCCACCCCTCGTTTCTTTGACACTGTTTGGGGACGTCACTAAGGTCAAGATTAAAGTGGTGTGTCCGTCAATGAACGAAAGAGAAAATAGGATTTTTGTACTCACCGTAAAATCCTTTTTCTCTGAAGTTCATTGGTGGACACAGCTCCCTCCCCTCGTATTCATGTTTGTACTGCTTTTTGACGAACTGAGCTGCTGGAAGCAGTGTGAGGGGGTATAGCCAGTAGGACTGTTTTTTTGTGTGTTCTGCCTAGTCCTCTCCTGAAGGTGGTGATATAACCCTAAGGTCAAGATTAAAGGAGCTGTGTCCCTCAATGAACTTCAGAGAAAAGGATTTTACGGTGAGTACAAAAATCCTATTTCCTGTCAAGTTTTGGGATCCACTTTGCTGCAAGCTTTCTCATTTCCAAGTCATTGTGGATAACGGCACCAACTCTCTCTCACGTGATATTCCCAGATATATACCAATACTTTTGGTTGATAGTCGGCGGTTCTCCGTGATCATGTCATGGATGACTTTCACATTTGCAGGAAAAGAGACAGAAACAGGGCCTTCCACTTTCTTCACCGAAATGGGCAGTTCGAAAAAATTGGCAACCTTACATTTGAAAGCGGAGTTCTGGGCTGTTAGCAAACAAAAAAAGTAAGCAGCTACAAAAAGTGTAGCGGTGGACTTTCAATAACCAGCCACTTACCTGTTCCACGGTCCAGCGATGCGGCCGCACGGAGCCTCGCTCCTCTCCCCGGCGCCTTCATTGGAACTGTGGACACCTGGCCCTGACAGCTTGCGGCTGCACTGCGCTCTCCCAGTGAACAATCTTGCCGAGAGGGAGGGGCCAGCTAGGGGGAGAGGAGGAGTCACCTAGGCGGCCCGTAGGTGGAAGTGGGACAGGAAGTCCCACTCAAAACTAAGCCCCCCTCCCCCAAAAAAAATGACATGCCAAATGTGGCATGTAAGGGGGTGAGGAGTGTTTTAAAGCGAATGTTCCACTGTCGGGTGGAGCTCCACCTTAACTGTTGCATATGAAGGGCCGCTGTCACCCAAGGTTTGTGACATTTCATCGTGGATCGCGCCTTTCCCTCGGAGAAGCAGGAACTCGATCCTGGTCCTGTGCTCTTCCATATTGCATTGTCCTGGAGGTTCCGCCATGTTCACAACTTCCTCGCTCAAGTATTGAACCTTTACCCAGAAAAACGCATCGGCACTCCTCATATCACAAGAAATGGAAACGTCCCGACTAGGAAAAGAAATGCTTTTCAGCACTTTAAAATTGGAGCCGTTCCACAAGCGCTTTGATTTCTATTAAAGTGGGACATGTTTGTTATCTATTTACTCGGCTTAACATCTTTCACATTATAGAAAAAAATTGGGATAGAGTGTGAGTTATTTATTCCCCCCCCCCCCCAAAAATATTTTTTCTTATTTTTTTTTTATCACATTCAATAATTAAAAAAAAAAAAAATTGCAACGACCACCATTTTATTAGCTGGGGCCTGTGTGTGTGTTTGTGTATATAAGGGGCTGAAACGATTAATCGATAATAATGAAAATCGTTGTCAGCAGGCCAACTAATCGATAATAATCAATGAAAATTGTTGACAACGATTTTCATTGATTATTATTATCGATTAGTTGGCCTGCTAACGGCACGCACCATCTTCCCTGCCTTTCAGTCCCGTGTCCGAGTGTTACAATGCCCTGTGTAAAAGGCCGACGCCGCTGTATACCTCTCATGTGACCAGGCACGTCTGCCTCTCTCTGCTGACGTCAGCGGGGTATTCTCAGCCCCGCTCGCTTTGCTGCCTCGAGAGAGGAGAGAAGCAGCCGGTGACCGGTCACGTGAGCGCCGAGCTGCAATAAGGTAGCAGCCAACTTTTAAAATATAGTGAACTTTGCAAAGCATTCATCTTGGTATTTATGGGAGGACAAGTGCACCATCACTGGTGTTCTGGGGGGGGGAGCGCCCCATCATTGCTGTTTCCGGGGGGGGGGGGGAGATAGTGCCCCGTCATTGCTGTTCCTTGGGGCACTATTCCCTCCCCCCCAAGGAACAGCAATGACGGGGCACTATTCCCTCCCCCCCAGGAACAGCAATGACGGGGCACTATTCCCTCCCCCCCCCCCCCAAGGAACAGCAATGACGGGGCACTATTCCTCCCCCCCCAAGGAACAGCAATGACGGGGCACTATTCCTCCCCCCCCAAGGAACAGCAATGACGGGGCACTATTCCCTCTCCCCCCCCAAGGAACAGCAATGACGGGGCACTATTCCCTCCCCCCCAAGGAACAGCAATGACGGGGCACTATTCCCTCCCCCCCAAGGAACAGCAATGACGGGGCACTATTCCCTCCCCCCCAAGGAACAGCAATGACGGGGCACTATTCCCCCCCCCCCCCCCCCCAAGGAACAGCAATGACGGGGCACTATTCCCTCCCCCCCCCCCCCCCCCAAGGAACAGCAATGACGGGGCACTATTCCTTCCCCCCCAAGGAACAGCAATGACGGGGCACTATTCCCTCCCCCCCATCATTGCTGTTCCTTGGGGGGGGGGGGAGGGAATAGTGCCCCATCATTGGTGTCAGTTTGAGGAATACACAGAACTCTCCCACCCCCACTCTGATCCAGAGCCACCACCACTCCTTCCCACAGTCCAGTCCCTCCGGCCCGCTCCCTTGCCCCAGCCCACTCCCCGCTTTTGGGTCTGGTTCTTTGTCCAACCAAATTCTCTTTCTATCCCAACCCCCTCTGGTCCGGTTCCTCTCCCACATGCCTCTCTTCCAAACTCTCTCCCAACCCCCCCTCCCTCTAACGCCTGGTCTCCAAACGAGCCAAATCCCTCCCCCCCACCCTCCAGTCCGGTCCCCTCTCCCACTCAGGGCCGGCCCCCGCTCTGCATTCTCACTAATGAATGAGGAATTTACTTTAATCGTTATGTTGTGATGCAGTTTGAGTGCAACACTCCGTTTTGTCATTATTATTTTTATAAATGTTTTTTTTTTAATGATTGTTACCAATTATGAAAATAATTGTTAGTTGCAGCCCTAGTGTAAATCTATACATATCTGACAAGAAATGTGAGCGAGGGGTGTACTTACTTTTGTCTGTGTATATACACAAACAAAAAAATGTATTCAGATTATATATAAAAATCTGATTTTAGCAGTTTCATTACAATGTGGAAGAATGGAGAGGTAAAGGGATATATCAGAGGATGGCCGGTGTCTTGTAAAATAGCGTCCCCCATCAGATGCTGTCCCCTGCGTACTGCGCATGCGCAGTACACAGGAACACAGATTCCGAAAATTGCCGAGGATGAACGGCGCCTGCGCCGTGAGTCCAGGTTCTATCCCCACCATCCAAGTGGACATAGAGTTAGAATAAAAAAGAGCCGAGCGGAGCGAGGCCAAGCCCGAAGCGTGGCGAGCGAAGCTCGCCCGCGAGGGGCCCTCTAAAATTCTTAACCCTATGTCCGCTTCGATAGTGGGGCTACCTCCTCCACTCACGGCGCAGGCGCCGTTCAACTTCGGAGTTTTTCCGAAGCTTCGGCTGCTCCGTACTGCGCATGCACAGTACGGAGCGGACAGCATTTGATGGGCGGACTGTATTAGGCAGAACACCGGCCTGGCTAGACTGGTGATGAAAATCTAATAATTGGGGGGGGGGGGGGGGGGAGGGGCGACTATATCATTCTGTGGTGACTCTGCTGGACTTGTCATCCATTTCTGAGACTGTAATTTCCAGAGCAAAGCCTTTTTTTATTGGATAAGAGACAAGGTGGCCTGGACCTTGCTTGAAGGTTCTGGATACTTTGCCCACATTTTGGTGTCGTGACCCGAACCCATCACAGCCGCGGCAGAAAAAAAACGCAGAGCCCCGTCTTCTGTGGTTATCGATCATTTGACATTTTATTTTACGTTGTAACATAAATATGAATAAAAAAAAACACACGAATGGAAGTTGATGGTTAGTGCATCTCTTGTGACTGATGTACCCACAGAACGTGTCGTCCAATTCCCCTCTCACCACCCCAATCCTCCAGTCACCAGAACACAGAGAGACCACCATGCAGTAAACAGAGGTCTCTGAAGTTGGTCCCTGGCCAACCCGTCGAGTCCGGGGGGACGGCGTGTATTAGGAGATGGAACGTGGACAGGATTGCGGCGATAGATCACGATTCTTCAATCTGGGCCCATTTCCGGGCCACTGGACCCAATAAGGTGCAGTCACAGCTCGCCATCCTGATCCTCGTCCTCCCCCAGCGTCAGCAGCAGAGCCTTCGGCTGGTTCTGGAATAAAGCTGCCCGATTTTGTCTCTCTCCCTTTTTCACCCAGTGCCCATAGATCCGGAAGGCGCAGGCATCGATCAGCCGCCGTACACCCTTTATACCATACGGGTCCAGAACAAGAAGTTCGCTTGTGACGGGTCGGGCTCTCCGCCACCTCATCAGTATTCGCACACATGCCAAAGCTGCCCAGGCTGCCCTCTGCGGAGAGAAGATCCGGTTATTACAAAGCTTAAAAGGGGTTGTAAAGGTTCATTTTTTATTTTCTACATAGGTTCCTCTAAGCTAGTGCATTGTTTGTTCACTTACCTTTTCCTTCGATTTCCCTTATAAATGTTTTTTTTTCTTTGTCTGAATATCTCACTTCCTGTTTCTCCTCAGTAAACTTCTCACCATTATCCGAGCGGTGGTTAGTCAGCCAGAACAGCTTACTGAGAAGGAACAGGAAGTGAGAAATTCAGACAAAGAAAAAAAATATTTATAAGGGAAATCGAAGGAAAAGGTAAGTGAACCAACAATGCACTAGCTTTTAGGAACCTATTTTAGAAAATAAAAAACGAACCTTTACAACCCCTTTAACGCAGAACAAACTTCTGATTCTTCCAATCAGGTAGGGCGGGGGAAGAATTGGAACCTATTCTTCTCTGTATTCTCCTCAATTCCTGTCCAGGTGACCGGGGGTCAGACTGTACAAGAAGAGCAGAGGCGCTAACCCTTCTCCACCTCAGGGTGAAGATAATTTCATCATCACAATAAGCTCCTCCCCTCCCCCTCCCCGACCAATGGGAGGCAGACTGACCCGGAAACGGTAGTAAGGAGTGACAGTCGAGCCTTGCTCTCGCTGGTGACTCTGGAAGAAGGGATGCTGTAGTGCCTGGTCTGCCGAAAGACGCTTTTCTGGAGCGACCTCGAGGAGGCGGGTGATCTACAAGTCAAGAGAGCAGAGTTCAAATTAGGAGGAAGAGAGCGAACCTTTGGCGGGGTGGGGTGGGGGGGCTCCACATTCTCATTAACAACCCAACCCACACTGTGTACACATTGCACCGGGGGGGGGGAGGAGGAACGAAGAGATGTGACATTACCAGATCCTTCACGGTGGCCGATCGGTCATCCCACTCGGGAGAAGAGAACTGGAAGCGTCCATCCATGATCATACGAAGCATCAGCATCTGCCTGCGGTGCCAGAATGGAGGGGAGCCGGCCAGTAGGGTAAACATGATCACTCCGCATGCCCACCTACAAGAACAAGGCCACACCCAATTAATGTCCACTACTAGCCCACTGCTCCCCCTCCCCCGCACCTTTCATACTTACAGGTCCACCTCCTTCCCATATCCAGGGTGAGTCTCATCCATAGAACATTTCAGAATCTCTGGAGCCAAATACCCCGGAGTTCCACACAGCTCTGAAAACAACATGAAAGGAAGAGCTGATGAGATCCAAGAGACACTTTCCTCCTCCATATCAGACTCCGTCCTATCACCATCTCCTTCCCGCACCGCCTGCCTTACCCTACATACCCTCACATTGGTGATCAGTGAGAAGAATGTTCCTTACATTGGTGATCAGTGAGAAGAATGTTCCTTACATTGGTGATCAGTGAGAAGAATGTTCCTTACATTGGTGATCAGTGAGAAGAATGTCCCTTACATTGGTGATCAGTGGGAAGAATGTTCCTTACATTGGTGATCAGTGAGAAGAATGTTCCTTACATTGGTGATCAGTGAGAAGAATGTTCCTTACATTGGTGATCAGTGGGAAGAATGTTCCTTACATTGGTGGTCAGTGAGAAGAATGTTCCTTACATTGGTGATCAGTGAGAAGAATGTTCCTTACATTGGTGATCAGTGGGAAGAATGTTCCTTACATTGGTGATCAGTGAGAAGAATGTTCCTTACATTGGTGATCAGTGGGAAGAATGTTCCTTACATTGGTGATCAGTGAGAAGAATGTTCCTTACATTGGTGATCAGTGAGAAGAATGTTCCTTACATTGGTGATCGGTGAGAAGAATGTTCCTTACATTGGTGATCAGTGAGAAGAATGTTCCTTACATTGGTGATCAGTGAGAAGAATGTTCCTTACATTGGTGATCAGTGGGAAGAATGTTCCTTACATTGGTGGTCAGTGAGAAGAATGTTCCTTACATTGGTGATCAGTGAGAAGAATGTTCCTTACATTGGTGATCAGTGGGAAGAATGTTCCTTACATTGGTGATCAGTGAGAAGAATGTTCCTTACATTGGTGATCAGTGGGAAGAATGTTCCTTACATTGGTGATCAGTGAGAAGAATGTTCCTTACATTGGTGATCAGTGAGAAGAATGTTCCTTACATTGGTGATCGGTGAGAAGAATGTTCCTTACATTGGTGATCAGTGAGAAGAATGTTCCTTACATTGGTGATCAGTGAGAAGAATGTTCCTTACATTGGTGATCAGTGAGAAGAATGTACCTTACATTGGTGATCAGTGGGAAGAATGATCCTTACATTGGTGATCAGTGGGAAGAATGTTCCTTACATTGGTGATCAGTGAGAAGAATGTTCCTTACATTGGTGATCGGTGAGAAGAATGTTCCTTACATTGGTGATCAGTGGGAAGAATGTTCCTTACATTGGTGATCAGTGAGAAGAATGTCCCTTACATTGGTGATCAGTGGGAAGAATGTTCCTTACATTGGTGATCAGTGGGAAGAATGTTCCTTACATTGGTGATCAGTGGGAAGAACGTTCCTTACATTGGTGATCAGTGGGAAGAACGTTCCTTACATTGGTGATCAGTGAGAAGAATGTTCCTTACATTGGTGATCAGTGGGAAGAATGTTCCTTACATTGGTGATCAGTGAGAAGAATGTTCCTTACATTGGTGATCGGTGAGAAGAATGTTCCTTACATTGGTGATCAGTGGGAAGAATGTTCCTTACATTGGTGATCAGTGAGAAGAATGTCCCTTACATTGGTGATCAGTGGGAAGAATGTTCCTTACATTGGTGATCAGTGGGAAGAATGTTCCTTACATTGGTGATCAGTGGGAAGAACGTTCCTTACATTGGTGATCAGTGGGAAGAACGTTCCTTACATTGGTGATCAGTGAGAAGAATGTTCCTTACATTGGTGATCGGTGAGAAGAATGTTCCTTACATTGGTGATCAGTGAGAAGAATGTTCCTTACATTGGTGATCAGTGAGAAGAATGTTCCTTACATTGGTGATCAGTGAGAAGAATGTACCTTACATTGGTGATCAGTGGGAAGAATGATCCTTACATTGGTGATCAGTGGGAAGAATGTTCCTTACATTGGTGATCAGTGAGAAGAATGTTCCTTACATTGGTGATCGGTGAGAAGAATGTTCCTTACATTGGTGATCAGTGGGAAGAATGTTCCTTACATTGGTGATCAGTGAGAAGAATGTCCCTTACATTGGTGATCAGTGGGAAGAATGTTCCTTACATTGGTGATCAGTGGGAAGAATGTTCCTTACATTGGTGATCAGTGGGAAGAACGTTCCTTACATTGGTGATCAGTGGGAAGAACGTTCCTTACATTGGTGATCAGTGAGAAGAATGTTCCTTACATTGGTGGTCAGTGAGAAGAATGTTCCTTACATTGGTGATCAGTGAGAAGAATGTTCCTTACATTGGTGATCAGTGGGAAGAACGTTCCTTACATTGGTGATCAGTGAGAAGAATGTCCCTTACATTGGTGATCAGTGAGAAGAATGTTCCTTACATTGGTGATCAGTGAGAAGAATGTCCCTTACATTGGTGATCAGTGGGAAGAATGTTCCTTACATTGGTGATCAGTGGGAAGAATGTTCCTTACATTGGTGATCAGTGGGAAGAACGTTCCTTACATTGGTGATCAGTGAGAAGAACGTTCCTTACATTGGTGGTCAGTGAGAAGAATGTTCCTTACATTGGTGATCAGTGAGAAGAATGTTCCTTACATTGGTGATCAGTGAGAAGAATGTTCCTTACATTGGTGATCAGTGAGAAGAATGTCCCTTACATTGGTGATCAGTGAGAAGAATGTTCCTTACATTGGTGATCAGTGGGAAGAATGTTCCTTACATTGGTGATCAGTGAGAAGAATGTTCCTTACATTGGTGATCGGTGAGAAGAATGTTCCTTACATTGGTGATCAGTGAGAAGAATGTTCCTTACATTGGTGATCAGTGAGAAGAATGTTCCTTACATTGGTGATCAGTGGGAAGAATGTTCCTTACATTGGTGATCAGTGGGAAGAATGTTCCTTACATTGGTGATCAGTGAGAAGAATGTTCCTTACATTGGTGATCAGTGAGAAGAATGCTCCTTACATTGGTGATCAGTGAGAAGAATGTTCCTTACATTGGTGATCAGTGGGAAGAACGTTCCTTACATTGGTGATCAGTGAGAAGAATGTTCCTTACATTGGGGGTCAGTGAGAAGAATGTTCCTTACATTGGGGGTCAGTGTCCCCCCTTGATATGGTAGTTAGAATATCACCTTTACATATAGATAAAATGCTCCCTGGAGTCATGCTCCTGACTCTTATATGTGGCGCTGACCCTGGGACTATGTAGACACCAACAAATGGGAAGCCAATGGTTGGTGGCTCAGGGAAGGGATGTGTAGATGAACGGTGGGGTTCCCGGATGGGAAGGATTGCTGTAATCCCCACATCTGTATGCAGAAGGGGGTCGGTTGGAGACGCACCTCTCAGCTTCTCGGGGGGGTTCAGGACGCAGCTGAAGCCGAAGTCGGACAGTTTGATGTTGAGCGAGTCGTCCATCAGGATATTCTCTGGTTTCAGATCGCGGTGTACGATGTGATATCTGTGCAGAAAAGACACGGCCTCCAGCAGGGGGCGCATGATGCACCTACAATGACGAGAGAAAACAGGGGGATCTACGGAGGAAAGAGAGAAGAGCATGTAGGGAAGAGCAGACCATGGAGTGGGGGGGGGGATGGGATCTCCAGGAGGTTCTTCTATAGACTTCTCACGGTTGGCACCGGGTGCCGCGTCCGGTAACCCGCCTCACACTTCCACCTTGATCTCTGAAATCAGAACGCGGCTTCTGCATTGCTCGCCATGCTTTACCTCCCATCGGTGAGGTTGGCGCTGGGCACACGCCGGGCTCCTCTCCTAGGAAGGGGGCACCTCAGGAGAACACATTGTGTGATATTACCTCCCTACCGTACCTTAAAGGGGAACTCCAGGATCCTCACCCCCCCCCCCCCCCCAGAACCCGCCCACCGTGATCAGAATCGAGATCTACAACCACATCCTGAGGAACTCCTTACCGGGTCTCCTTCTCACTCAGCTTGACTTTCTCTGTCAGATAATCAAACAGCTCTCCTCTCTTCATCCTACGAGACAGACGGAGAATCCCCCCGTCACCAAATCAGAAAGACCACCCCCATAGACCCGTCCCGTAGACCCCGTCCCATAGACCCCGTCCCGTAGACCCCTCCCATAGACCCCTCCCATAGACCCCGTCCCATAGACCCCGTCCCATAGACCCCGTCCCATAGACCCCGTCCCATAGACCCCGTCCCATAGACCCTTCCCATAGACCCGTCCCATAGATCCGTCCCATAGATCCGTCCCATAGACCCCGTCCCATAGACCACCCGCATAGACCCCGTCCCATAGACCCCGTCCCATAGACCACCCGCATAGACCTTTCCCATAGACCCGTCCCATAGACCACCCGCATAGACCTTTCCCGTAGACCCCGTCCCATAGACCACCCGCATAGACGCGTCCCATAGACCACCCGCATAGACCCGTCCCATAGACCACCCGCATAGACCCTTCCCATAGACCCATCCCATAGACCACCCGCATAGACCCGTCCCATAGACCACCCGCATAGACCCGTCCCATAGACCACCCGCATAGACCCTTCCCATAGACCCATCCCATAGACCACCCGCATAGACCCGTCCTATAGACCACCCGCATAGACCCGTCCCATAGACCACCCGCATAGACCCTTCCCATAGACCCATCCCATAGACCACCCGCATAGACCCGTCCCATAGACCACCCGCATAGACCCTTCCCATAGACCACCCGCATAGACCCGTCCCATAGACCACCCGCATAGACCCTTCCCATAGACCACCCGCATAGACCCTTCCCATAGACCACCCGCATAGACCACCCGCATAGACCACCCGCATAGACCACCCGCATAGACCCCGTCCCGTAGACCACCCGCATAGACCCCGTCCCGTAGACCACCCGCATAGACCCATCCCATAGACCACCCGCATAGACCCTTCCCATAGACCACCCGCATAGACCCTTCCCATAGACCACCCGCATAGACCCTTCCCATAGACCCTTCCCATAGACCCTTCCCATAGACCCTTCCCATAGACCCTTCCCATAGACCCTTCCCATAGACCCCTCCCATAGACCCCTCCCATAGACCCCTCCCATAGACCCCTCCCATAGACCACCCCCATAGACCACCCCCATAGACCACCCCATAGACCACCCCCATAGACCACCCCATAGACCCGTCCCATAGACCCTTCCCATAGACCCGTCCCATAGACCACCCGCATAGACCCGTCCCATAGACCACCCGCATAGACCCGTCCCATAGACCACCCGCATAGACCCGTCCCATAGAACCCTCCCATAGACCACCCGCATAGACCCGTCCCATAGACCCCTCCCATAGACCCGTCCCATAGACCACCCGCATAGACCCGTCCCATAGACCCTTCCCATAGACCCCTCCCATAGACCACCCGCATAGACCCTTCCATAGACCCCTCCCATAGACCCCTCCCATAGACCCCTCCCATAGACCCCTCCCATAGACCCCTCCCATAGACCCCTCCCATAGACCCCTCCCATAGACCCTCCCATAGACCACCCCCATAGACCACCCCCATAGACCCGTCCCATAGACCACCCCCATAGACCCGTCCCATAGACCACCCGCATAGACCCGTCCCATAGACCCTTCCCATAGACCCCTCCCATAGACCACCCGCATAGACCCATCCCATAGACCCTTCCCATAGACCCTTCCCATAGACCCCTCCCATAGACCCCTCCCATAGAGCCCTCCCATAGAGCCCTCCCATAGACCCCTCCCATAGACCCCTCCCATAGACCCCTCCCATAGACCCGTCCCATAGACCCGTCCCATAGACCCCTCCCATAGACCACCCGCATAGACCCATCCCATAGACCCTTCCCATAGACCCGTCCCATAGACCCCTCCCATAGACCCCTCCCATAGACCACCCCCATAGACCCGTCCCATAGACCCTTCCCATAGACCACCCGCATAGACCCGTCCCATAGACCCACCCGCATAGACCCGTCCCATAGACCCTTCCCATAGACCCCTCCCATAGACCACCCGCATAGACCCATCCCATAGACCCTTCCCATAGACCCCTCCCATAGACCCCTCCCATAGACCACCCGCATAGACCCGTCCCATAGACCCTTCCCATAGACCCCTCCCATAGACCACCCCCATAGACCCGTCCCATAGACCCTTCCCATAGACCACCCGCATAGACCCGTCCATAGACCACCCCCATAGACCCGTCCCATAGACCACCCGCATAGACCCGTCCCATAGACCCTTCCCATAGACCACCCGCATAGACCCATCCCATAGACCCTTCCATAGACCCCCCCCATAGACCCTTCCCATAGACCACCCGCCCACCCGCATAGACCCGTCCCGTAGACCCTTCCCATAGACCCCTCCCATAGACCACCCGCATAGACCCATCCCATAGACCCCTCCCATAGACCCCTCCCATAGACCCCTCCCATAGACCCCTCCCATAGACCACCCCCATAGACCCGTCCCATAGACCCTTCCCATAGACCACCCGCATAGACCCGTCCCATAGACCACCCGCATAGACCCGTCCCATAGACCCCTCCCATAGACCACCCCCATAGACCCGTCCCATAGACCCCTCCCATAGACCCCTCCCATAGACCACCCCCATAGACCCGTCCCATAGACCCTTCCCATAGACCACCCGCATAGACCACCCCCATAGACCCGTCCCATAGACCACCCCCATAGACCCGTCCCATAGACCCTTCCCATAGACCCGTCCATAGACCACCCCCATAGACCCGTCCCATAGACCCTTCCCATAGACCCGTCCCATAGACCACCCGCATAGACCCGTCCCATAGGCCCCTCCCATATACCCCTCCCATATACTCACAAGTCAAACACCAGGAAGATGAACGTGGAAGACTCATAGGAATCAATGAGGGAGACTGGAAGAGAAGAGAGTCAAAGTCTGCCCGACAAAAACACCCCCAACCCCATTACATCCATCTCTTCTTCAGTATGCATGATGGGGGATGGAGAAGAGCTTATTAGAGGAGATTGATGGAGGAGGCAGAAATGGTAGGACAAGATATAAAATGATTGGTAGAGAATAACAGGGAGGAGTTGGAGATGATTGTAGAAGATGGTAGCGTAGAAGGTCGGTGGTGGAGAGGAGCAGGAGATGGTAGCGTAGAAGGTCGGTGGTGGAGAGGAGCAGGAGATGGTAGCGTAGAAGGTCGGTGGTGGAGAGGAGCAGGAGATGGTAGCGTAGAAGGTCGGTGGTGGAGAGGAGCAGGAGATGGTAGCGTAGAAGGTCGGTGGTGGAGAGGAGCAGGAGATGGTAGCGTAGAAGGTCGGTGGTGGAGAGGAGCAGGAGATGGTAGCGTAGAAGGTCGGTGGTGGAGAGGAGCAGGAGATGGTAGCGTAGAAGGTCGGTGGTGGAGAGGAGCAGGAGATGGTAGCGTAGAAGGTCGGTGGTGGGAGAGGAGCAGGAGATGGTAGCGTAGAAGGTCGGTGGTGGAGAGGAGCAGGAGATGGTAGCGTAGAAGGTCGGTGGTGGAGAGGAGCAGGAGATGGTAGCGTAGAAGGTCGGTGGTGGAGAGGAGCAGGAGATGGTAGCGTAGAAGGTCGGTGGTGGAGAGGAGCAGGAGATGGTAGCGTAGAAGGTCGGTGGTGGAGAGGAGCAGGAGATGGTAGCGTAGAAGGTCGGTGGTGGAGAGGAGCAGGAGATGGTAGCGTAGAAGGTCGGTGGTGGAGAGGAGCAGGAGATGGTAGCGTAGAAGGTCGGTGGTGGAGAGGAGCAGGAGATGGTAGCGTAGAAGGTCGGTGGTGGAGAGGAGCAGGAGATGGTAGCGTAGAAGGTCGGTGGTGGAGAGGAGCAGGAGATGGTAGCGTAGAAGGTCGGTGGTGGAGAGGAGCAGGAGATGGTAGCGTAGAAGGTCGGTGGTGGAGAGGAGCAGGAGATGGTAGCGTAGAAGGTCGGTGGTGGAGAGGAGCAGGAGATGGTAGCGTAGAAGGTCGGTGGTGGAGAGGAGCAGGAGATGGTAGCGTAGAAGGTCGGTGGTGGAGAGGAGCAGGAGATGGTAGCGTAGAAGGTCGGTGGTGGAGAGGAGCAGGAGATGGTAGCGTAGAAGGTCGGTGGTGGAGAGGAGCAGGAGATGGTAGCGTAGAAGGTCGGTGGTGGAGAGGAGCAGGAGATGGTAGCGTAGAAGGTCGGTGGTGGAGAGGAGCAGGAGATGGTAGCGTAGAAGGTCGGTGGTGGAGAGGAGCAGGAGATGGTAGCGTAGAAGGTCGGTGGTGGAGAGGAGCAGGAGATGGTAGCGTAGAAGGTCGGTGGTGGAGAGGAGCAGGAGATGGTAGCGTAGAAGGTCGGTGGTGGAGAGGAGCAGGAGATGGTAGCGTAGAAGGTCGGTGGTGGAGAGGAGCAGGAGATGGTAGCGTAGAAGGTCGGTGGTGGAGAGGAGCAGGAGATGGTAGCGTAGAAGGTCGGTGGTGGAGAGGAGCAGGAGATGGTAGCGTAGAAGGTCGGTGGTGGAGAGGAGCAGGAGATGGTAGCGTAGAAGGTCGGTGGTGGAGAGGAGCAGGAGATGGTAGCGTAGAAGGTCGGTGGTGGAGAGGAGCAGGAGATGGTAGCGTAGAAGGTCGGTGGCGGAGAGGAGCAGGAGATGGTAGCGTAGAAGGTCGGTGGCGGAGAGGAGCAGGAGATGGTAGCGTAGAAGGTCGGTGGCGGAGAGGAGCAGGAGATGGTAGCGTAGAAGGTCGGTGGCGGAGAGGAGCAGGAGATGGTAGCGTAGAAGGTCGGTGGCGGAGAGGAGCAGGAGATGGTAGCGTAGAAGGTCGGTGGCGGAGAGGAGCAGGAGATGGTAGCGTAGAAGGTCGGTGGCGGAGAGGAGCAGGAGATGGTAGCGTAGAAGGTCGGTGGCGGAGAGGAGCAGGAGATGGTAGCGTAGAAGGTCGGTGGTGGAGAGGAGTCGGAGATGGTAGGAGAGAAGAAGTGAGGAGGAGAACCCCGATGGGTCGGGAAGTTCTTACTGATGGAGGGATGGTGGGACACTTGGTGAAGGATCTCCATCTCCTTGGCGGTGGAAAGTCGCACCTCCTGCAGTTGCTCTGGACTCAGCCTCTCCGGAGTCACCTCGATAATCTTTGCAGCATATTCTCGCCCCGTTTCTCGGTGTATACAGCGCCGCACCGTGCTGGAGACTCCCCTGTGAGGAACATCCAGTGTGAGAGAAGATCGCCAACACGTGTCTGACATGCCATGTAACCGTGTCAATACTCCATACTGGGAAATGTGGCTGAGTATACTCACCGATCACATGACCTCCCCACACCGCCAAATCAATGATCACATGACCTCACCACCAACTCACCGATCACATGACCTCCCCACACCGCCAAATCAATGATCACATGACCTCACCACCAACTCACCGATCACATGACCTCCAACTCACCGATTACATGACCTCCAACTCGCCGATCACATGACCTCACCGATCACACGACCTCACCTCACCAATCACATGACCTCACCTCACCGATCACACGACCTCACCACACCGATCACACGACCTCACCACACCAATCACATGACCTCACCACACCAATCACATGACCTCACCACACCAATCACATGACCTCACCACACCAATCACATGACCTCACCTCACCGATCACACGACCTCACCACACCGCCAACTCACCGATCACATGACCTCCCCACACCAATCACATGACCTCACCTCACCAATCACATGACCTCACCTCACCGATCACCTGACCTCACCACACCGCCAACTCAACGATCACATGACCTCACCACACCGCCACCTCACCGATCACATGACCTCACCACCCCGCCAACTCACCGATCACATGACCTCACCAACCCAATCACATGACCTCACCACACCTCCACCTCACCGATCACATGACCTCACCACACCGATCACATGACCTCACCACACCTCCAACTCACCTCACCACACCGATCACATGACCTCACCGCCAACTCACCGATCACATGACCTCACCGCCAACTCACCGATCACATGACCACACCGATCACATGACCTTACCACACCTCCACCTCACCGATCACATGACCTCACCACCCCGCCAACTCACCGATCACATGACCTCACCAACCCAATCACATGACCTCACCACACCTCCACCTCACCGATCACATGACCTCACCACACCTCCAACTCACCTCACCACACCGATCACATGACCTCACCGCCAACTCACCGATCACATGACCTCACCGCCAACTCACCGATCACATGACCACACCGATCACATGACCTTACCACCCTCCACCTCACCGATCACATGACCTCACCACACCTCCACCTCACCGATCACATGACCTCGCTACACCGCCAACTCACCGATCACATGACCACACCGCCAACTCACCGATTACATGACCTCACCGCCAACTCACCGATCACATGACCTCACCACACCGCCAACTCACCGATCACATGACCTCACCACACCTCCAAATCACCGATCACATGACCTCACCACACCGATCACATGACCTCACCGCCAACTCACCGATCACATGACCTCACCACACCGATCACATGACCTCACCAACCCGCCAACGCACCGATCACATGACCTCACCACACCGCCAACGCACCGATCACATGACCTCACCACCCCGCCAACTCACCGATCACATGACCTCACCACACCGATCACATGACCTCACCGATCACATGACCTCACCGATCACATGACCTCACCGCCAACTCACCGATCACATGACCACACCGCCAACTCACCGATCACATGACCACACCGCCAACTCACCGATCACATGACCTCCCCACACCGCCAACTCACCGATCACATGACCACACCGCCAACGCACCGACCACATGACCTCACCACACCTCCACCTCACCGATCACATGACCTCACCACACCTCCAAATCACCGATCACATGACCACACCGCCAACTCACCGATCACATGACCTCACCACACCTCCACCTCACCGATCACATGACCTCACCACACCGATCACATGACCTCACCGCCAACTCACCGATCACATGACCTCACCAACCCGATCACATGACCTCACCACACCTCCACCTCACCGATCACATGACCTCACCACACCTCCACCTCACCGATCACATGACCTCACCACACCGATCACATGACCTCACCGCCAACTCACCGATCACATGACCTCACCACACCGCCAACTCACCGATCACATTACCACACCGCCAACTCACCGATCACATGACCTCACCACACCTCCACCTCACCGATCACATGACCTCACCACACCGATCACATGACCACACCGATCACATGACCTCACCACACCGCCACCTCACCGCCAACTAGGGTTGCCACCTTTTCTTCAAGCCAAACCCGAACACTTTAGCAGCACCGGTGTCCTATCATATAAGGTCCCCCATCCGATAGTGTCCGCTGTGTACTGCGCATGCGCAGTACACAGCAACACAGATTCCAAAAAATTGCCGAGGATGAACGGCGCCTGTGCACTGAGTCCAGGTTCTATCCCCACCATCCAAGTGGACACAGAGTAGGAATATAAAAGAGCCGAGCACAGCGAGGCCGAGCCCAAAGCGTGGCGAGCAAAGCGAGGGGCCCTCTAAAATTCACAACCCTATGTCCGCTTGGATGGTGGGGCTACCACCTCCACTCACGGCGCAGGCGCTGTTCAGCTTCGGAGATTTTCCGAAGCTTCATCTGCTCCGTACTGAGCATGCGCAGTATGGGGCGGACGCTATATGTTGGCAGGACACTATCTGCCAGAACATCGGCAAATATTTTTTTTTTGTAGTACATTAAATTCATTACCACTGTACGTTGTAATGAACATCTTTTTTATGTTGTATACACTATACATATAGTTTTGTGATTAAATAACATTTCTGGAGGGGGTGATGGGTGCAGTATGTACAGGAGAGGATTGCTATGATGGGTGCAGTATGTACAGGAGAGGAGTGTGGAGGGTATGATGGGTGCAGTATGTACAGGAGAGGGGTGCAGAGGGTATGATGGGTGCAGTATGTACAGGAGAGGGGTGCAGAGGGTATTATGGAGGCAGTATGTACAGGAGAGGGGTGCAGAGGGTATGATGGGGGCAGTATGTACAGGAGAGGGGTGCAGAGGGTATGATGGAGGCAGTATGTACAGGAGAGGGGTGCAGAGGGTATGATGGAGGCAGTATGTACAGGAGAGGGGTGCAGAGGGTATGATGGGGGCAGTATGTACAGGAGAGGGGTGCAGAGGGTATGATGGAGGCAGTATGTACAGGAGAGGGGTGCAGAGGGTATGATGGAGGCAGTATGTACAGGAGAGGGGTGCAGAGGGTATGATGGAGGCAGTATGTACAGGAGAGGGATGCAGAGGGTATGATGGAGGCAGTATGTACAGGAGAGGGGTGCAGAGGGTATGATGGAGGCAGTATGTACAGGAGAGGGGTGCAGAGGGTATGATGGAGGCAGTATGTACAGGAGAGGGATGCAAAGGGTATGATGGAGGCAGTATGTACAGGAGAGGGGTGCAGAGGGTATGATGGAGGCAGTATGTACAGGAGAGGGATGCAGAGGGTATAATGGGTGCAGTATGTACAGGAGAGGGGTGCAGAGGGTATGATGGAGGCAGTATGTACAGGAGAGAGGTGCAGAGGGTATGATGGAGGCAGTATGTACAGGAGAGGGGTGCAGAGGGTATGATGGAGGCAGTATGTACAGGAGAGGGATGCAGAGGGTATGATGGAGGCAGTATGTACAGGAGAGGGGTGCAGAGGGTATGATGGAGGCAGTATGTACAGGAGAGGGATGCAGAGGGTATGATGGAGGCAGTATGTACAGGAGAGGGGTGCAGAGGGTATGATGGAGGCAGTATGTACAGGAGAGGGGTGCAGAGGGTATGATGGAGGCAGTATGTACAGGAGAGGGATGCAGAGGGTATGATGGAGGCAGTATGTACAGGAGAGGGATGCAGAGGGTATGATGGAGGCAGTATGTACAGGAGAGGGATGCAGAGGGTATGATGGAGGCAGTATGTACAGGAGAGGGGTGCAGAGGGTATGATGGAGGCAGTATGTACAGGAGAGGGGTGCAGAGGGTATGATGGAGGCAGTATGTACAGGAGAGGGGTGCAGAGGGTATGATGGAGGCAGTATGTACAGGAGAGGGATGCAGAGGGTATGATGGAGGCAGTATGTACAGGAGAGGGATGCAGAGGGTATGATGGAGGCAGTATGTACAGGAGAGGGGTGCAGAGGGTATGATGGAGGCAGTATGTACAGGAGAGGGGTGCAGAGGGTATGATGGAGGCAGTATGTACAGGAGAGGGATGCAAAGGGTATGATGGAGGCAGTATGTACAGGAGAGGGGTGCAGAGGGTATGATGGAGGCAGTATGTACAGGAGAGGGATGCAGAGGGTATAATGGGTGCAGTATGTACAGGAGAGGGGTGCAGAGGGTATGATGGAGGCAGTATGTACAGGAGAGAGGTGCAGAGGGTATGATGGAGGCAGTATGTACAGGAGAGGGGTGCAGAGGGTATGATGGAGGCAGTATGTACAGGAGAGGGATGCAGAGGGTATGATGGAGGCAGTATGTACAGGAGAGGGGTGCAGAGGGTATGATGGAGGCAGTATGTACAGGAGAGGGGTGCAGAGGGTATGATGGAGGCAGTATGTACAGGAGAGGGATGCAGAGGGTATGATGGAGGCAGTATGTACAGGAGAGGGATGCAGAGGGTATGATGGAGGCAGTATGTACAGGAGAGGGGTGCAGAGGGTATGATGGAGGCAGTATGTACAGGAGAGGGGTGCAGAGGGTATGATGGAGGCAGTATGTACAGGAGAGGGGTGCAGAGGGTATGATGGAGGCAGTATGTACAGGAGAGGGATGCAGAGGGTATGATGGAGGCAGTATGTACAGGAGAGGGATGCAGAGGGTATGATGGAGGCAGTATGTACAGGAGAGGGGTGCAGAGGGTATGATGGAGGCAGTATGTACAGGAGAGGGATGCAGAGGGTATGATGGAGGCAGTATGTACAGGAGAGGGATGCAGAGGGTATGATGGAGGCAGTATGTACAGGAGAGGGATGCAGAGGGTATGATGGAGGCAGTATGTACAGGAGAGGGGTGCAGAGGGTATGATGGAGGCAGTATGTACAGGAGAGGGGTGCAGAGGGTATGATGGAGGCAGTATGTACAGGAGAGGGGTGCAGAGGGTATGATGGAGGCAGTATGTACAGGAGAGGGGTGCAGAGGGTATGATGGAGGCAGTATGTACAGGAGAGGGATGCAGAGGGTATGATGGAGGCAGTATGGGGAGGGATTGCTTGCGGTGTCTGTGGGGTGACTATGGAATGAAGTCTCTCAGCTGGGGGGTAGGAAGCGGCTCGGAGTGATGTCTGTATGAAGTGGTCTGGGGGTGATATAAGCTGGGGGGGGAGTTGGGGGCTGAGAAGTGGTCAGATAGGGATGTCTATAAATTAAAAAAAAAAAAAAGCTATTGTGATCATCTACTAAAATATACAACAATACTATTAAATAAAAACAATGTGCTATAAGATGCTGCCCCCAGCACTCTGTATGTACAGATGATGGGGAGGTCATGTATGACCATTCATATATCCCGTGTTATCCAGGCTCTGAGTCTGGACTATCAGGGGTGTAAACTCATCACATACACAAGGGGTTAAGTGAATGGTCATAAATCACATCACATAATCCTGACAGAGGATGGGGAAGTTTGTGTACATAGATAACTGTGCTGCTTGGGAGATCCTGTGATTGGACTGCAGACTCTCCCCCCCCCCCCACTCACTATTGTCTCTTCCGATTCTGCTTATCTTTAACCTTCACAAAAGAAACTCTCCGGGAACTTTGCTTAGTAAAATAAAAAGTCTGCTCACCTCTTGATGAGCAGTGGGCAGCCCGACAGCAGCTCCAGTGATCTCCTCCGCTCTGCCTCCCCCTTCTTCCAGACCACGGCACTAGTGATTGCAGAGGGGGAACAGAGATAATGGAGACCCTGCGGGAGCCTGGAGGGGGGGGGAGACAGAAAGGAGCTTCAGATTCCCAACACACACACACCAGCACAGTGTGTGTATTTATTGAGACAAAATGATACTGCTGCTGTGACTGTCTCCACAGTGGCATGTATTGTAATGAAGCTCCCCCCTGCCAGAATGGTCTGTCCGGTTTTCAGGCAGTCTGAAAACCGGGCAGATGATTCAGAACCCGGACTGTCCGGGTGAATCCCGTACAGGTGGCAACCCTACCGCCAACTCACCGATCACATGACCTCACCACACCTCCACCTCGCCGATCACATGACCTCACCACACCTCCACCTCGCCGATCACATGACCTCACCACACCTCCACCTCACCGATCACATGACCTCACCGATCACATGACCTCACCACACCTCCACCTCACCGATCACATGACCTCACCACACCGCCAACTCACCGATCACATGACCTCACCACACCTCCACCTCACCGATCACATGACCTCACCACACACGGGTATATAGTAGATATGGAGTAGAAGCACTAAAACAAATCCATAAAGTGTGGGGTACTTGGAATAATAATCTGAGTATTTCTATTGGTTGAGGAGAGGAGAGCTCCGGAGTATTCGCCATAATTATTTATTATTTCACCCCTTCAGATCTCCATGAGATCGGTGTGAGGGGGAGATTGTATGGGGGATGGAGGGTTCTGCCCCTGGAGGGGGGATAATAAAATCCACCCTCACCTAAGAAGACACTGAGCTCTGACTTCTATGGCTCCTCCCCCTCTGTGTTCTCCTATAGGTGAATCTGTGATGGGAGGAGTTACAATGACATTCCCACGCCTATAGGAGAGAAGTGGGCGTGATGCAGATGACTGGGCGGGTGTAGGAAGGTGGGGTGTTAGACAGCTGTGGGCGGGCTGTGAGAGGAGTGGGCGGGGTGTAGGAGAGGAGAGGGCGGGTAGTTGGAGAGCTGTGGGAGGGGTGCACGGGAGAAAGGGCGGGGTGTTGGGGAGGAGTGGGCGGGTAGTTGGAGAGCTGTGGGCGGGGTGCACCGGAGAAAGGGCGGGGTGTTGGAGAGGGTTGGGCGGGGTGTGACAAGAGTGAGAGGGCAGTGGGCGGGGTGTAGGGGAGGAGTGGGCGGGGTGTAGGGGAGGAGTGGGCGGGGTCTCACCGGCCGATGATCTCCTTCGGGTCGTACTTCTGGTAGAACTCTTTGGCTCCGGCCCAGTCCGGCAGCTCATCATGTGACTCCGCATCCCGCGTCATGGTGTGACGTCACCTCTTCTCCTCTCACCGACCGCAGAACCGATCACTTACCCGGCCGCCATCTTCCCGTCCTCCGCCACCGGAAATGACATCACAGCCTCTTCCGGCTCTGTCAGCTGAGCGTGCGGAGGGCGGGACTCCAGAGAACGTTTCCCCTCCCCCTCCCGGTACCTCACCCGCCCATCCCCCTCCTCCCTATCTATTATAGGACAGGAAATAGATATCGAGGGCGTGGTCATCATTCCACTTCCTGTGTCCCCACACTCCTGATATCGGGGCACTTCCTGTGTCCAGACACTCCTGATATCGGAGCACTTCCTGTGTCCCCACACTCCTGATATCGGAGCACTTCCTGTGTCCAGACACTCCTGATAACGGGGCACTTCCTGTGTCCAGACACTCCTGATATCGGGGCACTTCCTGTGTCCCCACACTCCTGATATCGGAGCACTTCCTGTGTCCAGACACTCCTGATATCGGGGCACTTCCTGTGTCCAGACACTCCTGATAACGGGGCACTTCCCGTGTCCAGACACTCCTGATATCGGGTCACTTCCTGTGTCCAGACACTCCTGATATCGGAGCACTTCCTGTGTCCAGACACTCCTGATATCGGGGCACTTCCTGTGTCCAGACACTCCTGATATCGGAGCACTTCCTGTGTCCAGACACTCCTGATATCGGAGCACTTCCTGTGTCCAGACACTCCTGATAACGGGGCACTTCCTGCGTCCAGACACTCCTGATATCGGAGCACTTCCTGTGTCCAGACACTCCTGATATCGGGGCGCTTCCTGTGTCCAGACACTCCTGATATCGGAGCACTTCCTGTGTCCAGACACTCCTGATAACGGGGCACTTCCCGTGTCCAGACACTCCTGATATCGGGGCACTTCCTGTGTCCCCACACTCCTGATATCGGAGCACTTCCTGTGTCCAGACACTCCTGATATCGGGTCACTTCCTGTGTCCAGACACTCCTGATATCGGAGCACTTCCTGTGTCCAGACACTCCTGATATCGGAGCACTTCCTGTGTCCCCACACTCCAGATATCGGAGCACTTCCTGTGTCCAGACACTCCTGATATCGGGGCACTTCCTGTGTCCAGACACTCCTGATATCAGGGCACTTCCTGTGTCCCCACACTCCTGATATCGGGGCACTTCCTGTGTCCCCACACTCCTGATATCGGGGCACTTCCTGTGTCCCCACACTCCTGATATCGGGGCACTTCCTGTGTCCAGACACTCCTGATATCGGGGCACTTCCTGTGTCCAGACACTCCTGATATCGGGGCACTTCCTGTGTCCCCACACTCCTGATATCGGGGCACTTCCTGTGTCCCCACACTCCTGATATCGGGGCACTTCCTGTGTCCCCACACTCCTGATATCGGGGCACTTCCTGTGTCCAGACACTCCTGATATCAGAGCACTTCCTGTGTCCCCACACTCCTGATATCGGGGCACTTCCTGTGTCCAGACACTCCTGATATCGGGGCACTTCCTGTGTCCAGACACTCCTGATATCAGAGCACTTCCTGTGTCCCCACACTCCTGATATCGGGGCACTTCCTGAGTCCAGACACTCCTGATATCGGGGCACTTCCTGTGTCCAGACACTCCTGATATCGGAGCACTTCCTGTGTCCCCACACTCCTGATATCGGAGCACTTCCTGTGTCCAGACACTCCTGATATCGGAGCACTTCCTGTGTCCAGACACTCCTGATAACGGGGCACTTCCCGTGTCCAGACACTCCTGATATCGGGTCACTTCCTGTGTCCAGACACTCCTGATATCGGAGCACTTCCTGTGTCCAGACACTCCTGATATCGGGGCACTTCCTGTGTCCAGACACTCCTGATATCGGAGCACTTCCTGTGTCCAGACACTCCTGATATCGGAGCACTTCCTGTGTCCAGACACTCCTGATAACGGGGCACTTCCTGCGTCCAGACACTCCTGATATCGGAGCACTTCCTGTGTCCAGACACTCCTGATATCGGGGCGCTTCCTGTGTCCCCACACTCCTGATATCGGAGCACTTCCTGTGTCCAGACACTCCTGATAACGGGGCACTTCCCGTGTCCAGACACTCCTGATATCGGGGCACTTCCTGTGTCCCCACACTCCTGATATCGGGGCACTTCCTGTGTCCAGACACTCCTGATATCGGGGCACTTCCTGTGTCCAGACACTCCTGATAACGGGGCACTTCCTGTGTCCAGACACTCTTGATAACGGGGCACTTCCTGTGTCCAGACACTCCTGATATCGGGGCACTTCCTGTGTCCAGACACTCCTGATATCGGGGCACTTCCTGTGTCCAGACACTCCTGATATCGGAGCACTTCCTGTGTCCAGACACTCCTGATATCGGGGCACTTCCTGTGTCCAGACACTCCTGATATCGGGGCACTTCCTGTGTCCAGACACTCCTGATATCAGAGCACTTACTGTGTCCCCACACTCCTGATATCGGGGCACTTCCTGTGTCCAGACACTCCTGATATCGGGGCACTTCCTGTGTCCAGACACTCCTGATATCGGGGCACTTCCTGTGTCCAGACACTCCTGATATCAGAGCACTTCCTGTGTCCCCACACTCCTGATATCGGGGCACTTCCTGTGTCCAGACACTCCTGATATCGGGGCACTTCCTGTGTCCAGACACTCCTGATATCGGAGCACTTCCTGTGTCCCCACACTCCTGATATCGGAGCACTTCCTGTGTCCAGACACTCCTGATATCGGAGCACTTCCTGTGTCCAGACACTCCTGATATCGGAGCACTTCCTGTGTCCAGACACTCCTGATATCGGGGCACTTCCTGTGTCCAGACACTCCTGATATCGGGGCACTTCCTGTGTCCAGACACTCCTGATATCGGGGCACTTCCTGTGTCTAGACACTCCTGATATCGGAGCACTTCCTGTGTCCAGACACTCCTGATATCGGAGCACTTCCTGTGTCCAGACACTCCTGATATCGGGGCACTTCCTGTGTCCCCACACTCCTGATATCGGAGCACTTCCTGTGTCCAGACACTCCTGATATCGGGGCACTTCCTGTGTCCAGACACTCCTGATATCAGGGCACTTCCTGTGTCCCCACACTCCTGATATCGGGGCACTTCCTGTGTCCCCACACTCCTGATATCGGGGCACTTCCTGTGTCCCCACACTCCTGATATCGGGGCACTTCCTGTGTCCAGACACTCCTGATATCGGGGCACTTCCTGTGTCCAGACACTCCTGATATCGGAGCACTTCCTGTGTCCAGACACTCCTGATATCGGAGCACTTCCTGTGTCCAGACACTCCTGATATCGGAGCACTTCCTGTGTCCCCACACTCCTGATATCGGGGCACTTCCTGTGTCCAGACACTCCTGATATCGGGGCACTTCCTGTGTCCAGACACTCCTGATATCAGAGCACTTCCTGTGTCCCCACACTCCTGATATCGGGGCACTTCCTGTGTCCAGACACTCCTGATATCGGAGCACTTCCTGTGTCCCCACACTCCTGATATCGGAGCACTTCCTGTGTCCAGACACTCCTGATATCGGAGCACTTCCTGTGTCCAGACACTCCTGATATCGGAGCACTTCCTGTGTCCAGACACTCCTGATATCGGGCACTTCCCGTGTCCAGACATTCCTGATATCGGGGCACTTCCTGTGTCCCCACACTCCTGATATCGGGGCACTTCCCGTGTCCAGACATTCCCGATATCGGGGCACTTCCTGTGTCCCCACACTCCTGATATCGGAGCACTTCCTGTGTCCAGACACTCCTGATATCGGAGCACTTCCTGTGTCCAGACACTCCTGATATCGGGGCACTTCCTGTGTCCCCACACTCCTGATATCAGAGCACTTCCTGTGTCCCCACACTCCTGATATCGGGGCACTTCCTGTGTCCCCACACTCCGGATATCGGGGCACTTCCTGTGTCCAGACACTCCTGATATCGGGGCACTTCCTGTGTCCAGACACTCCTGATAAACGGGGCTCTTCCTGTGTCCAGACACTCCTGATATCGGGGCACTTCCTGTGTCCCCACACTCCTGATATCGGGGCACTTCCTGTGTCCAGACACTCCTGATATCGGAGCACTTCCTGTGTCCAGACACTCCTGATATCTGGGCACTTCCTGTGTCCAGACACTCCTGATATCGGAGCACTTCCTGTGTCCAGACACTCCTGATATCGGAGCACTTCCTGTGTCCAGACACTCCTGATATCTGAGCACTTCCTGTGTCCAGACACTCCTGATATCGGAGCACTTCCTGTGTCCAGACACTCCTGATATCGGAGCACTTCCTGTGTCCAGACACTCCTGATATCGGGGCACTTCCTGTGTCCCCACACTCCTGATATCGGGGCACTTCCTGTGTCCAGACACTCCTGATATTGGGGCACTTCCTGTGTCCAGACACTCCTGATAACGGGGCACTTCCTGTGTCCAGACACTCCTGATATCGGGGCACTTCCTGTGTCCCCACACTCCTGATATCGGGGCACTTCCTGTGTCCAGACACTCCTGATATCGGAGCACTTCCTGTGTCCAGACACTCCTGATATCGGAGCACTTCCTGTGTCCAGACACTCCTGATATCGGGGCACTTCCTGTGTCCAGACACTCCTGATATCGGGGCACTTCCTGTGTCCAGACACTCCTGATATCGGGGCACTTCCTGTGTCCCCACACTCCTGATATCGGGGCACTTCCTGTGTCCAGACACTCCTGATATCGGGGCACTTCCTGTGTCCAGACACTCCTGATAACGGGGCACTTCCTGTGTCCAGACACTCCTGATATCGGGGCACCTCCTGTGTCCAGACACTCCTGATATCGGGGCACCTCCTGTGTCCAGACACTCCTGATATCGGGGCACTTCCTGTGTCCAGACACTCCTGATAACGGGGCACTTCCTGTGTCCAGACACTCCTGATATCGGGGCACTTCCTGTGTCCCCACACTCCTGATATCGGGGCACTTCCTGTGTCCAGACACTCCTGATATCCGGGCACTTCCTGTGTCCAGACACTCCTGATATCGGGGCACTTCCTGTGTCTCCACACTCCGGATATCGGGGCACTTCCTGTGTCCAGACACTCCTGATATCCGGGCACTTCCTGTGTCCAGACACTCCTGATATCCGGGCACTTCCTGTGTCCAGACACTCCTGATATCGGGGCACTTCCTGTGTCCAGACACTCCTGATATCGGGGCACTTCCTGTGTCCAGACACTCCTGATATCGGGACACTTCCTGTGTCCCCACACTCCTGATATCGGGACTCTTCCTGTGTCCAGACACTCCTGATATCGGGGCACTTCCTGTGTCCAGACACTCCTGATATCTGAGCACTTCCTGTGTCCAGACACTCCTGATATCGGGGCACTTCCTGTGTGCAGACACTCCTCTTATAGGGACACTTCCTGTGTCCCCACACTCCTGATATCGGGACACTTCCTGTGTCCAGACACTCCTAATATCGGGGCACTTCCTGTGTCCAGACACTCCTAATGTCGGGGCACTTCCTGTGTCCCCACACTCCTGATAACGGGGCACTTCCTGTGTCCAGACACTCCTGATATCGGGGCACCTCCTGTGTCCAGACACTCCTGATATCGGGGCACTTCCTGTGTCCAGACACTCCTGATAACGGGGCACTTCCTGTGTCCAGACACTCCTGATATCGGGGCACTTCCTGTGTCCCCACACTCCTGATATCGGGGCACTTCCTGTGTCCAGACACTCCTGATATCCGGGCACTTCCTGTGTCCAGACACTCCTGATATCGGGGCACTTCCTGTGTCTCCACACTCCGGATATCGGGGCACTTCCTGTGTCCAGACACTCCTGATATCCGGGCACTTCCTGTGTCCAGACACTCCTGATATCCGGGCACTTCCTGTGTCCAGACACTCCTGATATCGGGGCACTTCCTGTGTCCAGACACTCCTGATATCGGGGCACTTCCTGTGTCCAGACACTCCTGATATCGGGACACTTCCTGTGTCCCCACACTCCTGATATCGGGACTCTTCCTGTGTCCAGACACTCCTGATATCGGGGCACTTCCTGTGTCCAGACACTCCTGATATCGGGGCACTTCCTGTGTCCAGACACTCCTGATAACGGGGCACTTCCTGTATCCAGACACTCCTGATATCGGGGCACTTCCTGTGTCCAGACACTCCTGATATCGGGGCACTTCCTGTGTCCAGACACTCCTGATATCCGGGCACTTCCTGTGTCCAGACACTCCTGATATCGGGGCACTTCCTGTGTCCCCACACTCCGGATATCGGGGGAACTTCCTGTGTCCAGACACTCCTGATATCCGGGCACTTCCTGTGTCCAGACACTCCTGATATCGGGGCACTTCCTGTGTCCAGACACTCCTGATATCGGGGCACTTCCTGTGTCCAGACAGTCCTCTTATAGGGACACTTCCTGTGTCCCCACGCTCCTGATATCAGGGCACTTCCTGTGTCCAGACACTCCTGATATCGGAGCACTTTCTGTGTCCCCACACTCCTGATATCGGGGCACTTCCCGTGTCCAGACATTCCTGATATCGGGGCACTTCCTGTGTCCCCACACTCCTGATATCGGGGCACTTCCCGTGTCCAGACATTCCTGATATCGGGGCACTTCCCGTGTCCAGACATTCCTGATATCGGAGCACTTCCTGTGTCCCCACACTCCTGATAAACGGGGCACTTCCTGTGTCCAGACACTCCTGATATCGGGGCACTTCCCGTGTCCAGACACTCCTGATATCGGGGCACTTCCTGTGTCCCCACATTCCTGATATCGGGGCACTTCCTGTGTCCAGACACTCCTGATATCGGAGCACTTCCTGTGTCCCCACACTCCTGATATCGGGGCACTTCCTGTGTCCAGACACTCCTGATATCGGGGCACTTCCTGTGTCCAGACACTCCTGATATCGGAGCACTTCCTGTGTCCCCACACTCCTGATATCGGGGCACTTCCTGTGTCCAGACATTCCTGATATCGGGGCACTTCCTGTGTCCAGACACTCCTGATATCGGAGCACTTCCTGTGTCCCCACACTCCTGATATCGGGGGACTTCCTGTGTCCAGACATTCCTCTTATAGGGACACTTCCTGTGTCTCCACACTCCTGATATCGGGGCACTTCCTGTGTCCAGACACTCCTCTTATAGGGACACTTCCTGTGTCCCCACACTCCTGATATCGGGGCACTTCCTGTGTCCAGACACTCCTGATATCGGGGCACTTCCTGTGTCCCCACACTCCTGATATCGGAGCACTTCCTGTGTCCCCACACTCCTGATATCGGAGCACTTCCTGTGTCCCCACACTCCTGATATCTGGGCACTTCCTGTGTCCCCACACTCCTGATATCGGGACACTTCCTGTGTCCCCACACTCCTGATATCAGAGCACTTCCTGAGTCCAGACACTCCTGATATCGGGACACTTCCTGTGTCCAGACACTCCTGATATCGGAGCACTTCCTGTGTCCCCGCACTCCAGATATGGGGACACTTCCTGTGTCCAGACACTCCTGATATCGGGGCACTTCCCGTGTCCAGACACTCCTGATATCGAAGCACTTCCTGTGTCCCCGCACTCCTGATATGGGGACACTTCCTGTGTCCCCACACTCCTGATATCGGGGCTCTTCTTGTGTCCAGACACTCCTGATATCGGGGCACTTCCCGTGTCCCCGCACTTCTGATATCGGGGCACTTCCTGTGTCCAGACACTCCTGATATCGGGGCACTTCCCGTGTCCAGACACTCCTGATATCGAAGCACTTCCTGTGTCCCCGCACTCCTGATATGGGGACACTTCCTGTGTCCCCACACTCCTGATATCGGGGCACTTCTTGTGTCCAGACACTCCTGATATCGGGGCACTTCTTGTGTCCAGACACTCCTGATATCGAAGCACTTCCTGTGTCCCCGCACTCCTGATATGGGGACACTTCCTGTGTCCCCACACTCCTGATATCGGGGCACTTCTTGTGTCCAGACACTCCTGATATCGGGGCACTTCTTGTGTCCAGACACTCCTGATATCGAAGCACTTCCTGTGTCCCCGCACTCCTGATATGGGGACACTTCCTGTGTCCCCACACTCCTGATATCGAAGCACTTCCTGTGTCCCCGCACTCCTGATATGGGGACACTTCCCGTGTCCCCGCACTCCTGATATAGGGATGCTTCTTGTGTCCCCACACTCCTGATATCGGGGCACTTCCTGTGTCCAGACACTGCTGATATCGGGGCACTTCTTGTGTCCAGACACTCCTGATATGGGGACACTTCCTGTGTCCCCACACTCCTGATATCGGAGCACTTCCTGTGTCCCCACACTCCTGATATCGGAGCACTTCCTGTGTCCCCACACTCCTGATATCGGGGCACTTCCCGTGTCCCCGCACTCCTGATATGGGGACACTTCTTGTGTCCCCACACTCCTGATATCAGAGCACTTCCCGTGTCCAGACACTCCTGATATCGGAGCACTTCCTGTGTCCAGACACTCCTGATATCGGGGCACTTCCTGTGTCCCCACACTCCTGATATCGGGGCACTTCCTGTGTCCAGACACTCCTGATATCGGAGCACTTCCCGTGTCCAGACACTCCTGATATCGGAGAACTTGCCGTGTCCCCACACTCCTGATATCGGAGCACTTCCTGTGTCCAGACACTCCGGATATCGGGTCACTTCCTGTGTCCCCACACTCCTGATATCGGGGCACTTCCTGTGTCCCCACACTCCTGATATTGGAGCACTTCCTGTGTCCCCGCACTCCAGATATGGGGACACTTCCTGTGTCCAGACACTCCAGCTATAGGGACACTTCCTGTGTCCCCACACTCCTGATATCAGAGCACTTCCTGTGTCCAGACACTCCTGATACGGGGACACTTCCTGTGTCCATACACTTCTGATATCGGAGCACTTCCTGTGTCCCCACACTCCTGATATCGGGGCACTTCCCGTGTCCCCGCACTCCTGATATGGGGATGCGTCTTGTGTCCCCACACTCCTGATATCCGAGCACTTCCTGTTTCCCCACACTCCTGATATCGGGGCACTTCCCGTGTCCCCGCACTTCTGATATGGGGACACTTCTTGTGTCCCCACACTCCTGATATCAGGGCACTTCCTGTGTCCAGACACTCCTGATATCGGAGCACTTCCCGTGTCCTCACACTCCTGATATCAGAGCACTTCCTGTGTCCAGACACTCCTGATATTGGAGCACTTCCTGTGTCCCCGCACTCCAGATATGGGGACACTTCCTGTGTCCCCACACTCCTGATATCAGAGCACTTCCTGTGTCCAGACACTCCTGATATCGGGGCACTTCCTGTGTCCAGACACTCCTGATATGGGGACACTTCTTGTGTCCCCACACTCCTGATATCGGGGCACTTCCTGTGTCCCCACACTCCTGATATCAGAGCACTTCCTGTGTCCAGACACTCCTGATATCGGGGCACTTCCTGTGTCCAGACACTCCTGATATTGGAGCACTTCCTGTGTCCCCGCACTCCAGATATGGGGACACTTCCTGTGTCCAGACACTCCAGATATAGGGACACTTCCTGTGTCCCTACACTCCTGATATCAGAGCACTTCCCGTGTCCAGACACTCCTGATATCGGAGCACTTCCTGTGTCCAGACACTCCTGATATCTGAGCACTTCCTGTGTCCAGACACTCCTGATATCTGAGCACTTCCTGTGTCCCCACACTCCTGATATCGGGGGACTTCCTGTGTCCAGACACTCCTGATATCGGGGCACTTCCTGTGTCCAGACACTCCTGATATTGGAGCACTTCCTGTGTCCCCTTCACTCCAGATATGGGGACACTTCCTGTGTCCAGACACTCCTGATATAGGGACACTTCCTGTGTCCCCACACTCCTGATATCAAAGCACTTCTTGTGTCCAGACACTCCTGATATCGGGGCACTTCTTGTGTCCAGACACTCCTGATATAGGGACACTTCCTGTGTCCCCACACTCCTGATATCAAAGCACTTCCTGTGTCCAGACACTCCTGATATCGGGGCACTTCTTGTGTCCAGACACTCCTGAGACGGGGACACTTCCTGTGTCCATACACTCCTGATATCGGAGCACTTCCTGTGTCCCCGCACTCCTGATATGGGGACACTTCCTGTGTCCATACACTCCTGATATCGGAGCACTTCCTGTGTCCCCACACTCCTAATATCGGGGCACTTCCTGTGTCCCCGCACTCCTGATATGGGGATGCTTCTTGTGTCCCCACACTCCTGATATCGGAGCACTTCTTGTGTCCCCACACTCCTGATATCGTGGCACTTCCCGTGTCCCCACACTCCTGATATCGGAGCACTTACTGTGTCCAGACACTCCTGATATCGGAGCACTTCCTGTGTCCAGACACTCCTGATATCAGAGCACTTCCTGTGTCCAGACACTCCTGATATCAGAGCACTTCCTGTGTCCAGACAGTCCTGATATCGGGGCACTTCTTGTGTCCAGACACTCCTGATACGGGGACACTTCCTGTGTCCATACACTTCTGATATCGGAGCACTTCCTGTGTCCCCACACTCCTGATATCGGGGCACTTCCCGTGTCCCCGCACTCCTGATATGGGGATGCGTCTTGTGTCCCCACACTCCTGATATCCGAGCACTTCCTGTTTCCCCACACTCCTGATATCGGGGCACTTCCCGTGTCCCCGCACTTCTGATATGGGGACACTTCTTGTGTCCCCACACTCCTGATATCAGGGCACTTCCTGTGTCCAGACACTCCTGATATCGGAGCACTTCCCGTGTCCTCACACTCCTGATATCAGAGCACTTCCTGTGTCCAGACACTCCTGATATTGGAGCACTTCCTGTGTCCCCGCACTCCAGATATGGGGACACTTCCTGTGTCCCCACACTCCTGATATCAGAGCACTTCCTGTGTCCAGACACTCCTGATATCGGGGCACTTCCTGTGTCCAGACACTCCTGATATGGGGACACTTCTTGTGTCCCCACACTCCTGATATCGGGGCACTTCCTGTGTCCCCACACTCCTGATATCAGAGCACTTCCTGTGTCCAGACACTCCTGATATCGGGGCACTTCCTGTGTCCAGACACTCCTGATATTGGAGCACTTCCTGTGTCCCCGCACTCCAGATATGGGGACACTTCCTGTGTCCAGACACTCCAGATATAGGGACACTTCCTGTGTCCCTACACTCCTGATATCAGAGCACTTCCCGTGTCCAGACACTCCTGATATCGGAGCACTTCCTGTGTCCAGACACTCCTGATATCGGAGCACTTCCTGTGTCCAGACACTCCTGATATCTGAGCACTTCCTGTGTCCCCACACTCCTGATATCGGGGGACTTCCTGTGTCCAGACACTCCTGATATCGGGGCACTTCCTGTGTCCAGACACTCCTGATATTGGAGCACTTCCTGTGTCCCCTTCACTCCAGATATGGGGACACTTCCTGTGTCCAGACACTCCTGATATAGGGACACTTCCTGTGTCCCCACACTCCTGATATCAAAGCACTTCTTGTGTCCAGACACTCCTGATATCGGGGCACTTCTTGTGTCCAGACACTCCTGATATAGGGACACTTCCTGTGTCCCCACACTCCTGATATCAAAGCACTTCCTGTGTCCAGACACTCCTGATATCGGGGCACTTCTTGTGTCCAGACACTCCTGAGACGGGGACACTTCCTGTGTCCATACACTCCTGATATCGGAGCACTTCCTGTGTCCCCGCACTCCTGATATGGGGACACTTCCTGTGTCCATACACTCCTGATATCGGAGCACTTCCTGTGTCCCCACACTCCTAATATCGGGGCACTTCCTGTGTCCCCGCACTCCTGATATGGGGATGCTTCTTGTGTCCCCACACTCCTGATATCGGAGCACTTCTTGTGTCCCCACACTCCTGATATCGTGGCACTTCCCGTGTCCCCACACTCCTGATATCGGAGCACTTACTGTGTCCAGACACTCCTGATATCGGAGCACTTCCTGTGTCCAGACACTCCTGATATCAGAGCACTTCCTGTGTCCAGACACTCCTGATATCAGAGCACTTCCTGTGTCCAGACAGTCCTGATATCGGAGCTCTTCCTGTGTCCCCGCACTCCTGATATCAGGAGCACTTCCTGTGTCCCCGCATTCCAGATATGGGGGCACTTCCTGTGTCCAGACACTCCTGATATCAGGGCACTTCCTGTGTCCCCGCACTCCTGATATGGGGACACTTCTTGTGTCCCCACACTCCTGATATCGGGGCACTTCCTGTGTCCAGACAATCCTGATATCGGAGCACTTCCTGTGTCCAGAGACTCCTGATATCGGGTCACTTCCTGTGTCCAGACACTCCTGATATCGGGGCACTTCCTGTGTCCAGACACTCCTGATATCGGGACACTTCCTGTGTCCCCACACGCCTGATATCGTGACACTTTCTGTGTCCAGACACTCCTGATATCGGGACACTTCTTGTGTCCCCACACTCCTGATATCGGGGCACTTTCTGTGTCCCCACACTCCTGATATCGGGGCATTTCCTTTGTTCAGACACTCTTGATTAGGGATGAGCTATCTGTTCCAGTCAATCATGAGTTCGACTTGAACATTGGCTGTTCGTCCATTCATTGGAAATCGAACATTATGGGCCGTTCGCGCCAAATTCGAGCGGTGCGTAACAGCCTATAATGCACGGCAGGAGAGGAGTGCATTTCTGTATGTACAATCACATCGCCCTCAGCTAAGAGAGCCATAATTGGCCAAAGGCACGGTGCCTTTTCACTAATCACGGCTCAGGGGGACTAAGTCCACGCCCCTCACTATATAGGTCCCCCGGCCTCGTGCTGGGTGTTGTTGGCGTGGACGGGGAGAATATCATTTAGATTGAGTAGGCAAGCGGAATATTCAGTGAGCTGGAGTGTATTATATATATGACTGACTCTATATATATATATATATTAATTAGTTTAGCTATATATCACTGCAGGCCGTGTCTGGTGTACTGTTTCTAATATACTTAGAGTATACTAATATATGCTAATATTCAGTATGTAGTACCGTGCACCCATAGTGCAGTTGCTCCTACTTTCCTGCTGGTGTATAAAGTACACAATGTAGTGCGGTTTTGCTAAACAAAATTTACGCTCACAGGCCAATAAAGGATGGCAAGCAGGCTCTGTGTCTACAGTCCATAGTGCTGGTCGTGGACACGGGGTATCCTCAGCACGTGGTCATGGGACTTGTCCTTTTTTTCTGCAGCTGGCCGTGTTATTGAGCCAGAACATGCAGAAGAGTTGTTGGAGTGGATAACAAAGCCGTCCTCATCCTCCTCATCCTCTGTCACCCAGACTCACAGTAGTTTGTCTGCCAATGCAGCTGCCAAAGCAGCCTATTCCATCGGCTACATGCCAACAGTCACTCCTTCCCTAGCACCACCCTCATGCATGGCGCAGTCCCCCGAACTATTGGACCACAGTGTCGGATATATGCTGCAGGAGGATGCGCAGCGATTTGAATGCTCTGATGATGGTACCCAGGTTGAGAAGGGAGTATCCTGAGCCTAGAGAGAGGGGGTGCCCAATTTCCCATGTTCCCTGAGCTGCAGCATACTGCCAAGTTTGCTCCAGTGATGAGGAGGGAGGGAAAGATGAGGTCACTGACTCTACTTGGGTGCCTGATAGAAGAGAGGAGGAGGCACATCTCCAATGAGGCAGGATGCCCTCCAGGGGGCAGATTAAGGGCAGCCTCCCTATTCCATCACACCACAGAGCTAAGCAGTTGCAGAGCGCTGCTGACTCCCCACATATTTTGAAAAGTTCTTTGGTGTGAGCCTTTTTTTTGACACGTGTGCAGCAGATCGCACCGTTGCTGTTTACAACATATGTCTGAATCGTATCAAGCGTGGCCAAAACAGCAGCCGCTTGGGCACCACATGTTTGAGCAGACATATGACGACCTCCCATGCAGTCTGTTGGAAACAGCACTTAAAAGACCCACATCAAAGAACAAGGCGGACCTCTCCTTGCTCCTCATCAGCTGGGATCTCCAACCCCACTATACCTCCAGTCCTCTTAGAAACCAGCACTGAGAGGATTGAAGGTAGTAATAGGTGTCCCAAGTACTTGCGGCCAATCTGCTAGCGGCACACCAACATTGGATTTTAGCAGGCAAATTTCCCTACCCCAGTTGCTAAACCGTCTAAAGAAATTCGGTCCCAGCCATCCACATGCTCTGCATCTGAATGCTAGCTTAGCCAAATTGCTAGCACTGCAAACTGCTGCCTTTTCAGCTGGTAGACTCTGCCCCCTTTCGTGAATTTGTGAAATGTGCGGTACCTCAGTGGTAGGTTCCCAAATGCCATTTCTTTTCTCGGAAGGCCATTTTGGCTCTCTACCAGCAGGTGGAAGGCAATGTCTTGGCCTCGTTGGACAGGGTGGTCAGCAGTAAGGTGCATATTACTGCTGGCTCATAGTCTAGCAGGCATGGACGTTACCTTTCTTTCACAGCACACTGGCTAACTCTGCTGGCAGCTGGGAAGGATGCATGACAGGGTTCAGTATTGTTGGAGCTTGTTCCGCCACCACGCCTCCAAAATGCTACTAGTGGTGACTCTGACACACCTCTCTCCTCCACCCCTCCTCTTCTTCCTCTATGGCCTCTTCCTCTGCAGATTTCGCCTCTGAACCAGCGGTGCTCCATAGGCGTTCAAGCGTCTACGTAAGCACTCAGGCAAAAAGACACCATGTGGTGCTTGAGTTGGTCTGCTTAGGGGACAGGAGCCACACTGGGGCAGAGATTGTCAGCTTTGCAGGAACAGGCTCAGAGGAGGTTGACGCCACACCAGCTTCAGCCAGAAATGGTTGCATGCAACAAGGGCACCAACCTCCTCTCTGCCCTCTCTGTGGCTACTGATCAAGAATGCACTGTCCTGTCACCATTTGAGGAGGCCACGATGGTGAGCAGTGCATGCATCAGTGATACTGTCCCTCTTGTCTTCCTGTTGGAGCACACGCTTCATGGAATAATGGACAGGGCACTTGAGACAGAACAGTGGGAGGAATAGGAGTTCCTTACTTCTCAAGGCCCCCTTTATCCAGATACTAGTATTCCTGCAGGCCCGCAAATCACACAGGAGGAGGAGGATTGTGTCAGCATGGAGGTGGGGGCAAACACTCGGCAGCAGTCTTCAAGGGATTGTATTCAGTACCCAGAAAACCATGGAGTTGTACGTGGCTGGGAGAAGGTGGTTGAGGATCATGTGATCCTTAGTGACCCAGAGGACTCGGGATAGAATGCCCCTGCATGGCCTCCCTGATCCTGCAAAGCCTCCAAAAGGACCCTAGGATTTGTGGTATCAAGGAGAGGGATCATTACTGGCTGGCAACCCTTCTTGATCCACGTTACAAGGGTAAGGTTGCAGAACTTATCCAGCCTTCGCAGAGGATGAAACATCTTCAGGAGGCCTTGCAGAAAGGTTTGTGCAATGCGTTTCCATAGCCTGGGAGGTTACAATATCCTGGTGCTGGACAATGTGTTGCTGAGCCTTTGTGCGCTCACAGAAAGAGCGGTGGAGAAGGTGGCAGGGTGACTGATGCCTTCAGACAGTTCTTCAATCCTCAGCGCCCAGCATCTGAATTACATGGTGCAGGAATATATAGGGGCAAGATCAGACTTGGAGACCTTTCCAACAGAGAATCTACTGAGTCTTGAGGATGAACCACTGGCCAGAGCTTTCTCAATATGCAATTAAGTTACTGGCCTGTCCTGCATCCAGCGTTCTTCCTGAACGCACATTCAATGCTGCTGGAGGCTTTGTATCTGATCACAGAGTGCACCTGTCCACAAACTCTGTTGATCGGCTCACATTCATAAAAATGAATCAGTCTTGGATCACCAGCTACCAAGTACTTGATGCTGATGTAACAAATAGATTTTTTTTATGGATGTGGGATCCCTTGAAGACTGCATATGCTGTGTGACTATCCTATTGTTGAGTGGCTATCCTATTCCTCCTCAATCTTAATGATGATAAATTCTAGGAATATTTTCAATGCAGTGCCGCACAACATCACTTCTTCTTAGCTCCCTAGTAACGTTAGCATACAATTTTTTAGACTTTTTTTGGGGGGGTGGGGTGCAAGAAGCCGTGCTATACTCTCTTACAGCTCCTGTCCCTAGGGGGGTCATAAGGGAAGTCCCCTCATCCACTTGGCCTCCACCAGGTACACGACTGGTTGGATCTTTGAAGTGTCTGTCAGGATTCTGTATGAACTCTGTTACCTTCCTGTCTGGACGTGGCAGGGAATGTCACAGAGACTTGGGCAGAATTCCTGGATGCCCTGTTACAGCCATTGCTTGTAAAGGGTTAACTACAAGTTACCAACTCCCAGTGACCATGACTGTCAGCCTGCGAGCTGGAAAATCTCTGAAAGGGTGGGATCTGAGAGTGCCAATGTATGTTTACTAATTTACATGGAAATACCGACCCCCCCCCCAAATTGGACCCAATCCCAGAACCGCATGTGCTCCTCCCATCTCGATCATGGCAGCCATTCACTGCGCGCCATAAGGTTTTCACCTGACCAATCTCTCGCTGACCAGCATCTGAATATCAAATTTTAATCTACCGCTCATAGGAAATCTCATCCCCATCGTTCAAACAAATATTGCCCTACATCAACAAAGACAAGTCCAAGTTTTTTTTATAAAACTGTATAGAAAAATATTTAATAACATACAAATAATACAAAACATGGTTGGAGTCTGTACACGGGGTATATTCAGTGTGGGGTGGAGTCTGTACATGGGGCATATTCAGTGTGGGGCGGAGTCTGTACACGGTGCATCTTTAGTGTGGGGCGGAGTCTGTGCACTGTACATCTTTAGTGTGGGGTGGAGTCTGTAAACGTGGCATATTCAGTGTGGGGCGGAGTCTGTAAACATGGCATATTCAGTGTGGGGCGGAGTCTGTAAACATGGCATATTCAGTGTTGGGCGGAGTCTGTAAACGTGGCATATTCAGCACTGGGGGGATGGTGTACAGTGGAGGGCGGAGTCTGTAGATGGGATGGTGTCATCATGGTGTACAGTGCAGGGGGAGATTGGTAAATCCAATGAACGCTCTCCATAGATGACCTTCAGCTGACCAATCCAGTGGTGTCCTGGTAGTCTGACGCCCTGCAGACTGTAACATGTAACAGGGTGGCGATCATTCCATGAGCGTCATGATGTATGATATGAGGACCACCAGCAACGGCAGAAGCACCAACCCACCCACAAACAGCAAAATGCTCAGCACTGCGAATCTCCGTGACCTCCGAGTCAGGACTGCATAATTCTTCTCATCAACTTCCCGCTCCGCCTGTCAGAGAGAAGACAACAATATGTAACCAGATCTTTCTTCCCGCAAAGATGATGGGAGTGATAATGTAGGATGGAGAAGCAGAGGATGATGGGAGTGGATGAAGGAAGCAGAGGATTATGGGAGTGGATGAGGGAAGCAGAGGACGATGGGAGTGGATGGAGAAGCAGAGGATGATGGGAGTGGATGAGGGAAGCAGTGGATGATTGGAGTGGATGGGGAAGCAGAGGACGATGGGAGTGGATGGGGGAGGCAGAGGATGATGGGAGTGGATGGGGAAGCTGAGGACGATGGGAGTGGATGGGGAAGCAGAGGACGATGGGAGTGGATGAGGGAAGCAGAGGACAATGAGAGTGGATGGGGAAGCAGAGGACGATGGGAGTGGATGAGGGAAGCAGAGGACAATGAGAGTGGATGAGGGAAGCAGAGGACAATGGGAGTGGATGAGGGAAGCAGAGGACGATGGGAGTGGATGGGGAAGCAGAGGATGAGGGAAGCAGAGGATGATGGAAGTGGATGAGGGAAGCACAGGACGATGGGAGTGGATGAGGGAAGCAGAGGACGATGGGAGTGTATGAGGGAAGCGGAGAATGATGGGAGTGGATTAGGGAAGCAGAGGATGATGGGAGTGGATGGGGGAAGCAGAGGATGATGGGAGTGGATGGAGAAGCAGAGGATGATGGGAGTGGATGAGGGAAGCAGAGGATGATGGCAGTGGATTAGGGAAGCAGAGGATAATGGGAGTGGATTAGGGAAGCAGAGGATGATGGGAGTGGATGGGGGAAGCAGAGGATGATGGGAGTGGATGGAGAAGCAGAGGATGATGGGAGTGGATGAGGGAAGCAGAGGATGATGGGAGTGGGTGGGGAAGCAGAGGATGATGGGAGTGGATGAGGGAAGCAGAGGACGATGGGAGTGGATGAGGGAAGCACAGGACGATGGGAGTGGATGAAGGAAGCAGAGGATTATGGGAGTGGATGAGGGAAGCAGAGGACGATGGGAGTGGATGGAGAAGCAGAGGATGATGGGAGTGGATGAGGGAAGCAGAGGACGATGGGAGTGGATGAGGGAAGCAGAGGACGATGGGAGTGGATGGGGAAGCAGAGGACGATGGGAGTGGATGGGGGAGGCAGAGGATGATGGGAGTGGATGGGGAAGCTGAGGATGATGGGAGTGGATGGGGAAGCTGAGGACGATGGGAGTGGATGGGGAAGCAGAGGACGATGGGAGTGGATGAGGGAAGCAGAGGACAATGAGAGTGGATGAGGGAAGCAGAGGACAATGGGAGTGGATGAGGGAAGCAGAGGACGATGGGAGTGGATGGGGAAGCAGAGGATGAGGGAAGCAGAGGATGATGGAAGTGGATGAGGGAAGCACAGGACGATGGGAGTGGATGAGGGAAGCAGAGGACGATGGGAGTGTATGAGGGAAGCGGAGAATGATGGGAGTGGATTAGGGAAGCAGAGGATGATGGGAGTGGATGGGGGAAGCAGAGGATGATGGGAGTGGATGGAGAAGCAGAGGATGATGGGAGTGGATGAGGGAAGCAGAGGATGATGGCAGTGGATTAGGGAAGCAGAGGATAATGGGAGTGGATTAGGGAAGCAGAGGATGATGGGAGTGGATGGGGGAAGCAGAGGATGATGGGAGTGGATGGAGAAGCAGAGGATGATGGGAGTGGATGAGGGAAGCAGAGGATGATGGGAGTGGGTGGGGAAGCAGAGGATGATGGGAGTGGATGAGGGAAGCAGAGGACGATGGGAGTGGATGAGGGAAGCACAGGACGATGGGAGTGGATGAAGGAAGCAGAGGATTATGGGAGTGGATGAGGGAAGCAGAGGACGATGGGAGTGGATGGAGAAGCAGAGGATGATGGGAGTGGATGAGGGAAGCAGAGGACGATGGGAGTGGATGAGGGAAGCAGAGGACGATGGGAGTGGATGGGGAAGCAGAGGACGATGGGAGTGGATGGGGGAGGCAGAGGATGATGGGAGTGGATGGGGAAGCTGAGGATGATGGGAGTGGATGGGGAAGCTGAGGACGATGGGAGTGGATGGGGAAGCAGAGGACGATGGGAGTGGATGAGGGAAGCAGAGGACAATGAGAGTGGATGAGGGAAGCAGAGGACGATGGGAGTGGATGAGGGAAGCAGAGGATGATGGGAGTGGATGGGGAAGCACAGGACGATGGGAGTGTATGAGGGAAGCAGAGGACGATGGGAGTGGATGAGGGAAGCAGAGGACGATGGGAGTGTATGAGGGAAGCAGAGAATGATGGGAGTGGATTAGGGAAGCAGAGGATGATGGGAGTGGATGGGGGAAGCAGAGGATGATGGGAGTGGATGGAGAAGCAGAGGATGATGGGAGTGGATGAGGGAAGCAGAGGATGATGGCAGTGGATTAGGGAAGCAGAGGATAATGGGAGTGGATTAGGGAAGCAGAGGATGATGGGAGTGGATGGGGGAAGCAGAGGATGATGGGAGTGGATGGAGAAGCAGAGGATGATGGGAGTGGATGAGGGAAGCAGAGGATGATGGGAGTGGGTGGGGAAGCAGAGGATGATGGGAGTGGATGAGGGAAGCAGAGGACGATGGGAGTGGATGAGGGAAGCACAGGACGATGGGAGTGGATGAGGGAAGCAGAGGACGACGGGAGTGGATGAGGGAAGCAGTGGATGATGGCAGTGGATTAGGGAAGCAGAGGATGATGGGAGTGGATGGGGGAAGCAGAGGATGATGGGAGTGGATGAGGGAAGCAGAGGATGATGGGAGTGGGTGGGGAAGCAGAGGATGATGGGGGAGGCAGAGGATGATGGGAGTGGATGGAGAAGCAGAGGATGATGGGAGTGGATGAGGGAAGCAGAGGATGATGGGAGTGGGTGGGGAAGCAGAGGATGATGGGGGAGGCAGAGGATGATGGGAGTGGATGGAGAAGCAGAGGATGATGGCAGTGGATGAGGGAAACAGGATGATGGGAGTGGATGAGGGAAGCAGAGGATGATGGGAGTGGATGGGGAAGCAGAGGACGATGGGAGTGGATGAGGGAAGCAGAGGATGATGGGAGTGGATGAGGGAAGCAGAGGACAATGGGAGTGGATGAGGGAAGCAGAGGATGATGGGAGTGGATGAGGGAAGCAGAGGATGATGGGAGTGGATGAGGGAAGCAGAGGATGATGGGAGTGGATGAGGGAAGCAGAGGACGATGGGAGTGGATGAGGGAAGCAGAGGACGATGGGAGTGGATGGGGAAGCAGAGGATGATGGGAGTGGATGAGGGAAGCAGAGGATGATGGGAGTGGATGGGGAAGCAGAGGACGATGGGAGTGGATGGGGAAGCAGAGGACGATGGGAGTGGATGGGGAAGCAGAGGACAATGGGAGTGGATGAGGGAAGCAGAGGATGATGGGAGTGGATGAGGGAAGCAGAGGACAATGGGAGTGGATGAGGGAAGCAGAGGATGATGGGAGTGGATGAGGGAAGCAGAGGATGATGGGAGTGGATGAGGGAAGCAGAGGACGATGGGAGTGGATGAGGGAAGCAGAGGACGATGGGAGTGGATGGGGAAGCAGAGGATGATGGGAGTGGATGGGGAAGCAGAGGATGATGGGAGTGGATGAGGGAAGCAGAGGATGATGGGAGTGGATGGGGAAGCAGAGGATGATGGGAGTGGATGGGGAAGCAGAGGATGATGGGAGTAGATGAGGGAAGCAGAGGATGGGACTCACCCGCAGAGCCAGGAGTAAGGCTTTGATGCCCACACAGGAGATGCCGCACACAATACTCATAATGGCCAGTCTTCGGAGGCTGCAGGATGGAGATGACCGGCGTTGCTTCTTGTAGATGAGTCCTTCCTCCAATAAGCCATTCTGGATATTTCCATCTGAGGGGTTTGGATGTTCCTGAAGGAGAAGATAATAGAAGGATGAGATGGATTCATGGTGGAGCGTCAGATGTTTCGGGTCACTCTGGAGAGCCGGTTGTCTGGAAGTAGAAGTCACTTTTCTAGTTTTGGATGGAGTTTGGAATATCAAATTCTGGGCCATGGGGGAGATTTCTCTCACGTCCTGTTCCTGGAGATCCATGAAGAACATAAACAGGTGACACCAACAATCCGATCCATTTCAAGGAGCGTATCAGAGAGCTCCTCCAATCACACCCGTCTGTGTCACCCCCAGCAACCAATAAGATTCAGGCTTTCATTACTGCCTGTCACTGAGGCCTGACTGATAAAGACAAATGTTTCTAGGCATTTGTACAAGTAGAAGATCACGTTGCACCGTCTGTCGGAGGTCACGTCATGCGGAATGTCTCTGTCGGAGGTCACGTCATACGGAACGTCTCTGTCGGAGGTCACGTCATATGGAACGTCTCTGTCGGAGGTCACGTCGCACGGAACGTCTCTGTCGGAGGTCGCGTCGTACGGAACGTCTCTGTCGGAGGTCACGTCATATGGAACGTCTCTGTCGGAGGTCACGTCGCACGGAACGTCTCTGTCGGAGGTCACGTCATATGGAACGTCTCTGTCGGAGGTCACGTCGCACGGAACGTCTCTGTCGGAGGTCACGTCATATGGAACGTCTCTGTCGGAGGTCACATTGCACGGAACGTCTCTGTCGGAGGTCACGTCATACGGAACGTCTCTGTCGGAGGTCACGTCACACGGAACGTCTCTGTCGTAGGTCACGTCCCACGCAACATCTCTGTCGGAGGTCATGTCACGCGGAACGTCTCTGTCGGAGGTCACGTCATACGGAACGTCTCTGTCGGAGGTCACGTCATACGGAACGTCTCTGTCGGAGGTCACGTCACACGGAACGTCTCTGTCGAAGGTCACGTCATACGGAACGCCTCTGTCGGAGGTCACGTTGCACGGAACGTCTATGTCGGAGGTCACGTTGCACGGAACGTCTATGTCGGAGGTCACGTCGTATGGAACGTCTCTGTCGGAGGTCACGTCACACGGAATTTCTCTGTTGGAGGTCACGTCGTACGGAACGTCTCTGTCAGAGGTCACGTCACACGGAATTTCTCTGTTGGAGGTCACGTCGTACGGAACGTCTCTGTTGGAGGTCACATCGTACGGAACGTCTCTGTCGGAGGTCACATCGTACGGAACGTCTCTGTCGGAGGTCTCGCCACGCAGAACGTCTGTCGGAGGTCACGTCGCACAGAACGTCTCTGTCGGAGGTCACGTCGCACAGAACGTCTCTGTCGGAGGTCACGTCGCACAGAACGTCTCTGTCGGAGGTCACGTCACACGGAACATCTCTGATGGAGGTCTCGCCACGCAGAACGTCTGTCGGAGGTCACGTTGCACAGAACGTCTCTGTCGGAGGTCACGTCGTACGGAACGTCTGTCGGAGGTCACGTCATATGGAACGTCTCTGTCGGAGGTCACGTCGTACGGAACGTCTCTGTTGGAGGTCACGTCGCACGGAACGTCTCTGTCGGAGGTCGCGTCGTACGGAACGTCTCTGTCGGAGGTCACGTCATATGGAACGTCTCTGTCGGAGGTCATGTCGTACGGAACGTCTCTGTTGGAGGTCACGTCGCACGGAACGTCTCTGTCGGAGGTCACGTCACACGGAACGTCTCTGTCGGAGGTCACGTCGTGCAGAACGTCTGTCGGAGGTCACGTTGTACGGAACGTCTCTGTCGGAGGTCTCGCCACGCAGAACGTCTGTCGGAGGTCACATGCGGTCCTGAGAGGGCAGATACGTTTTACAGCACTATAGCATTGGGGACTGACTGGTCCCACTTACCTTCATCTCTAGTGTGATCAGCTTTCCCTCTGATTGAGACTCGATGGCCGATGACATTATTCCCAAATTCTCTTCATGAGAGGACAAGTACAGATTGTAGCCTGTGAGTGCGCAGTCCTCGTAGAGGTTGTAGAGTCCCTCCTGTAGGGTCCTCGGTGTATACAGTCCCTCCTGTAGGGTCCTCGGTGTATACAGTCCTGAGGGTAGGGTCCTCGGTGTATACAGTCCTGAGGGTAGGGTCCCCGGTGTGTACCGTCCTGAGGGTAGGGTCCCTGGTGTGTACAGTCCTGAGGGTAGGGTCCCCGGTGTGTACAGTCCTGAGTGTAGGGTCCCCGGTGTGTACAGTCCTGAGGGTAGGGTCCCTGGTGTGTACAGTCCTGAGGGTAGGGTCCCCGGTGTGTACAGTCCTGAGTGTAGGGTCCCCGGTGTGTACAGTCCTGAGGGTAGGGTCCCCGGTGTGTACAGTCCTGAGGGTAGGGTCCCCGGTGTGTACCGTCCTGTAGGATCTTCTGCTGGCACTCCTGTGTGTGTTGTGGCTCTCGGTCCCCTCTGTACATGGTGTAGATGGTGTGACGCAGGCGGAGAGGAATGTCATACCTGTAGTAGGTGTGGATTCTCAGGCTGTGACTCAGAGAGCTCAGAATGTCAGGACATTCCTCACACTTCCCAGCCTGTAGAGTGGGTGGAAGTGATACCAGAGTCTCCGTGCTGGGACACACATAAGTGAGGACACTCCCGCTACGTCTACAATCCTATCTAGGGACTTTCCAAGGGGGATTCTGCCAGTTCACTCACTGTCCACACCGGTGATAGTGAATGTATGAGATATAGGAGGCCTCAACTGTCCACACCGGTGATAGTGAATGTATGAGATATAGTTGGCCTCAACTGTCCACACCGGTGATAGTGAATGTATGAGATATAGGAGGCCTCAACTGTCCACACCAGTGATGGTGAATGTATGAGATATAGGGGGCCTCAACTGTCCACACCAGTGATGGTGAATGTATGAGATATAGGGGGCCTCAACTGTCCACACCGGTGATAGTGAATGTATGAGATATAGGGGGCCTCAACTGTCCACACCAGTGATGGTGAATGTATGAGATATAGGGGGCCTCAACTGTCCACACCGGTGATAGTGAATGTATGAGATATAGGGGGCCTCAACTGTCCACACCGGTGATAGTGAATGTATGAGATATAGGGGGCCTCAACTGTCCACACCAGTGATGGTGAATGTATGAGATATAGGGGGCCTCAACTGTCCACACCGGTGATAGTGAATGTATGAGATATAGGGGGCCTCAACTGTCCACACCAGTGATGGTGAATGTATGAGATATAGGGGGCCTCAACTGTCCACACCGGTGATAGTGAATGTATGAGATATAGGGGGCCTCAACTGTCCACACCAGTGATGGTGAATGTATGAGATATAGGGGGCCTCAACTGTCCACACCGGTGATAGTGAATGTATGAGATATAGGAGGCCTCAACTGTCCACACCGGTGATAGTGAATGTATGAGATATAGGGGGCCTCAACTGTCCACACCGGTGATAGTGAATGTATGAGATATAGGGGGCCTCAACTGTCCACACCAGTGATGGTGAATGTATGAGATATAGGGGGCCTCAACTGTCCACACCGGTGATAGTGAATGTATGAGATATAGGAGGCCTCAACTGTCCACACCGGTGATAGTGAATGTATGAGATATAGGGGGCCTCAACTGTCCACACCGGTGATAGTGAATGTATGAGATATAGGAGGCCTCATCTGTCCACACCAGTGATAGTGAATGTATGAGATATAGGAGGCCTCAACTGTCCACACCAGTGATAGTGAATGTATGAGATATAGGAGGCCTCATCTGTCCACACCAGTGATAGTGAATGTATGAGATATAGGAGGCCTCAACTGTCCACACCGGTGATAGTGAATGTATGAGATATAGGGGGCCTCAACTGTCCACACCGGTGATAGTGAATGTATGAGATATAGGAGGCCTCATCTGTCCACACCAGTGATAGTGAATGTATGAGATATAGGAGGCCTCATCTGTCCACACCAGTGATAGTGAATGTATGAGATATAGGAGGCCTCATCTGTCCACACCAGTGATAGTGAATGTATGAGATATAGGAGGCCTCAACTGTCCACACCAGTGATAGTGAATGTATGAGATATAGGAGGCCTCATCTGTCCACACCAGTGATAGTGAATGTATGAGATATAGGAGGCCTCAACTGTCCACACCGGTGATAGTGAATGTATGAGATATAGGAGGCCTCATCTGTCCACACCAGGGATAGTGAATGTATGAGATATAGGAGGCCTCAACTGTCCACACCAGTGATAGTGAATGTATGAGATATAGGAGGCCTCAACTGTCCACACCAGTGATAGTGAATGTATGAGATATAGGAGGCCTCATCTGTCCACACCATTGATAGTGAATGTATGAGATATAGGAGGCCTCAACTGTCCACACCAGTGATAGTGAATGTATGAGATATAGGAGGCCTCAACTGTCCACGCCAGTAAGAATTAATGTATGAGATATAAGGGGGGCCTTATTTTCACCCCTGATGTCACCAAGGGGCCACACATAATAATCAGCATATGGAAGGATTGATGCCATCGATAAAAGCTCAAACGTGACAGAAGTGCACATGCTGTGCTGGGTGGTTGGAGACTGAAAACTGCCTGGGCACCGAGTACATCATGAGTCAATGCCCCCACTATTGGCTCCTGGGATCCAAGGGCCACACAAGTACCACATGGCTTCAGATTTGGCACCAGAGGTCACCACAGCCTGGACACACACAGAACCCCTCAGAGGGCATTTATACAGGGATTGCCCAAATAGTGTCATCTCAGCAGTCATCAGTAGAAGAGATGAGAACTCCAACCCCCACAATAGACAGGAGAAGAGGAAGGAGTCATCTCCAGGATGGAGGGGTCACCAGTCTGTGTCCCCCACCATAGACTCCCCACATTTTGCCACCTTATCACCCCTTGTGCACAGCTGGGTCAGACTTCCACAGGGAACCATTAGAGGAAACATTCGTCTTCCTGACTTAGACGTCTGCAGTAAAGATTTCAGGTAAAACAGGTTCTGTGGAATGTCTAACAATTGTTTGATGAAAACGCACCTTGGTATTCTGTGGCGTGGCCCAGCGTGGCCTGGAGACGATACTGCTCAGAACATAGAACCTGGATCCGTTCCTTTCATCCATTTCCCAGGAGTCAGTAGGGACCCCCACCTCCAATCTGATGCTCTTGTTTGCTTCCCCCGTGGCTGTAACTTTAGTATTAGGGAGCTTGAGGGTGTCCGGTATTTGAATCCAAGTAAATGGGCTCCTCTTCCCCATTTCTGGTAATTGGGGCGCCATTGAAATGCAGGTCTGAACTTCTTCCATCTCTGGTGTAAAGCCATTAGACATATTGCCAGGAACACGGAGTGTCTCACACACCGGGCTGTAGAATTTGCATATACAAAGGGAGCTGCTGGGATATTTCCAGGGAGGGGGAAGGGTGGGGGTGAGTGAGGGTCTCTGGGGCTGTTCTGTGTACACATTGTCACACAATGACAATCTCCCTCCTAAGCCTGGTACACACAATCAGATTGTTAGCTCCCCATGTGGCGGTGTGTGGATGGCTCCCTCATGTGGCAGCGTCTGGTAGTGTGTGGATGGCTCCCTCATGTGGCAGCGTCTGGTAGTGTGTGGATGGCTCCCTCATGTGGCAGCGTCTGGTAGTGTGTGGATTGCTCCCCCATGTGGCACTGTCTGGATTTCTCCCTCATGTGGCAGTGTCTGGTAGTGTGCAGATTGCTCCCCCATGTGGCAGTGTCTGGCAGTGTGTGGATTGCTCCCCCATGTGGCAGTGTCTGGATTGCTCCCCCATGTGGCAGTGTCTGGTAGTGTGCGGATTGCTCCCCGATGTGGCTGTGTCTGGCAGTGTGTGGATGGCTCCCCCATGTGGCGGAGACTGGTAGTATGTGGATGGCTCCCCCATGTGGCAGTGTCTGGTAGTGTGCGGATTGCTCCCCCATGTGGCAGTGTCTGGCAGTGTGTGGATGGCTCCCCCATGTGGCAGTGTCTGGCAGGCTCCCCCATGTGGCAGTGTCTTGTAGTGTGTGGATTGCTCGCCCATGTGGCAGTGTCTGGCAGGCTCCTCCATGTGGCAGTGCCTGGATTGCTCCCCTATGTGACGGAGACTGGTAGTGTGTGGATGGCTCCCCCATGTGGCAGTGTCTGGATTGCTCCCCCATGTGGTGGAGACTGGTACTGTGTGGATGGCTCCCCCATGTGGCAGTGTCTTGTAGTGTGTAGGTGCTCCCCCATGTGGCGGTATCTGGCAAGCTCCCCCATGTGGCAGTGTCTTGTAGTGTGTGGATGGCTCTCCCATGTGGCAGAGACTGGTAGTGTGCGGATTGCTCCCCCATGTGGCAGTGTCTGGCAGTGTGTGGATGGTTCCCCCATGTGGCGGAGACTGGTAGTGTGTGGATGGCTCCCCCATGTGGCAGTGTCTGGTAGTGTGCGGATTGCTCCCCCATGTGGCAGTGTCTGGCAGTGTGTGGATGGCTCCCCGATGTGGCGGTGTCTGGCAGTGTGTGGATGGCTCCCACATGTGGCAGTGTCTGGTAGTGTGTGGATTGCTCCCCCATGTGGCAGTGTCTGGCAGTGTGCGGATTGCTCCCCCATGTGGCAGTGTGCGGATTGCTCCCCCATGTGGCAGTGTCTGGCAGTGTGTGGATGGCTCCCCCATGTGGCAGTGTCTGGTAGTGTGTGGATGGCTCCCCCATGTGGCAGTGTCTGGTAGTGTGCGGATGGCTCCCCCATGTGGCAGTGTCTGGCAGTGTGTGGATGGCTCCCCATGTGGCAGTGTCTGGCAGTGTGTGGATGGCTCCCCCATGTGGCAGTGTCTGGTAGTGTGCGGATTGCTCCCCCATGTGGCGGTGTCTGGCAGTGTGTGGATTGCTCCCCCATGTGGCAGTGTCTGGTAGTGTGTGGATGGCTCCCCCATGTGGCAGTGTCTGGTAGTGTGCGGATTGCTCCCCCATGTGGCAGTGTCTGGCAGTGCGTGGATGGTTCCCCGATGTGGCGGTGTCTGGCAGTGTGTGGATGGCTCCCACATGTGGCAGTGTCTGGTAGTGTGCGGATTGCTCCCCCATGTGGCAGTGTCTGGCATTGTGCGGATTGCTCCCCCATGTGGCAGTGTCTGGTAGTGTGCGGATTGCTCCCCCATGTGGCAGTGTCTGGCATTGTGCGGATTGCTCCCCCATGTGGCAGTGTCTGGCAGTGTGTGGATTGCTCCCCCATGTGGCAGTGTCTGGTAGTGTGCGGATTGCTCCCCCACATGGCAATGTCTGGCAGGCTCCCCCATGTGGCGGTGTCTGGCAGTGTGTGGATGGCTCCCCCATGTGGCGGAGACTGGTAGTGTGTGGATTGCTCCCCCATGTGGCAGTGTGTGTGGATGGCTCCCCGATGTGGCGGTGTCTGGTAGTGTTCGGATTGCTCCCCCATGTGTCGGAGACTGGTAGTGTGTGGATTGCTCCCCCAGGTGGTGGGGGAGCAATCCGCACACTGCCACATGAGGGAGAAATCCACACACTACCAGACACTGCCACATGGGGGAGCAATCCACTGATTTCTATACCCTGCCACATGGGGGAGCAATCCACACACTATGTAGCAGTGTCTTGTAGACATGAGCGCCGTCAATAAATTCGTTTTGTTCCGTTCCGTGTTAGAATTAATTCGTACTTCGTATTTCGTGTCCGAAACTCAATTTCAATTCGTACGAAGTACGAATTGTCGTTAGGTTCGTTAACCACTTGCTTACTGGGCACTTAAACACCCTTCCTGCCCAGACCAATTTTCAGCTTTCGGTGCTCTCACACTTTGAATGACAATTACTCAGTCATGCAACACTGTACCCAAATGAATTTTGTGTCCTTTTTTTCCCACAAATAGAGCTTTCTTTTGGTGGTATTTGATCACCTCTGGGGTTTTTATTTTTTGCGCTATAAATGAAAAAAGACCGAAAATTTTGAAAAAAAACGCATATTTCTTTGTTTCTGTGACAGAATTATGCAAATTATTAATTTTTCTTCATAAATTTTGGCCACAATTTATACTGCTACATATCTTTGGTAAAAATAACCCAAATTAGTGGATATTATTTGGTCTTTGTGAAAGTTAGAGAGTCTACAAGCTGTGGTGCGAATCGCACAAAATTGATCACATCTGATGTACTGGTGGCCTATCTCGCTTCTTGTGACCCAAACAAGTCAGGAAAGTACAAATACCCCCCAAATGACCCCTTTTTGGAAAGTAGACATTCCAAGGTATTTAGTAAGAGGCATGGTGAGCTTTTTGATGTTGTCATTTTTTTCCCACAATTCTTTGCAAAATGAAGATTTTTCATTTTCTTTATTTTTCTCCACAAAATTGTCATTGTAATAGGTTATTTCTCTCACGTGGCATGTGTATACCACAAATGACACCCCCCAAAAAATTCTGCTACTCCTCCTGAGTATTACAATACCACATGTGTGGGACTTTTTCGCAGCCTGGCCACATAGAGAGGCCCAACATGCAGGGAGCGCCATCACGTGTTCTAGGAGCATAAATTACACATCTAACTTGTTGACTACTTATTACACTTTTGAAATACCAGGACAATGACACGTGACACTGATGACAGATGGCACTGATACGTGGCAATGATGACACTTATACGTGGCACTGATGACACGTGGCACTGATGACAGATGACACTAATATGTGGCACTGATGACACGTGGCACTAATACGTGGCACTGATGACACGTGGCACTAATACGTGGCACTGATGACACGTGGCACTAATATGTGGCACTGATGACACGTGGCACTAATACGTGGCACTGATGACATGTGGCACTAATACGTGGCACTAATACGTGCCACCGGTGACAGATGGCACTAATACGTGGCACCAATGACACGTGACACTGATGACAGATGGCACTGATAAGTGGCATTGATGACACGTGACACTGACAACAGATGGCACGTGACACTGACAGGTGGCACTGATGACAAATGGCACTGATACGTGGCACTGATGACAGATGGCACTAATACGTGGCACTGATGACAGATGGCACTATGTGGCACTAATAACACGTGGCACTGATGACAGATGCCACTTATACGTGGCACTGATGACAGATGGCACTGGGGACAAATGGCACTGACAACAGGTGGCACTGGGGACAGATAGCACTGCGGGCAGGTGGCACTGGGGTGGGGTGGATTGCACTGGGGTGGATGGCACTGGGGCGGATGGCACTGGGGCAGGATGGCACTGGGGCGGATGGCACTGGGGCGGATGGCACTGGGGCAGGATGGCACTGGGGCAGGATGGCACTGGGGGGGGGGGGGGCATGGCACTGGGGGGGGGGTGGCACTGGGGGAGGATGGCTCTGGGGGAGGATGGCTCTGGGGGAGGATGGCACTTTTTATTAAACTTTTTTTTTACTTTTTTTTTTTTTTTTTTTTACACTGACGGCTGCTGCAGCCGTTCTTCTCTCCCCTCTCACACGCTGTCTGTGTGAGGAGGGAGAGCGGCGCTGAGAGATGATCTCATATGTTTACATATGAGATCATCTCCCATTGGACACGCCGATCACGCTGTAAACGGCCGCTGTGATTGGCCGTTTACAGCGATCTGTGTTTGCCTGTCCCCGGGGGACACGGCAAACACAGAACTTCCGCGATGCGCGCCCGCGGCGGCGCGCATTGCGGAAGTAAACACCAGGCCGTCCAGGGACGGCCAGGCGTAGGAAGCCGCCCGCCCTAAGGCCGGCATTCGGCTATAGGGCGGGCAGGAAGCGGTTAACTTGTACGAACATTCTTTACGATGAATTTAAAGGAAAAAAATATATACCTCAATATGACAATATGTCCAAATTTCGTTACTACGGAAACAACATGTGACTTGGTTGACCAATCAGAGGTTTTCTTCTGCTGCTGAGGCCTACAGGGCAGGCCCGATCATGTGACTTCCCTTTGTGGGTTAGTTAGTGTAGTGGAGCAGATCACACGATTATTTGTCTGTGCATCTGAGCGAATATCTTTGCAATCCTTAGTTTTTCATGGTTGATTTTAGTTTATAACTGTTGTAGTTTGCAAGTGTATCTTCTTAGTTTAGTTTCTGGTTTTATTCGTATTTTGGTTGGTTTTGAGAGCATTTTTTTTGGCATGTGCTCATTATGAGGGGCTCCCACCATCCCTGTGCTGACTTCCTCCTGGGGCTGCTTATTATGAGGGGCTCCCACCATCCCTGTGCTATGCTGACTTCCTCCTGGGGCTGTACCTCTGCTGTGCATATTATGAGGGGATCCCACCATCCCTGTGCTATGCTGACTTCCTCCTGGGGCTGCTTATTATGAGGGGCTCCCACCATCCCTGTGCTATGCTGATTTCTTACGGGTGCTGTACCACTGCTGTGCATATTATGAGGGGCTCCCACCATCCCTGTGCTATGCTGACTTCCTCCTGGGGCTGCTTATTATGAGGGGCTCCCACCATCCCTGTGCTATGCTGATTTCTTACGGGTGCTGTACCACTGCTGTGCATATTATGAGGGGCTCCCACCATCCCTGTGCTGTGCTGACTTCCTCCTGGGGCTGCTTATTATGAGGGGCTCCCACCATCCCTGTGCTGTGCTGAATTCCTCCTGGGGCTGTACCCCTGCTGTGCTCAGTATGTCAGTACAGCACAGGAATGGTGGGAGCCCCTCATAATATGCACAGAGGTACAGCCCCAGGAGGAAGTCAGCATAGCACAGGAATGGTGGGAGCCCCTCATAATATGCACAGCAGAGGTACAGCCCCAGGAGGAAGTCAGCATAGCACAGGGATGGTGAGAGCCCCTCATAATATGCACAGCAGAGGTATAGCCCCAGGAGGAAGTCAGCACAGCACAGGGATGGTGGGAGCCCCTCATAATAAGCAGCCCCAGGAGGAAGTCAGCACAGCACAGGGATGGTGGGAGCCCCTCATATGTACAGCAGAGGTACAGCCCCAGGAGGAAGTCAGCATAGCACAGGGATGGTGGGAGCCCCTCATAATATGCACAGCAGAGGTACAGCCCCAGGAGGAACTCAGCACAGCACAGGGATGGTGGGAGCCCCTCATAATATGCACAGCAGGAGGTACAGCCCCAGGAGGAAGTCAGCACAGGGATGGTGGGAGCCCCTCATAATAAGCAGCCCCAGGAGGAAGTCAGCACAGCACAGGGATGGTGGGAGCCCCTCATAATATGCACAGCAGAGGTACAGCCCCAGGAGGAAGTCAGCATAGCACAGGGATAGTGGGAGCCCCTCATAATAAGCAGCCCCAGGAGGAAGTCAGCACAGCAGAGGGATGGTGGGAGCCCCTCATAATATGCACAGCAGAGGTACAGCCCCAGGAGGAAGTCAGCATAGCACAGGGATGGTGGGAGCCCCTCATAATAAGCATAATGACTGAGTCGTCGATGCGACGACAACTGATCCGAAATTCGTAAACAAAAGTTTGTATTGCGTACAGAATTCGGACGCATGGCAATTCGTATTTCGGATCCTTCCAAAATGTACGAATTTTGGGAAATTCGTATGAATTTGAGATTCGTATGAAACAAATCGAACATGTCTAGTGTCTTGTAGTGTGTGGATGGCTCCCCCATGTGGCGGTGTCTATTGGTGTGTGGATTGTGCCTTATGTGGCACACCGGCTGTGGTGTTGTTCCTTGGTACGGTGTCATTTCTCACCCAACAGAAAGTTACTTGTGCTGGACGGCAGTCATGATATATGATTGGTGCAAAATCCTTCAGATGACTTTTATAGTCTAGTGTTAGATCTACAGATGCAACCTCTATTAGGGTCTCCTTGAGTTTTATATAATTGTTCTGACACATGACCAACACTCGGCCCGCCAGACTTAGAAATATTATGAGAATGACTGTAATGGTGTAGGTCGCACACCACTGACTGCTTGGGCAGACCGCCATGGTGTTCTATCTTCTGCCTCCAAGAATGTTCCTTGTGGACGATGCCAGCAGTGAGTCCCTCCTTCTCCGACTCTCCTCATCAGCTACAGTAGTGTGAGTGGCCGTGGCCTCAGTTCTGCACCCATCTTTAATTGCCCCTGCATTCCATTATTGCCGGTCTTACATTTATATACTCTAGCTATAATTTCATATCATAGTCTAGAGGCTATCTAGGACTCCAATAATTGCCGGTTATCTGTGAGAACATTCTCAATCTTGAGGAGGAAGGATGTCTCAGATTTTAGTGGCAAACTTGTCACCCACAACACCAGGACAAGCTTGGTTGTACTAGTCTGGCCTATAGGACAATCCAGAGACTGTGTGCCCTGACAGAACATTGCATTACAAAGGATTGAAGAAAATTTAGGAATATGGGACTGCCTCAATCAAGGACACCATTAAGCCTGAAACCCACATGCAAAAATCAGAGGGTTGTTGGGTTCCTGTGCATGGAAGTGGAGAGTCGAGATTGTTCAAGGGAAGGATTACCTTGGATAGGGCAGTACTCCCGATTGGGACAAAAGTGCTAATTTCTGGAAATTTAGGAGCCATCCACCTTTTTGTAGAATCTGCACAGTCCATTGGCTGACCTTCCGAGAACAAGAACAGGGTGAAGACCCCAAGATGCAGTGGCCAGGCCAAATAGAACAGCAACATTGCATGACCTTAGTACAACGTGCAGGCGGCACTGATGTGCTGGAAAGATGGGGACATGCAAGTAGGCATCATTGATGTCCACCACAGCCAGAAGGTGCCTTGTATGGAGGGAACGTAATGACCCAAGTTGGCATATTCCATGCAGAATTTTGAACCGTGGGCAGTCTCCCTTTTGCTTGGGAAGAGTGAACAGAAAATACATTTCCAATGGATACAATGTTAATGACCACACATCAGAAAAATCCTAGTATCAGATGGACACAAAGGCCAGACATTTCCCCCTTGACAAGTGGGGGTGTCTTCTCAGCATGTCTTCCTAACACCCAGAGATATGAAGGACTTAGGGGTCCATAGCTTATGGCAGAACCAAGTTCAAACCTATTCCTGCCCATAGAGGCGTAAATGAAAATAAACTGTGTTTTTCATCCTGATCTTTGGCAAGGCAACATTTGAACTTGAGGGTTCTCCACATGTATACCAAAGGAAGGACCATGCTGAATAATGTATCCACAAGCCCATCAACACCATAGAATAGGGCCAGAGGCATTCACCCTTGCTGCTGTCTGGCAGATCTGTTAGGCTAGAACCAGGATCCCTCAACAGGACCATGGACCAGAAACTAGCAAATGCACATGGTGGAAATGGCAGGTTGTAGGGCAGAACTTGCTAAGTACAATAATACATTAGAAAGCGCATTTTAACCAGCAGGTCTTTAAGCACAGGGGATGCTTTCATCCAGACAGTAAAAGTTTTAAGACAGGAAAGGGCTGGGTGCACAACAGAACGACACACCACCAGCACTTGTTGAATCTGGAGACCGAAATATTCACATGTAGAATCCCCCATCTCTGACACATTAGACTGAAGATGGCATGGTGAAGGGCACATTCCCTTTAGTTCAGGCATTAACGGCTGAACAAACCTGTATTCCAATTGTCCACGCCTGAAATGTGGACAGCTGAGATCGCTGGATAGTGTTCCTCCATCCATCATGAGATGAGCTGGCTGGCTTCCTTCAAGGCGGCATGATGGCACCCTGATTGAGTATCCCTGTAGAATTAAACCCTTACAAACCACTTTGACCTACAGGTAAGCCTACATTAAGGCTTACCTGTAGGTCCAAGAAATATCTCCTAAACCTACACGGTTTAGGAGATATTTGCTGAAAGACAGGCACCGCTGTCTACGGCGCATTCGCCGTAGACAGTGGCACGCCGCGGTCAACGCCGATATGCCGCGAGTGGCGGCTCCCGTGCGCATGCATTCTTTTTTTATATGTGAAATTGTGACAATTCAGGACTGTGGAGCGCATGAAGGCAATGGAGGAGAGGGAAGGTCAGGGTAGGCAAAGAAGAGGGTGCAGGAGATGATCACCAGCAGCGTGACATACAGCAATGACACCTGCACCGTGATAGAGTCATCTGACACCAGCACCGTGATAGAGAGCACTGACATCAGCAGCATGACATACAGCAATGACACCTGCACCGTGATAGAGTGATCTGACACCTGCACCGTGATAGAGAGCACTGACATCAGCAGCGTGACATAAAGCACTGACACCAGCACCGTGATAGAGAGCACTGACATCTGCACCGTAAGCAGCCCCAGGAGGAAGTCAGCATAGCACAGGGATGGTGGGAGCCCCTCATAATGAGCATAGCACAGGGATGGTGGGAGCCCCTCATAATATGCACAGCAGAGGTACAGCCCCAGGAGGAAGTCCGCACAGCACAGGGATGGTGCGAGCCCCTCATAATAAGCAGCCCCAGGAGGAAGTCAGCACAGCACAGGCATGGTGAGAGCACTTCATAATAAGCAGCCCCAGGAGGAAGTCAGCACAGCACAGGGATGGTGGGAGCCCCTCATACTGAGCATAGCACAGGGATGGTGGGAGCCCCTCATAATATGCACAGCAGAGGTACAGCCCCAGGAGGAAGTCAGCACATCACAGGGATGGTGGGAGCCCCTCATAATAAGCAACCCCAGTAGAAATATGACACTGCTCAACCTCTTCAAACAGGAGGGTACGAGCATATAGTACGGTGTGCTTTTTTTGGACAAGGAAGTGAGCCAAATGAAGAAAGAAGGTCTGTGTGCTTGAATAAAAAAATCATTTATAGACATATACATGGTCTACTGGTCACGTGTTGAATTCCTCCGAGATCCATGCCTCATTCATTTTTAGAAATGTGAGGTAGTTAACACTGTCGTGAGCTAGGCGAGTACGCTTATCGGTCACGATCCCCCCTGCTGCGCTGAACGTCCTTTCGGACAGGACACTGGACGAGGGGCAAGCCAACAGTTCGATTGCAAATTGGGCAAGCTCTGGCCAGAGGTCAAGCCTGCCCACCCAGTAGTCCAGGGGTTTATCACTCCTCAGAGCGTCCACATCGGCCATTAACCCAATGTAGTCGGACACCTGACGGTCTAGGCGTTCCCTGATGCTGGATCCGGATGACACCTGTCGATGGGTCGGCTGAAAGAATGACCTCATATCAGAAGTCACCAACACATCTTCAAACCGCCCTCTTCTTGCAGGCGCTGTTGGATTGGTACCCGCAACTCCTTCTCTGGGAGTGGGAATTGCTCCTCTGCCAGCGCACGCAAAAGCAGAATGCAGCATTTCTCGAAGCAAGGCCTGGAAGTGCTCAATTCTGACAGCCCTCTGTGACGGCGGTAACATTTCCGCCATTTTGTGTTTGTACCGGGGTTCCAAGTACGTTGCCACCCAGTACTGGTCCTTGACCCTTATGCTTTTTATACGGGGGCCCCTATTAAAACACTGGAGCATGAAGGCCCCCATTTGCACTAAACTGGAAGCGGAGTGGTGGCCTGGCTCCTGCTCATCATCCAGGATAATGTCGTCCTCCTCTCCCCATCCACGCACAACAACAGGGATCCCAGAAAGGTTTAAAGCATGCTCTTCTTGCTCCTCCTCATCCCCCCGGCACCATCCTCCTCTGACTCCTCCTTAGACTCCTGTTGTTCACTTGTCTCAGATAGAGTAGCCCCCCCTGGGAATTCATCCAGCATTGCGACTTCCTCATCTTCCCACTCCTCCACAGCTTGATCAATGACACAACGCAATGCACGCTCCATAAAGAAGGCATAAGGTACCATGTCACCGATGGTGCCATGGCTGACTGACCAGTTTGGTGATCTCCTCAAATGGCCGCAGAAGTCTGCATGCGTCGCGCATGAGCAGCCACTGGCGCAGTGAAAAAAACCCCAGCTCCCTAGAACCTGTTCTGCCGCGGAGTTCATACAGGTAGACGTTAACTGCACGTTTCTGCTAGAGCAGCCTATCAAGCATATAGAAGGTTGAGTTCCATCGCGTCAGGTAATCGCAAATAAGACGTCTGAATGTCAGCAAGGCGAGCCATGGCCGTGTAAGATCTTCTGAAATGGGCCGAGATTTTCCTTGCCTGCCGCAAGATGTCCTGGACCCCAGGGTATTTGACAACAAATCGCTGCACGACCAAGTTTAAGATGTGTGCCATGCATGGCACGTGCGTAATTTAGCCCTGTTTCACTGTGCTAAGCAGATTGGCACCGTTGTCACACACCACTTTACCAACTGTCAAATTGAGCGGTGTTAGCCACTGATCTGCCTGTGAACGCAAAGCTGAAAGGAGTGCCGGGCCAGTGTGGCTCTTGGCTTCCAGGCACAACAGACACAGCACGGCATGGCAACATCTCATCTGGCATGTCGAATAGGTTCTGGGGAGCTTGGACGGCACAGCGGAAGAGACGCTAGCAGTGGAAAAGGAGGAGTCAGCCGAGGAGGAGAGGGAGGAGGATGGAGTAGGAGGAGGAGGAGAAGAGCCAGGCCTGCATGCAATCCGTGGCGGTAAAACCAAATCTACACGGGTGCCATGGGTTACATGCTTGACGGCCGTCAGAAGGTTCACCCAGTGGGCAGTAAAAGTGATATACCTTCCCTGCCCATGTTTGCTAGACCACGTGTCTGTGGTCAGATGTATCTTGGCACCGACACTGTGTGCCAGAGATACATTCACTTGCCGCTGAACATGGTCATATAGCTCTGGGATGCCCTTCTCTGAGAAATACTTCCTTCCTGGGACCTTCCATTGTGGTGATCCAATGGCCACACATTTTCGAAAGGCCTCCGAGTCCACCAGTTTATATGGCAGTAGTTGGCGGGCTATCAGTTCTGACAAGCCAGCCGTCAACCGTTGGGCAAGAGGGTTATCCGGCGTCATCATTTTTTTACGCTCGAACATTAGGCCCATGGAAGCCTGCCTTTTTGCAGAAAAACGTGAGCTTGGTGTGATGGAAGGTGGAGTGGAGGACAATTGTGAGGAGAGAGGAGAAGTAGAAGACGAGGCTGGACGGTGAGAGCCTGGAGTGTGGCTTTGTGTGTTCCGTTGCTCCCACTGGGCTCGGGGATGGCTGCTCATGTGCCTTCTTAAGGCGGTCGTCCCTAGGTGAGTGTTGGGCTTACTGCGACTAATGCGTTGACTGCAAAGATTGCAGATGGCAACACTATTGTCAGCAGCGGACACGTTAAAAAAAAGCCCACACTGCGGAGCCATGTGCCGGTGTCCTGGGAGCGCCAGATGTGACCGTAAGTGGTCGATGACTCGCTCCTGATACATTAGCAGTCTGCTTTGTCCCTCCTGTGCAATGTGTTATTCCTGCTTCTCCTCCCTATCTGCTGGTCCATATCTCCCTCTGAACTCCCCTCCTCTTCCTCTCTTGTGGGCACCCACGTGACATCACTAGACACGTCATCATCAACGTCACCTTCCCCACTGCTATAAGTAGAGATCTCGGAGTAGGCAGCAACACCGGGGACCAACCTCCTCCTTGGGCTGATCTGGGTACTGTTGTTAGACTACTGAGTGGCGGTTCTTGCTACCTCCTCTTCCTGATCCAATGCCAAGAGTGGCTGCGCATCAGAAATGTCTTGATATGGATCGGAAAATAATTCCTATGACTCAAGCGGAAGGTATGTGGTGTTGTTGGTAGTGTCTTTGGGGGAGCACATAGCAGCGAGTGAAGAAGAGGGTGCAGATCAAGAGCATGAGGAGGGTGCAGAAGAGTAAGGCTGAGTGAGCCATTCAACCAAGTCTGGTGCATCCTTTAAAGTAATTGAACGCACCTTCTGCAACTTCCCACTTTGGCTCAAGCCTGTTGCTCCTGCCCTACCCCTACCACCCCTGCGGAAGGGCCTGCCTCTCATTTTTTAAATTACCTTGTGACAAAACTCTCAGTCCCTATACTGATAAAGGACTGCTGCAGAATAGGGCAGCAGTCAGCAGTAGTGCACCTCAACCCTATATATTGTGGACCTATACCAGTCCTTAAGGAATAGCAGACTGTACCTCACTCAACCCTATGTACTGTAGTACACTATACCTTACCAGTCCTTATAAGGACCTTTGCGGAACTAGTAGGTTGTGATTAGCAGACTGTACCTCAGTCCCTAGACTCATAAAGGACTACTGCAGCAGAAGGGCAGCAGTCAAGAATAATATTCTTTCTATATTTGGAAGAAAGAATATTATACGTGTACAACCCTATTACCATACCAGTCCTGAAAATAACCTTTGTGGACCTAATAGTAACAGCTACTGATTAAACTGACTGTCCCTCTCTGCCACACACTGCTTCCTGCCTGTCCCCATTTAAACTGACAAAACACAGGCTCCCGCAACAAGAACTTGAATAGCACTCAAAACTATATCCTGTACTACTTTACCATACCAGTCCTGAAAAGGACTTTTGTGGACCTAATAGTAACAGCTAATGATTAAACTGACTGTCCCTGCTGCACACAGCGTCCTGTCCCTCTCTCTACACTGACAAAAGACAGGCTGCTGCAACAATGACTTGAATAGCAGTGCCTCAAACCTATATCCTGAACTACACCTATACCATACCAGTCCTTAAAAGAACTTTTGTGGACCTAATAGCTAGCGATTTGGGTCACTGCAACCTCTCCCTATAGTGACATACGAAAGAATGTAAAATGGCCGCTGGATCAGGTCAATTTATAAGTTAGGGGGAATGTCCAAGTGTCCATGTGCTGTAATGTCTCAATTGGCTGTCCTGTACCACATGATGGATGTGTCATCATAGGTCAAACTTCTTTTACACAGTAAACACGGAAGTCCGCCGGGCGAACAGCGGCAATAGTCCGCCGATCAGGCGGACCGCGAACAGCCGAAATTCACCGCAAAACGACTGCCGGCCGAAGCATTCGGCCATCCCTAATCCTTATCGCCCTGCGCTCCATTTGGTTAATGAGGAAGCTTGGCTTCTCCTGGTGGCTGTTTCCTGAACTGTAAGAGCTAGAGCCAGAGAACTGGAACCCGCCCTTCTTACTTTCCAGAGATGGCAGAAACGGCTTCCCCCATTGTCAAGACAGAGTTGGAAATGCAGCCAGCTAGGAAGGGCCTGGCTGGATAAACATAGGAGGAGCAACAGAAATTAGGGGAATGGGACATCCTAGCATAGTGGTTTTCAACTCCTTTCCTCATGACCCACTAACAAGCCAGATTTTAAGTATTACCATGAGGAGATGTAGACTAAAATACTGCAATCACTGCGCAGCAAATATCACCTGTGATGTATTTCAGTTATCTTGCAAACCTGGCCTGTTAGTGGGTCCTGAGCACAGGAGTTGAGAACCACTGTTCTAGGACAACACCATGAGGCTGAGAACTTCTGAGAGAGCAAATTTTGTTCTCTGGAAGGAAGACTTGCTCGGACTGGATCAGATCCAATTATTCCAGGTGAATTGCATGTTTGAGGAAATTGACCAACCAAAAACCTGGAGCATTTGAATTGCCTTGGGGGGTGTTTGCAGAGAGCTAGAAAGGAGATAACTCCTGCAGGAGTTGTCTAGAACTGTGGTTCTTAACCTCAGTCCTCAAGTACCCTCAACAGGCCATGTTTGCAGGTTTTGCTTTATCTTGCACAGGTTTTTTAAATCAGAGTCTATGGCTTGGTATTTTGAACAGCTATTTCAGAAATCCCCAAAACATGGCCTGGTGGGGGTACATGAGGCCTGAGATTGACAACCACTGCTCTAGCACAGTGGCTGCTGACCTTTCGGACCACTAAACTAACAATTTTGAATCCCATTGACCTCTGACATGCCTTATATACACGCACACACAATGATCCGGATCTCTGCGCGTGCGCCCCCCCATAGATCACACCACTGCCCTATACACATAGATGGCTTCACTTATTGATGCACGCGACAGTATTGACTTTCAGTGAACATTGAGCATTATACATCGACCACCACAAAGTTGATTTGTGGCCAAACCCCTGGGGACCACCAACATTTTCTCATGGAGCACTGGTTTAAGACTGCTGGTCAAGATAACCTGTAACCTAAATACCCCAAAGTCTGAGGACAAGAAGAGGTGCTAGGACCTTTGTGAATACTCTGGGAATAGAAAACAGACCAAAGGGCGGTTCAACAAACTGGAAATGACCGTCGCCTCTTGCAAAGTATAGAAAGCTCTGATAAGGAGAAACAGGGATACACAGATCTGTGTCTTGGATGTCTACGGATGCAAAGTGCCTCTCGGACATGAGAGGGAATAATCTCTGACTTTGTGGCTTCCATCTGATGTTTTGGAATTTAAAAAATAGGATTTGTGTACTCACCATAAAATCCTTTTCTCTGAAGTTCATTGACGGACACAGCTCCATTAATCTTGACCATAGGGTTATTATGCCACCTTCAGGAGAGGACTAGGCAGAACATGTAATACATGTGAAAACAACAGAACTGTACAGCTCCGCCCAGGGGGTGGTCCCTCTGGCTATACCCCTCACCCTGCTTTCCTGCAACTCAGTGCGTCAACAAGCCATATAACGTAAACTATAGGAGGGGAGGGTGCTGTGTCCGTCAATTAACTTCAGAGAAATGGATTTTGCTGCGAGTACAAAAATCCTACTTTCTCTTTCGTTCATTGACGCACACAGCTCCATTAAATCTTGACCGTATGGACGTCCCCAAGCAGTGTCAGAATGAAGGGTGGAAACAGCAAACATAACTTCACCCACAGGCACTCCGCAACGGAGGAGTCGCCCTCTGAAACAACCGCATCAGAACTTGCAGCCAACGTATGCAGCAGAATGCATTTACAACCAAAATGAAAGAAGAGTGTAAATTGCAACGGTTACACGGCCACCTGCAAAACTTTGCAGCCAAAGCAGGCATCTGAAGATGTTCTCACATCAACTTTGTAAAAGTGTGAACGGACGACTAAGTCTTCACCGCCTTACACACCTGGGAGACAGGCGCTTGATGTCGGAAAGCCCAGGATGTCCCAATTGACCTGGCAAAATGGGCCATGACAGGAAAGGAGGGCACCTGCCCCTTAAAAGGTGGAAGCCTGGACCACAATCTGTCTGATCCACCGTGAAATGGTGGTTGTCGAGACCGCCAGCCCTTTTTTCGGACCGGCCACCGAAATGAAGATATACCCTTAGGGCCCGGACCACGTCCAGGGAAGGGAGGGCCACCTCCTTAGGGCATGTCGGCTTAGGACACAGAGATGGTAACACAATGTCCTCATTGAGATAGAAAGCCGAAACCACCTTTGGAAGAAAGGAAGGTTGCGGACACAGCACCTCCTTATCTTTGTGGAAAACCAGATAGGACGACTTGCAAGACAAGGCCACCAACTCAGAAACCCTCCTGGCAGATGTAATGGCCACTAGGAAGGCCACTTTCTGAGGAGTCAACAAGGGAATTTCCCTGATGTTCTCAAACAGCAGTTTCTGAAGCGCGATAGCACCAGGTTCAGATCCTACGGAGGTAGGGGTGGTCGTACCGGAGGGACTACATGCCGTACCCCTTGCACAAAAGGTGCTTACCAATGAGTGAGATGCCAGGGGTCGTTGGAAAAAGACAGACAAGGCTGATATCTGTCCCTTGATGATGCTTAAAGCCAGTTTCTGGTGCACTGCTTGCTGTAAAAACAGCAGAATCCTGGAAATGGAATAGGTGCGCGGACGTCACCCCATCTTCCCACATATGGAGATATAAGCCTTCCATGTACGATGGTAAATCTTCCGAAAAGATTTTTGTGCCCTCAGCATAGTGGAGATTACCGAGTCCGACAGACCTTGGTTCCTTAGTACCTGGCTTTCAACAGCCATGCCATTAAAACCAGCAACGGTAAAGCAGTATCGCACCTTGCGTTAGGAGGTCTTCTCGCATCGGCTACCAGGCGTACTAGGTCGGTGTACCAGGGACGCAGGGGCCAATCTGGAGCAATTGGTATCCCTGGAATCCCCTAGGCCTCCACTCTGCGAAGCAGAAGAGGCAACAGTTTGAGCGGAGGGAAGGCGTAAATCAGCCGGTACTGCTCCCATGGAGCCACCAACGCGTCTACCCAAGGATCTCTTGACCTGGACAAGAACCTCCGCACCTTTCAGTTGACCCGAGGCCAGAAGATCCACATCTGGTGTGCCCCACTGCAGGCAAAGAAGCCTGAACACCTCCGGAAGCAACGACCATTCTCCTGGGTCCAGCATCTGGCAACTTAGCCCGTCTGCCAGTTTTCTACTCCCGGGATGGGATGTATATGGCCGACAGGGCCGGTACATATCGCTCTGCCCACCGGAGGATGTGAGCGACCTCTCGTGCTGCAGCTGAGCTCCTTGTTCCTCCTTGATGGTTGGCTTATGCCACTGCCATCACGTTGTCTGCCTGGATCCTGATCGGAGGGCCTCGTAGCCTCATTGAACATGTGGAGAGACATAGCCTGATCGCTCAACGCTGGAGCACATCGATTGGTAACTGGGATTCCTCCCGCGACCAGAGGCCCTGGGTCGACTGTACCCCCTGCAATCCACCCCAGTCGGCCAGGCTGGCATCCATTGTGATCACCGTCCAATGAAGAGGTAGGAACAATTTCCGGGACCGAAGACCTCAGCCATCAGAGAAGAGAGTCCCTAACTAACTGGCTCACCCGAATCTGCCAATCCAGGGATAACGGAGATTTGTCCCATTTGGACAATATCTCCCGCTGCAAGACTCTGGTGTGAAATTGGGCGTACGGTACTGCCTGGAAGGAGGCTACCATGAGGCCCAGAACTTGCATGCAAAAATTGCAGCGACGACCCCCCGCGGTTCATCAACTTCATCACAGCTCAGAGTCTGAAGGGAGAAACACTCGCTTCCACAGAGTCCAGCAGTAAGCCTAGCTACTCCAGATGCCAAGATGGCACTAGTACTGACTTCTTGAGGTTTTACACCCATCCAAACTCCTGTAGAGTTTGCATGGTAAATCGGCACATCCTCCCTTAATTCTGAGGCATATGGGTATATGCAAGTAGGCATTCTGGATGTCCAGAGACACCAGGGAGTCCCCCTGATGGAGTGCAGCGACTATGAAGCGAACTGATTGCATTCTGAAACTTCGTGTACTTTCACAAAGCAATTGAGGGCTTTTAGGTCCAGGATTGGATGTAACCCTTCCTTTTTGGGGACTTCATACAGATTGGAGTAGAATCCCTGAAACTTTTCCAGCTTTGGAACAGGCACTATCACCCCGCGTCTGAGCAGGTCCCTTACTGTCCCAAACAGGGCCTACCGGCGAGCCAGGAGCAAAGGTATGCTGGAGGGAAAAAAAAATCTGGTGGCCAAGAGAGGAACTCTATCTTGTAGCCCGATGAAATCAGTTTGCAGACCCATTGGTGAGACAGCTGAGAGACCTACCAGGCTGCAAACTCCCAAAGGTGACCCCCCACCCGTATGTCGGCGGGGACAAACCTTCATGTGGTAGTACTTTTTTCACTAAGCAGAAAAAAAAACTGAGCTGCAGGAAGCAGGCTGAGGGGTTATAGCCAGAGGAACTGTCCCCTGGGCGAAACTGTACAGTTTTCACATGTATTACATGTTCTGCCTAGTCCTCTCCTAAAGGTAGCGTGATAACCCTATGGTCAAGATTAATGTAGCTGTGTCTGTCAATGAACAAAAGTGAAAAGGTATTTGTGTCAGGATTTTACATCCAAGATAGGCCTCTATACAAACCTGGTCACAGTACCAAAGCCTATGAACATGTCCTCTGGAGGTACTGAAACTACTCCATGGAACAAGAGATGGTTCAGAGAATTGTGCTAATCTGTGCACCCTTAAGGCAACTTTGGTTGATTTGAGAAAAGAAAACATTGAGGGGGTAGTTTTGAACCCCATTTTGTACTCATTTAAAACGAATTTAACCCACAGGTCTGTGACCAGGAGTTACGCAAACTGAAACTTATGTCCCCCCACTATTAGGAGTGAGGGCTTCCCCTTCTTAGGGAAGAGGGCCAAGAAAAGGATGGTGTGCTCTGCACTTTGAGAAGGTAGAGGCTCATGTGGAGGGGGGGGGATTATAAATTTATATTTTGGAAAAAGAAACTTCTCTTCTGTGCCATTATTTGTTAACTTACCAAAGTATCTCACCAAACTTCAGCTGGCCAGGCTTTGAGCCACACATTGCTATGAATGGGAATCAGAGCCTCTGGATATTTGTGCAAATACTTGTTCTAGATCGGGGTTCCTCAACTAGCATTCCATGGAATCCCAGGATTCCCCCAGAAGATGTTAGGGATGCGTTGAGTAATTCCTGTTCGCAGATAAGTTCCCATTGACACCAATGATCTTTGTAACTATCTGTAAAGGGAGAATTCTTCCCACTGACCATCACGCTAATGTGTCATGAGATGTAGACAGTCAACTTTCCAGGCTCAGGGAACCCTGCTAAAAATATTTCAAGGGTTCCTGTGTGTTGAAAAGGGCTGTTCTAGAGCATCAACACAGAAGAGCAAAGCAGAAAGAAAACTGCTGTAAGTACTCAGTTAAAGAACAGCCCTGAAAGACAGGCTCACATTGGCTGTTCATTGGCCCCATCTAGTTAGCTGCAGTTTGACAGACAGAAATTGCAGCAATAGATGGTTGCAGGGCTAGGCTTGCCAATCACAAGGAAAGCCTTCAAGAGAATCTCAAACTTTCTATCAGCAGAATTTTTGAAAGTAGAAACATCTTCTATTGGGACAGTGAGTTTTAGGAGCGAGACTGCAAGATCTACTACCAGAACAGATCATTTGTTTGTGAACACAATTCCCACTGCCATTTTTGTCCCCAAAAGGGGCAAGGCGGAGGAGAATCAAATGTGACAATGCTAGCTGATGCTGAGGAAATGCCAAACCAGACAGCTGCTATGGAGCCTACAGTTTGCCAATGTCCAACTCTCCTGTAGGCGGCAATATAACCCAAAGTTTAAAGACATCCCTTGTTCCTCAATGAAGGAGAAAGAAATCCCAACTTTATCCATTAGTATGCCAGATCACATAACTTAGTGCAGCCTTAACTGTCTGCACTTTGACACAGGGGATCCTTGAAAGCAAACATGTTCTTGCCGCTATACAAGCCAAAACCCAAGATACCCCCCAACATGCCGCTGTGACAAAGATACTTCCCACACCAAGATCCCAGCACAGTACGGTGACAAAGATACTGCCCACACCAAGATCCCAGCACAGTACGGTGACAAGGATACTGCCCACACCAAGATCCCAGCACAGTACGGTGACAAGGATACTGCCCACACCAAGATCCCAGCACAGTATGGTGACAAGGATACTGCCCTCACCAAGATCCCAGCACAGTACGGTGACAAGGATACTGCCCACACCAAGATCCCAGCACAGTACGGTGACAAGGATACTGCCCACACCAAGATCCCAGCACAGTACGGTGACAAGGATACTGCCCACACCAAGATCCCAGCACAGTACGGTACGGTGACAAGGATACTGCCCACACCAAGATCCCAGCACAGTACGGTGACAAGGATACTGCCCACACCAAGATCCCAGCACAATGACAAGGATACTGCCCACACCAAGATCCCAGCACAATGACAAGGATACTGCCCACACCAAGATCCCAGCACAGTGACAAGGATACTGCCCACACCAAGATCCCAGCACAGTACGGTGACAAGGATACTGCCCACACCAAGATCCCAGCACAGTACGGTGACAAGGATACTGCCCACACCAAGATCCCAGCACAGTACGGTGACAAGGATACTGCCCACACCAAGATCCCAGCACAGTACGGTGACAAGGATACTGCCCACACCAAGATCCCAGCACAGTACGGTGACAAGGATACTGCCCTCACCAAGATCCCAGCACAGTACGGTGACAAGGATACTGCCCACACCAAGATCCCAGCACAGTACGGTGACAAGGATACTGCCCTCACCAAGATCCCAGCACAGTACGGTGACAAGGATACTGCCCACACCAAGATCCCAGCAGCACAATAGGGATGACAAAGATACTGCCCTCACCAAGATCCCAGCACAGTGACAAGGATACTGCCCACACCAAGATCCCAGCACAGTACGGTGACAAGGATACTGCCCACACCAAGATCCCAGCACAGTGACAAGGATACTGCCCACACCAAGATCCCGGCACAGTGACAAGGATACTGCCCACACCAAGATCCCAGCACAGTACGGTGACAAGGATACTGCCCTCACCAAGATCCCAGCACAGTACGGTGACAAGGATACTGCCCACACCAAGATCCCAGCACAGTACGGTGACAAGGATACTGCCCACAACAAGATCCCAGCACAGTACGGTGACAAGGATACTGCCCACACCAAGATCCCAGCACAGTACGGTGACAAAGATACTGCCCTTACCAAGATCCCAGCACAGTATGGTGACAAGGATACTGCCCACACCAAGATCCCAGCACAGTACGGTGACAAGGATACTGCCCACACCAAGATCCCAGCAGCACAGTACAGTGAGAAAACAGAAGTCAGACATTTGCCATCACATATGTGATAGTTTCCTCTGATTCCCTACCACATATATGGTGGAAAGGCAATGTATAAAATTGTTTTCTCTAAAGCAGTGTGCTGCTGAGGTCTTGGATGTTTGACTGTATGATTGATGGCACCCTCTGTCACTTCACTTAACCACCCACCATTGCTCAAGGTCCTTCAGCTGTAAGAAGTACACTTAGTTTCTTTTTTGGATATGCCCTATACAGGGTCACTGTAATGCCCCTTCTTGAACCTATTTTTTACTTACTGCTCCATTTAGCCACTGGGAGAGAGAAACACAACAGGAGCCACTTGAAAAAGACTCGCTTCCCTGAACCCAGGGGACAGTGCTGAGCCAAGCACTACATTGTCACATGACAGGCACAGGAGAGAATCACATCCTCCATTCCCAGGTCACTTCTCCTGGTGGCTGAATGGAACGCGGGGGGGAGGAGGAAAGGAGAGTACAGCATGTGCTACGAGGGGGGGGGGGGGTTGCATTGTGCTGCATGGGTGAAGCCAAGGTTTGCCATCAGGTGACCCATTAATTAGAGCAATAGGGAGGTGGCCATCAGCCATATGGTCCCTTCACTTTTACTCTCATGAAATGTTAGGATAGAACATGAAGCAGCTTTAATATCATGGGAAAAGGGAATCTATCATGAAAGCAATGCTGAGTTCTTAAGCCTTGCTGACATGGGGCCATAGAGGGCCTTGCACCCACACAGATGTCAGACCTTCTGAGTATGTGCAGCCGCTGCATCCCAATTGACTACCAGCATGGGGATGCACATAACACCTGTGCAGGTAAACACGGCCCTCCCATGGGGCACACATTGATAGGCCCCATATAAACAAGGCCTAAGGGTCAAAAACGTGTCCTGTATTTAGCACAAGAAGACTGAAGGGCCAATCACAGTCACTGCAGCTTCCAGCAGCTCCACCTCCCTACTTTCTCGTCACCCAATCACCGGTTCCCAGCACTGCCCAGAGGTGGCGCCGATACCAATAGTGGACACGTTCAGCCAGCTGATGGCTTCCAGCACTTCACAGAAGAGGATGGTGAGAGAAATGCAACACTATTAAGAGCTTTATTCCAACAATACAAGACAAAAATAGAGAGCTTTATGTGCATTGCTAGCTAAAATAATAATAATAAAACTATACAAACAGTTCATGATAGATTCCCTTTAACAAGACGCTGTGTGCTCCAGCCATGCCACTCATTCGTACAGACGCGTCTCATTAAACGTTATACACTTAACACTTTATTTTCATGAAAGATTTACAGGAACTTGTGTAGAAACATCCGGAGACTCGGGGCTCAGGCCACTCCTGTGGGTTCCTGTCTAATGTCCGAAGACTCGGGGCTCAGGCTCAGGTCACTCCTGCAGATTCCTGTCTAATGTCCGGAGACTCGGGGCTCAGGTCACTCCTGCAGATTCCTGTCTAATGTCCGGAGACTCGGGGCTCAGGTCACTCCTGCAGATTCCTGTCTAATGTCCGGAGACTCGGGGCTCAGGTCACTCCTGCAGATTCCTGTCTAATGTCCGGAGACTCGGGGCTCAGGTCACTCCTGCAGATTCCCATCCAATACTCAGCCAATCAAGCAGGAAATCCTTCGGCTCCTCAGCAGAAACATCCCTTCCACCTTTAGCGGATGCCGACTGCTGTTCTTTCGGTTCTCTTTGCATAGATTGTGTGTCTCAATATTGGGGCCCCTAGCTAGCCCCCGGAATGATTGGGACAGTCCTCAGCACCCTGCTCCCCATCCTGACAAGGACAAAAGCCTGCTCTCCACGAGCTCCACCTCACGTTTTGGCCTTTCTACCTCTGTTGCTGCTGGGAAAATATTGAAGTTGACTGCGTGACGAGCGCGTGTTACTGGCGGGGTTGGCAGTAAGGGAACTGCGCAAAACCCGTTCTGCTGGGGAACTATGACGTTTTTTTCTTGCCCCTTTTTGTTTGCCACTGGAGCTACCATTGGGGGAGGAGGAGGTTGGGCTGGGGGAGCTTTCACTGGAGGGTTTGCGTTTTTTGGTGGCAGATTTTTCTGAAGTAGGAGTAACACGGGGAGAACGCCCACGCTGGGCTTTGGGAGAAGATACTCCAGAGTTTTTGGAGACTACAAGAGGAGTCTGGCTGGTCTCCAATCGAGTCCTGGCGCTGCGGGTTAAAGGAGTCCTTATCTGCTCGTCTTCTGAGGAGTCATCGGTGTCGGCGAGAGAAGAATTCTGCTCCTTAGAATCGGTGGTTTCTGCTTTCAGTGGCTTCCTCTGACAGGCCCTTGTAGTCATCTGAGGACTGGGACTTCTGTCAGGAGAACTGTCCAATTTGTAATTGTGCGATGTCAGACTACAGTTAGTTTTAGGGACCATCTGTGACCTGGGTGGCCGGCCACGTCTACGCTTAGACGGTGTGACTGGCTCATCAGCACCACTGCTGCTCGTGGCCTCCCCGCCCACTGAGGGAATGTTGGAAGAAACAACGGGAATGGTGGATTTAGCAGTGGGAGCACAAAGAGCTGAAGGAAGGGTATCGTTGCGTCTTCGGTCATCAGAGAAGGATTTTGCTTCTGTAGTGTGCACCTGAGAACGGTTGCGTGCAGCATCTCCGACAACAGAGGCAGGGGGTGTCGGTGAAGCTATAACGGGAGACCTTGGTGATGCACAAATGGGAGATGGAGGCAGCGCACCAACTGGAGAGACTACGAGCGGGGACCGTAAAACTCGAAGGGGTGAGGCCGCTGGGGATGTAGACGAGGCAGCGGGAGATGATTCTCGTCGCTTTGGAGGTCGTCCTCTCTTCCTCTTCTCAACAGAACTGTTTTCACTCTCTGAATTCAACTTGGAGGAAGAGCTGGGACTAGCCGGAGTCTGGCCTGGGCAGGGGGGAGATAACTCAGAAATGGCTGCCTGGGGAGGAGGGGGAGGAGGAGGAGGAGGAGGATGGGGCTCAGAAGGCTTGTCTTCCAGAGGCAGGTCAGGGACTGCAGTGGGGGAGGATATGTCTACACTAATCTTGGGGGGTCTTCCTCTTTTTCTCTTTGGTGGGGGACTTCCAGTCTCAGAGGAGTCCTCAGACAGGAGATCACGGGGAGGACTCTGATACTCAGGAACATTTGTACTGAGTACTCCATTGTCTAAAGAAGCTTGTTCTCCTTTCCCCTTAGTGTGGCGACGAGCAGCGGGAAGCCTCTCTTGTACCACAGTAACCAGACGTCCAGGCAAGCGCCTCAGCACTTTTGCAGCTGGGGAGTTGTCGCTAGCTCCAGCCAGCAGAATCTCACAGTCTGCAGTGACTTTCCTCCGAGGTGTGCGGGGTGGAGTGGGTTCTTCCTGTGGACTAGTCCCAGGGCTGCCTGGGGCTTTCCCACAAGTCACAGGGCTGCCTGGGGCTTTCCCACAAGTCACAGGGCTGCCCGGCGCGTGCCCACGAGTCACAGGGCTGCCCGGCGCGTGCCCACGAGTCACAGGGCTGCCCGGCGCGTGCCCACAAGTCACAGGGCTGCCCGGGGCGTGCCCACAAGTCACAGGGCTGCCCGGCACGTGCCCACAAGTCACAGGGCTGCCCGGCACGTGCCCACAAGTCACAGGGCTGCCCGGCACGTGCCCACAAGTCACAGGGCTGCCCGGCACGTGCCCACAAGTCACAGGGCTGCCCGGCGCCTGCTCACAAGTCACAGGGCTGCCCGGCACCTGCTCACAAGTCACAGGGCTGCCTGGCGCCTGCCCACAAGTCACAGGGCTGCCTGGGGTAAGCACTTTACTTGGAGTACATACAGTTTCCTCCTCCTTCTCCTCCACCGGAGCTGGGCTTTCATCCTCTGCTTCTTGTTTAACAGTCTCTGTGGTACTTTCCTCTGTCTGAAGGATCGGGGGCGCTATTGGGGACATGGTGGATTCTGATGTGACAGCAGTACTACAAGATGTCTCCGCATCATGGCCGCCGTCATCCACATCTGGAACAGGGGGCACTTCCAGTGTCTGGGTGGAGGCTTCACATTGGTCCTCTTGGGCAGAGAGTGGAACATCTGGAACGGCTAAGCTCTCTGCAATGTCTGTGGGCTCAGCTGCCTTGTTTCCTCTCAGTCTTTCGCTCATTCTAACGCCGATACGTTCTCCAGGTGTTCGGGCCGGTGTGGGTGTTCGCACCCTGCGGTTTTTTCTTATTTCTTCATCCCATTTTTCTTCAATACTCTGACCACTCTCGTCTTTGGCTAGGATCAGATCCTTGCGGGCGGCTTCTACTTGTTCCTGCAATGAAGACAGATTGGGAAGGGGTGACAACCACATTAAAAATATACCCATGTGGAAACAAAATACACCATATACCCAAAAGTTGGAGTGCCCCTGACCACCACACCTATATGAGCTTGCTAGACATCCCATTCCTGATCTTTGGACACGAATACAGAATTGTCACACCTCCCCTCCAATAACCAACAGAGCTCCCACTCCCCCATTAAAATTGAGTTACCCCCCCCCCCTTTGGGAAGACTTTCCACAAGATTTGAGGGTGTCTGTGGGAATTTGTGAGGTCAAGCACTGATATTGGATGAGAAGACCTGACTCACATGGTGGGCCTCACATTAGGCACAAAAAAATAAAAATAAAAATAAAAAAAAGGACCTGACTCCCAATCGTCATTCCAATTCATCCCAAAGGTGATCAGTAGAGATGAGGTCAGGACTCTGTGCAGGACACTGGAGTTCCTCCACACCAGACTGGTCTCACACCATGTCTTTATGGAGCTGGCTTTGTACACTGGAGAGACAGTCATGGTGAAACAGAAAAAGGTCTTCAAACTGTTACCACAAGGTTGGAAGAAGGCAATTGTCTACAATGTCTTTGTAGGATTGAGTATTACTAGGACCCTTTACTGGAGACACCTGAACTCCATCAATGGGGGGGGGGGGGGTCATTATACATCTGACCATACAGAGCAGAAGTAGCCTGCCTTGTGGAATGAAAAGACTGAATAGCAAACATTTCATTGCCCCAGAGCCAGTACTTGAAACCCAAGCTTCCATTCTGGCTTTATCACACAGGTGTTTGCAGTGATTGCCATGGTAGAGAAATCCTTACCTCAGCCTGTTTCAGTTCCTCTCTGCTGACTTCCTCCAGAGAGGCTTCCAGGAAGTACATGGCATATCGTTCAATTGGAGTCAGCTAGGAAGACAAGGTTATTGGTTAATGTTTTGGCTCGGACATAGCTCACACTACACATCATGGTAACTCTGAACACACATTACCTGCTCCACTAGTGCCGAGATCTCCTGCTCCACCCGGTTCTGCTCCTCTTCCTCCGGCTCCAGGGGAACATTCTCATTAAACTCTGCAAGATCAGCAACCTGCTCAGCCTTGACCAGAGAGGCAGCCAGGGTGTCCTCCTCATCCTCTGCTCGGCCCAGTGCCTGAAAAACAGGTACATATGAGAAGGGGGGGGGGGGGGGGGGGGGCGGCAGACCGGGACATCGTCCCAAGTCCTTACTGAGCCATATAGTTTTCAGAGAAGCACAAAGTGCTAGTACCTGCTCCAAGATATTACTCTGCCGCAATGACGCTCCTTCCTCTGTGCTCTGCGCAGGAGACGCTGCACGCGTTTCACTTTCCTTGCGAGGAATATCTTCCATGTCAAAAAGTTCCCGGATAGTATGCTGGAAGACAGAAAGAGATTAGAACCCCAATACTAAACACAACCCACAGGTCAGCAGGGAATAAGGGACTTCCACATCGCATACGTCAAAACACGTGCAAGGAACCCGGAATGTGACAGACTAAACCTCTGAGGTGTAAGGAACCCGGAATGGGGGAAGACTAAACCTCTGAGGTGTAAGGAACCCGGAATGGGGGAAGACTAAACCTCTGAGGTGTAAGGAACCTGGAACGGGAGAAGACTAAACCTCTGGAGGTGTAAGGAACCTGGAATGGGGGGGGAAGACTAAACCTCTGGAGGTGTAAGGAACCCGGAACGGGGGAAGACTAAACCTCTGAGGTGTAAGGAACCCGGAACGGGAGAAGACTAAACCTCTGGAGGTGTAAGGAACCTGGAATGGGGGGGGGGGGAAGACTAAACCTCTGAGGTGTAAGGAACCCGGAACGGGAGAAGACTAAACCTCTGGAGGTGTAAGGAACCTGGAATGGGGGGGGGGGGGAAGACTAAACCTCTGGAGGTGTAAGGAACCCGGAACGGGGGGGGAAGACTAAACCTCTGGAGGTGTAAGGAACCCGGAACGGGGGGAAGACTAAACCTCTGGAGGTGTAAGGAACCCGGAACAGGAGAAGACTAAACCTCTGGAGGTGTAAGGAACCCGGAACAGGAGAAGACTAAACCTCTGAGGTGTAAGGAACCCGGAACGGGGGGAAGACTAAACCTCTGGAGGTGTAAGGAACCCGGAACGGGGGAAGACTAAACCTCTGGAGGTGTAAGGAACCCGGAACAGGAGAAGACTAAACCTCTGGAGGTGTAAGGAACCCGGAACAGGAGAAGACTAAACCTCTGGAGGTGTAAGGAACCCGGAACAGGAGAAGACTAAACCTCTGGAGGTGTAAGGAACCCGGAACAGGAGAAGACTAAACCTCTGGAGGTGTAAGGAACCCGGAACAGGAGAAGACTAAACCTCTGAGGTGTAAGGAACCCGAAACGGGGGAAGACTAAACCTCTGAGATGTAAGGAACCCGGAATGGGGGAAGACTAAACCTCTGAGGTGTAAAGAACCCGGAACGGGGGAAAAAACTAAACCCCTCAGATGTATAGAACACAAAAAACGGGGAAGACTAAACCTCTGAGGTGTAAGGAACCCGGAACAGGAAAAGACTAAACCTCTGAGGTGTAAGGAACCCGGAATGGGGGAAGACTAAACCTCTGAGATGTAAGGAACCCGGAATGGGGGAAGACTAAACCTCTGAGGTGTAAGGAACCCGGAACAGGAGAAGACTAAACCTCTGAGGTGTAAGGAACCCGGAATGGGGGAAGACTAAACCTCTGAGGTGTAAGGAACCCGGAATGGGGGAAGACTAAACCTCTGAGGTGTAAGGAACCCGGAACGGGGGAAAAAACTAAACCCCTCAGATGTATAGAACACAAAAACGGGGAAGACTAAAAATATGAGGGTCTCTCTGCTCAACTGGACTAATAGAACAAATATAGATACACACAAACACTGGCAGCGCTATCAACGCTAATAGTAGGATATAAATATTAAAAGTTATTCAGTGTAATAATATATATATATATTTATATAAAAAGAAAATTCCCTAAAATATTGCAGCTCAATTTCTATGTCCATGAGATTGTCCAGAAAAGAGTTGAGTTTCTGCTTACAACATGCAGGGTGCTCGGGGGACGCAGTGTTCACTACAGCTGTAAAAGGCAGCCGAATGTGGTAGGAGACACCGCGCCGCCCCCGTATGGTCTGCTGCTGTGACCTTGTTTAACGTTTTAAAATGGAACTCTATGGGGTTTGTTTTCTTTTTGAATCGAGCCGATCACTGTGCATCCCATCCCTGCGGTGCAGCTTTCCCTGGGAGATTGGAAACATATCAAACCAGTGTGTGTGTTTTTTTTTGGCTATAACAGTTGATTTTGGTAAGAGTTCAATTTGAAGGGGAGAAGTACCCCCCCCCCCCCCCAGGTGTTGGTGATAACCTAGCATCTTGCAGGAAGAAACTGTACCCTTTTCTGGACAATCCCACGGCCACAAGGTATTCCCCATTGAGGAATTGAAGTTTCTTTCACTTAATCCAGAGTGGGAATAGGCGCAGTTTTCTACACATTTTTTTAATTCTGGACGAATAGAACACATGACAGGCACCGACTACATCCGACTAAAAATCCTTTAAGATTAGTTAGTAAATCATAAATATCTGGGTTGGCATAACATTCCAGATCAGCCTCTCAACCCGGGTGTGTGTGTTTGTGTGTGTGTGTCTGTGTGAGTGTGGTGGGGGTGTGTGTGTGTGTGTGGGGTCCTTAATGAACACCAACACAGGAAACAATAGGTTTACATCTCATGAGTTCTTAAGACAGAAATTATTTTGGGACAGGAGGTAGGGCAGAGGATGGTATATTACACACACACACACACACACACACACACACACACACACCTCCATAATCTGGAGAATTACCTGCTTGAAATATGCTGTGGTGAAGTTTCCACCTTCTATGGCCATATCTCCCAGCATCCTCTTCTGCTGTGCTTTCTTCAGGATGTTCTCTTCAACCGTCCGCTCGCTCACCAGCCTAGATCAATAAATAGGAATTATGGGATGTCGGGGGGAGTACACCACAGAGTGGGAGTGTAGGAGGAGTCAATTACCTATAAATCCCAAGTGCCCAATTAGAGGAAGGGATAATACTGAACGAGGCGAGCCTTGGTCGCTGGGTGGGGAGGTGTAGAACGAGGGAAGGAAGCTGTTATTACCTGTATATGGGTTACGTCCCGTGTCTGTCCTATATGGTGAGCGGATACGACATGTGACAGACCCAACCAGGATAGGGGCTTTTGGAGGGGGACCTGCTGCCAACTATGGGTCCTTCTTTTGAGGGGGCTCCATTCTTGGGAGGTGTATACCTGGGAGACCCTTGGAGTGATTTTGCTTTGGATTCGGGTCCATGACTCCCCAAAACACACAGACTCTGGGAACTGCATACAGATTTGGGGCCTTAGTACCAAAACCAGCAATGACTGCTTTAGACTATGAGACTGAGGCTAGGTTCACACTATTGCGATGCGGGAACGCCGCGAATCCGCGGCGTTTTCCCGCATCGCTCACCTCCCGCCGGCAGTTCACACTGCCCTATGCGGACGGCTGGGGGTGTCAATGTTATGTTAATGACACCCCCAGATCCGTCGGCATATCGCAGTGCGATCTGCCGACTCGCACAGGAATCGGATCGCATGGTGTGAACCCCCATGCGATCCGATTCCGTTGCGGACCCAAAAAAGGGTCCTGTGCGAGTTTGCTGCGGGACAGCTGCGAGTTCAGCCATACTATCTGTATGGCTGAACTCGCAGTGCTACGGAGATCGGATGTGATTTGCTGTGCGAATCACATCTGGATCTCCCCCCGCAGCAGTGTGAACCCAGCCTTAGACTGGATGTTAATATGATTAGCTCAAACCAACCTGATACGGGGGGGGGGGGGGGGGTCTCCTGATATAATCTGTTTATTAAGGGGTCTTTCTCTCATGGTATCATTTGCCCATTGTGTGCCTCCTAATTGAGACTAACCATTGAGTCGCCTATTGTTTCCGTCTGTCTGCTCATCTCTTGGCGAGGTGATGAATATGGTGACCTCTTTACCTGGTCATGGAACCAGGGTGGGATGTAATGTATTTTGTGTGTCTAGGGCGGTGGGCTGCGTGATGAAGGACCTGGGAACCTAGGCTTAAGCGCCTAGTTGTTTAACAACTTCGGGACCAGGCCTATTTTTCAAAAACTTGTTTACAAGTTAAAATCAGTTTTGTTATTTTTGCTAGAAAATTACTTTGAACCCCCAAACATTATAGATTTTTTTATCAGACACCCTAGAGAATAAAATTGCAATACTTTCTGTCACACCGTATTTGTGTAGCAGTCTTACAAATGCAATATTTTTGGGTAAAAATACACTTTTGTGCATAAACAAAAACAAAAAAAAAAAACAGTAAAGTAAGCACAATTTTTTATACTATTGTGAAAGGTAACGTTACGCCGAGTAAATTGATACCCAACATGTCACGCTTCAAAATTTCACGGTGACAAACTTTGACCCTTAAGAATCTCCATAGGCGACACTTAAAAATGTCTGCAGGTTAGCAGCTTTGAGTTGGAGGTCGAGGGATAGAATCATTGGTCTGATGATGTGTGGTCACATGTCTGGTTTGAAGACCGTTTTCATATGCGGGCGCAACTTATGTATGCGTTTGCTTCTGCACACAAACTCAGCGGGACGGGGGGGGGGGGGGGGGCGTTACAGATAATATATATATTTTTTTTTTACAATGTCCCCTTATAAAAAAAAATAAAAAATTGTGGATCGCTGCTATTTCTATTACAAGGAATGTAAACATCACTTGTAACAGAAAAAAATAAAATAAAAGCATGGCGGGTCCTCATAAATGTGAGATCAAAAAGACCTCACCTCACATTTACACCCAAATGCAACAACCAAGGTTTCCCCTTTAGGCCCGTTGGGCAGAAGTCAGGTTTGACATCCAACGTCAAGGAGCCAAGTGGGGCCACCATTCCCTCCATGTCTCCCAGGGGAAAGGATCGCCTCCCTCGCTACCAACGGCTCCGGTTAGCAGCAGAGAAGACCGGAGTGCGGTGGGAAAAAAAAAAACTCTCCCACCGTCAATAAAAGTGATCTTGTGACGACTCCGCCGCGAAGATCACTTTGATCTAAAGAGGACCGCAAAACTTTTCTGAAAATACTGGAACTAAAAATATACCAAACAAAACTTATTTTACTAACATTATCGTTATAATGCACCTCAACATGACCCTCCCCCCACCTAACCACGCCCTCAGGGTAAAGAATCACACATGTAACCCACGCATGTGGCCTTTCTCCAATCACCCGATCTTGTATGAAAAACTTGGGGGGGGAGAGAGACTGACAGCAACTACAGGAACCTGACACTCCTCCACCTGTCCTCCTCCAGACCCCCAATCCTCCCAACCTCAGCCAGACTGACACTCCTCCACCTGTCCTCCTCCAGACCCCCAATCCTCCCAACCTCAGCCAGACTGACACTCCTCCACCTGTCCTCCTCCAGACCCCCAATCCTCCCAACCTCACCCAGACTGACATTCCTCCACCTGTCCTCCTCCAGACCCCCAACCTCACCCAGACTGACATTCCTCCACCTGTCCACCTCCAGACCCCCAACCTCACCCAGACTGACATTCCTCCACCTGTCCTCCTCCAGACCCCCAACCTCACCAAGACTGACATTCCTCCACCCATCCTCCTCCAGACCCCCAACCTCACCCAGACTGACATTCCTCCACCCGTCCTCCTCCAGACCCCCAACCTCACCCAGACTGACATTCCTCCACCTGTCCTCCTCCAGACCCCCAATCTTCCCAACCTCACCCAGACCGACATTCCTCCACCTGTCCTCCTCCAGACCCCCAATCTTCCCAACCTCACCCAGACTGACATTCCTCCACCTGTCCTCCTCCAGACCCCCAATCTACCCAACCTCACCCAGAATGTCGTGCACCATCACCTTCACAGGAAGGACTTATTTCCAAGTAGAAATCTGACACTGAATTCCATTGGAAGAACAGAACTACTAAACTGACTACAAAAAGTGTCTCCAAATAACTCCAGAGAGTCTGAAAACCCCTGTAAGACCATTCTGCATAACTTCAGTGGGAAAGGGATACCTAGAGCCTCACCTACCCACTTATAGAATTGGATATTGAAGGGGCATTGAAGCAAGAAATGGTGCATCATCTCCTCCACCCCACACCCTTGGACAACCACGGTTCTTCACAGAGCGATGATTCAAATTTGCCCCTTCAGAGTGTGCCATGGAACGAGAGCCAGGCCAATATGGTGAGAGGATAAGAAGGAAGGGTGTTGGGTGGAGTAGGCTGACAGGAAGCGGGATGTACCGATTACCTGTATACGTTCCATTTCTGTCCAATATGGTGAGAGGATAAGGAAGGAAGGGAGTTGGGTGGGGTAGGATGACAGGAAGCCGGGTGTACCGATTACCTGTATATGTGTACGTCCCGCGTCTGTCCAATGCGATGACAGCGGTCCTGTGCTTGTGCATCCATAGTGGGGTTCCAGTCACTGTCATAGAAGATGACTGTATCTGCCCCGGTCAGATTGACACCCACACCCCACTGCGTGTGGACAGAATAAAACAGAAAATGCGCTTGTCCATGTTAAACCGTTCCATCAAAACCTATAAATAAAAGAGACACATATGAAGACTGAACCTACATGTAGGAGATGAAGATATATGGGGGGGGACTACAGGGAGAAGAGTAGAAAGGAAAGGAGGGAAGGAAAGAAAGAAAGAAAGAAAGAAAGAAAGAAAGAAAGAAAGAAAGAAAGAAAGAAAGAAAGAAAGAAAGAAAGAAAGAAAGAAAGAAAGAAAGAAAGAAAGAAAGAAAGAAAGAAAGAAAGAAAGAAAGGAAGGGCAGATGAGTTTTTTCCGCTTTCCTTACATCTGCCCAGCCCATTAGTGTTGGAGGGGAAATAGAAAGCAGAATGGAGGAATGGAAATAGAAAGCAGAGCGGGGGAGGGATGGGATCTCATAGTCCTCTTATTACCTGTCTCTGTTCCACACGTGTAGATCCATCCAGTCGCAGGTAGATGTGTCCGTGGTAGTTGAGGAATTGCTCCAGGACATCCAACATTCGGGTCATCTGAGTGAAGAGGAGGACACGATGGCCTCCATATTTCAGCTCCCGCAGTAAGCGGTCCATAGTCTGTAACTTTCCTGTTGGGGGACACAGGGTATTAAAAAGAACCCGGACTCGGCACCAAACCAACGACTCTATGGATGGGAATATACTGAATACGTACTGAAGGTGGGAATGAAGACTTACCACAGTCATACTGTATGAGCCGCAGGTCTGGGAACTGAGTCCTCATATTGGAGATGATTCGATGTAGACAGCGAGTGTGAGAGGTCAGCTCCCGGGACAACGTCTCTCTGAACAGGGACTCCTGAAGAAGCATGGAAGGAGGAGGGTGCGACGTGTGCAGAGTGATCTGGGGGGCCTCCACAGGAGGCATAGCGATGATAAACCTGGGGAGGAGGCAGAAGATGCCTGTGAGGGGGGCTCCTCCTACACAAGTCTATAATACCCTTTCCAATTCCCAGATTGCATTACAATACACTCCCTTTATCCCCTGATACCCAAACTGCACGAACACCAATGGTTCCAATCCCCCCCCCCCCCCAAACTCATATCCTGACTGCACTATCAACCCCCCACCCAATCACCATCATACCTCTCAATAGTTGGACGCAACTGCTCCAGGCGTTGTTCTGGGGTGAAGATACACCTCCTCAAGGCATCTGTCTGAGGGTAGGTACAGTAAGTCCCGGAAAGCGACGTCTGCAGAGTACAGACACTGAGCACCTCGGTGCCATACACCGGGGATAAGCTGCATCGTCTCTCATTCAGGTGGAATATCCGTTCCAATCTCTCCATCTTCTGCTTTTTCCGTCGCTCCTCCAGAGGTTCCTACAGGAAGATCATACATGTAAGACGAGACATCCCTCCTGGTACAGGCTCAGCCATGGTAAATGCCTCCTAAGATTTCTCACCAAGTAGAAGGGAGAGCGGGGTGGTGGGGCAGCAGTCGTCTCGGCCTGACGCACGTGTTGATGGCGGCGCTGTGAGTAATGCGGGACTCGTCTCCTTCCAGTGTGATCTCCGACTCGGAAGCTGTACTGAAGGTGACACTGACCGGTGGAGGACCAGCGATGGAGAGGGACAGAGAGGACTCTGGGAAATTCTTGGATTCCTGGCTGTTGACAGATGTGGGAAGTGTGGAAGCCGTGTCTGGGGTGTTGGTCAGGGGGGATGGGGAGGTCGATAGGTTGGAATGTGATATAAAGGGGGAGGGCGATGGGGCAGGTTTAGGAACCATTATCCCAGGGGGCTGTGCATCCATTGGCTGAGAAGGGAGAAGAGGGATGTGAGAGGGAGCAGAAAGCACTAAGGAAGGGGAAGAAGCGGTGAGCGTTAAGGGAGCAGACACAGAGATGACCAAGGGATTGGTGCCAGAGGAGGGCAGCAGTGAGACCGGAGCATGGTCCACAGACGAAGCCAAAATGGGAGAAGATAAGTCAGGGGCCTGGGCCGGAGCGGACACCAGTAAGAGCGATGAAGGGTCTGGTGAGGCGGCTGGCAGAGAGGACACAGGGGTGGGGGTGGAGGCAGTTAGTAAAGGTAAAGGAATAGGAGTGGAGGCTGGCAGTGATGGGAGAGGAGCTGGAGCAGAGGCCGGCATTGATGGGATCACTGTGGAGGCTGGAAGAGAAGGCAGGGGGGCTGGTGCCTTGATTTGTACCATGGGCATGACAGGCTGAGCCGAACCCGGAGTTGGCACTGATGCTACCAATGTGGAAACCACAGCTGGCTTCAAAGCAGCTGATGGGAGTAATGGGGTCTCTGCAGACAGGGAACAGGAAGCTGGGACCTCGGGGGGTACAGAAGCCATAGAGGTGGGGGCTTCTACCAATCCAGATGGTAGCAGCGTTGGGGCTTTGACCTGGACAGTAAATAAAGGGGCTGATGGTTTAGGCAGCAAAGAGGGAAAGGAAGTGGAGGTGGACAGCAGGGGGGAGGGGGAATTGGTGAAAGAGGACATGGACGTGGTGTACATTACTGATGCCACAGCCCCCTGGGCCCTCATTGCGGCGGGCTGGTTGGGGACACAGGTGGTGAGAACAGAAGATACCTGAGTGGCAGTGGATGCAGGAAGTAATGGCACGTTGGTAGAGGCAGACGTTACACAAAGTAACGGGACTTTACCGGATGCTGCCGCCAATAAAGGAAACGCATTAGATACAGTAGCCGGCAGTATGGGCATTGGAGCCGAAGCCGTGGGGGGTAATTTGAGAGATGTGTTAAGTACAAGGGGGGGCAGTGTGTCCGATGAAGTGTCTAGCAGAGGCATGGGGGCTGAGTCCGAAGACAAAAGTAACGGCTGATTACCGGACGCCTCCAGCATAGAAGCTGGGGCTGACAGCAGGGTTCCTGGAGTCGGAGTGGAGAGCACCGGCAAGGGGCGGAAGTAGGAGCCGGCAGGGGAGCAGATACAGGAGATGAAAGCACAGGGACTGTGGATGGCATCCCCACCGACGGGTGCGGCACAGTCAATGGGTTCTGGTTGGCAGATGAAATGGGTAAGGGAGCTGCAAATGAAGCCAGCTGGCCAGACACAGGGCCAGCCAGCAATGGCAGAGAGGCAGAAACAGAGGCAGAGGGCAACGGGGCAGATAAGGATTGGGAAACCAGCAATGGCAGAGAGGCAGATACAGAGGCAGAGGGCAACGGGGCGGATAAGGATTGGGAAACCAGCAATGGCAGAGAGGCAGATACAGAGGCAGAGGGCAACGGGGCGGATAAGGATTGGGCGACCAGTAATGGCAGAGAGGCAGAGGGTAATGGGGCAGATAGAAACGGCAGAGAGGCAGACACAGAGGCAGAAGGTAGTGGGGCAGACAGAAATGGCAGAGAGGCAGAGGTTAATGGGGCAGATAAGGAAGGAGCAGATAGAAATGGCAGAGAGGTAGAGCTTAATGGGGCAGATAAGGATTGGGCAGCCAGTAAAGGTAGAGAGGCAGACACAGAGGCAGAGGGTAACGGGGCAGATAGCAACGGCAGGGAGGCAGACACAGATGGTAATGGGGCCGATAAGGATGGGGCGGCCAGTAATGGCAGAGAGGCAGACACAGATGGTAGCGGGGCAGATAAGGACGGGGAGGCCAGTAATGGCAGAGAGGCAGACACAGAGGCAGAGGGTAACGGGGCAGATAAGGAAGGGGCAGCCAGAGTGGAAAAGGCAGCTGCATTGGGGGGATTATAAATGACTGGGGTGGGGCCAGCGTTAGTAGAAGCCAGAGGAGACAAAGCCAGGAGGGAGAGAGGACTGGTCAGGAAACGAGCAGCATTGGAGGAGGCGGAGTTGGCGATGAGGGCCGGCACCAAGCTCAGGTTGTAAGTGGGAGGAGACACTTTGGGGATGTTGGCGGCAGGTGGGGAAGGAGAGTTCACCGTACTAGGCACACTGGTCATGGGTACTGCAGGTGGCAAGGAGTCAGACAACTGGTTCTGGAGGCCATTTCCATTCTGCACGGGGTGACTATCCAGGAGGGGAAAGTCTGGGTTCTGGGAGGATTTCAGAAATATAGGGGAGGAGTCCGAACCAACCATGGGCTGGGTGGTAGCGCCATTAGAAGGGGCCGAGGTGAGGGTAGAAAAGGGGGAGCAGTTTGTCATTGCTGGAATTGCAGAATGTCCAGGAGGGGCTGAGTGGTGGTTTGTCAGCTGTACCGCGGGGGATGGGCCCGTTGTCACAAGGCGTAGGGCCACACCAGACAGAGGGGGGGTGGGGGAATCCTCAGTACTCGGGACAATGGTACACGGAGAAGGAAGCCTTGAGGTCATCGTTGGGCTGGAGACCATTAGGAGAGGACTGGAGGCCAACGTTATGTTAGAGGTGGCAACAGCTGGAGCTGTAAGGAGAGAAGAATCCAGATCAGTACAAAGACAGAAGAGGGCGCTGTGCTGGAATCCATCACCAAAGATCACATCTATACCTGATCTGTCCACCGACCCGTCCCGGGGCGTCATCTGCTCACCGTGTGCACAACTTGGCAGCACCCGGAGAACTGGCCGTACCTGGGGAGCCAGTGGAGGGCGCTGTGGTGAGGACTGAACTTCTCTGGGTGCTTGCCTGACCACAATCTTCATCACACCGGGAGTATTCACTACTGCGGGGGGGAGAGAGAGAGACAGGCAATGAGAGCATTCACGAGAGAGATAGAGATCCCTTATCTACTGAAGGCCCGGCACAGTCCCATCCCTTATCTACTGAAGGCCGGGCACAGTCCTATCCCTTATCTACTGAAGGCCGGGCACAGTCCCATCCCTCATCTACTGAAGGCCGGGCACAGTCCTATCCCTCATCTACTGAAGGCCGGGCACAGTCCTATCCCTCATCTACTGAAGGCCGGGCACAGTCCTATCCCTTATCTACTGAAGGCCGGGCACAGTCCTATCCCTTATCTACTGAAGGCCGGGCACAGTCCTATCCCTCATCTACTGAAGGCCCGGCACAGTCCTATCCCTTATCTACTGAAGGCCGGGCACAGTCCTATCCCTTATCTACTGAAGGCCGGGCACAGTCCTATCCCTCATCTACTGAAGGCCGGGCACAGTCCTATCCCTCATCTACTGAAGGCCGGGCACAGTCCTATCCCTTATCTACTGAAGGCCGGGCACAGTCCTATCCCTCATCTACTGAAGGCCGGGCACAGTCCTATCCCTCATCTACTGAAGGCCGGGCACAGTCCTATCCCTCATCTACTGAAGGCCGGGCACAGTCCTATCCCTCATCTACTGAAGGCCGGGCACAGTCCTATCCCTCATCTACTGAAGGCCCAGCACAGTCCTATCCCTCATCTACTGAAGGCCGGGCACAGTCCTATCCCTCATCTATTGAAGGCCGGGCACAGTCCTATCCCTCATCTACTGAAGGCCCAGCACAGTCCTATCCCTCATCTACTGAAGGCCGGGCACAGTCCTATCCCTCATCTACTGAAGGCCGGGCACAGTCCTATCCCTCATCTACTGAAGGCCCAGCACAGTCCTATCCCTCATCTACTGAAGGCCGGGCACAGTCCTATCCCTCATCTACTGAAGGCCCAGCACAGTCCTATCCCTCATCTACTGAAGGCCGGGCACAGTCCTATCCCTCATCTACTGAAGGCCGGGCACAGTCCTATCCCTCATCTACTGAAGGCCCAGCACAGTCCTATCCCTTATCTACTGAAGGCCGGGCACAGTCCTATCCCTCATCTATTGAAGGCAGAAGGCCCAATGCCTTCAAGAGGAAGTAAACCCTGATAGGTGTTACTTCCTCTTTGTCTCCCTGCAAAGGTATAGCATAATGGACTACTATGCATCGCATCACATCGCATCGCAGCCCATTATGTGTCACTTACATGACACAGGAGCCAGAGAAGTCACCACTGTCCCCTGTAGTCCGGAGCCTCCATCTTCTTCCGGGTATCGCTGCTCCGGCGCTGTCAGTCCGGTACATGCGCATGGGAGCCGCCACTAACGGCATATCGCTGTTAGTAGTGGAATGCCGCTAACGGCGATAGTGCGCCTGTGTGCCGCTGTCATGGAGCATGCGCCTTAGACAGCTGTCACTGTCTTTTAGTAAATATCTCCTAAACCGTGTAGGTTAAGGAGATATTTCTTGGACCTACAGGTAAGCCTTAATGTAGGCCTTAATGTAGGCTTACCTGTAGGTCAAAGTGGTTTGTAAGGGTTCACAACCTCTTTCACACCAGTTGATTGAGAAGCCTAGACATACACCAATACACAGTTCTGGCCATGGAAGAGAACTCACCCTGTCCTGGAGCAGGTCCAGAAGGTGGTGGGATATTAGTGTTGTTGATGAGGGGGTGCTGCAGACTCTGGACAGACAAGGCCTGGACACCGATCTGTGCTGATCCACTATTCTGTACCAGCTGTGCAGTGGCCGATGCGGGGGCCGGAGAACCCGCCTGCTGCGCCAAGGCCTGGATTAAAGCGAGCTGGGCTGGCTGGCTGAGGAGATGGTGCTGCCCTCCAGAGGACACCAGGTGAAGAACATTACCTGAGGAGATAAAGTTGGCGGTCAGAAAGATGTCAGACGTTTACAGGAGCAGACTGAGGACTGTTACTCACCCTGCATTGGCCGCGGCTGGCTGACACCCACAGGCCGGACCTGAGCACCGCTTAGTGTGAATTTGGCGCCCTGCAGCTGCAAAGTGAGCGGTTTGGTGGTGGATGGACTATGAATGGGGCGTCCACTCAGAGATGCCAACTGTGACAGGCTGACCACTTCCCCCGCTAAGAAAGAAAACAAGTCACCATTAGCTGGGAGTCATGGGAGGGTCTTGTATGACTAAGGCTTGAGTGTGGATACTTACAGGGTAGGCGAGCCTGCATGTCCGGGGTGAGGATGATGCGCTGGGGGGCACTGTACACCGCCTGCGAGTTCTGCAGAAGAGCTTGCTTTCCTGATTCGTTGTACGCTGGAGTGGACATGGCAACCGGAGTGGACTGGACCAAAGGTAAGACTAGCAGGAGGAGAAATCAGAGCGTCAGTATTACAGACCAGAACGTCTCCCCCCTGAAACCCACCGCTGACACCTTCTATGTGCAACCTTCAGGGGTGGCATGAGGATTCCTGAAGAAAGTGCAGACTTCACTGCCTGCCCGTTTGTTTTGGGTAAGTAATATCTTAGTGAAGAGAGAATGATGACGAGGGCCCAGAGTCTCAGCAATGGTAGCTGCCATCTTTCTGTCCTCACATGATCCTAGTAATGGCCGTCTTGCTGATCCTCTGACACTGCCTGCCAGGCTCAGGGAAAGCCAGCAGAAAGAGGCCAGTGACAGGTTCCCTTTAGAATGGTCCTCACCTTGTGGAGCTGGTTGGGCGTGTCCGGAGGCTCCTGTGGCGGGTGGAGGTGGGTTGGGTGCAGGTGGGTTGGGTGGAGGTGGGTTGGGTGGAGGTAAAAGGGTACTTGGAGGGGGCGGAGGCGAGGGTGCCGCAGGGGTGTCCTGGAGTTTCTGTACAGGCCGAGAATTATTCACCACAACGGGCCGGGACTCTGGTTTTACAACAGGCTGCAGCATCCTATAGGAGAAGAGGAAGAGGAGGAGTCATCTTGGTGAGGACAGACAGACAAAAAGGATGAAAAGAAGGCCGGACATCAAACACACCTGTTCACCTTCATCTTTAGTGGGCGTGGCCTGGGAGGTGGTTCCGGAGAGTCTGCGATCTCCTGGATAAGTTGGCGGGAGGGCTTATGGCGGGACAGGAAGACGTCGCTCTCGTAACGACTCACATGGCCCTCCAGATTAACCAGATCAAACCAGGACGTGTCCACATACTGCAACCATAGAAGAAAATCAGCTCCCCGACACCCCAAATCCGCCCCCTAATCCCAGACACCTCCCCCCTTTAAGCCCTGTACCTGCCTCGAGTGGATGTCTCTGCAGAGCATGTAGCACCGGCGAGGGGACGCTGTAGCAGATGGCGCTGGTTATGAAGGGTGAGTGGATGGGTCGCGGGTCAAACAGGTTGGGATGGTTACACACCTTCCGAAGCTGCATGAGAATGTTAATCACGCTCATAAAATGCCCGCTGGCCAGAGATTCCCGCGTCCTGCAAAGAGAATCGTCACGACATGAGAGGGGGGCTGCCACTGCCACTACACGAGAAGGGTTACCACCACCACAAGGGGAAAAAAGGACCACCACCACAGGAGGAGGGGGACCGCCACCACCATTACAGGGGACCACCACAGGAGGAGGAGGGGGACCGCCACCACCACAGGGGAGGGGGACCACCAATCATACGTACGCGGCTTGTGCCATGAAGTCATCATATAGAAAGCGCTGACGCTTGGACAGTCGGCAGTAGATGACATGCTCGTATTTCTTGGGCATTTGCTTCTCCACATCTAGTTTAATTCTGCGCAGCAGAAAAGGGCGCAATACCTGCAGGAGGAGTACAATGAGTGAGGATAACCTATCCTTCCACCTATACTGCGGATCCCACTCCTCCCTCCAATTATGGCAGTCAGCCCCACTAGACTCACCTGGTCTCACAGGGCCCTCCCGACTCCCTCCAATCATGGCAGACCCCCCCCCCCCTCCCCCCAACAGACTCTTCTTCAGGTCTCACCTTATGCAGTCTGCGCACCAGGCCCTCATTGTACTCCTGGCTCCCTTCAATCATGCCAGTCAGCGGGTTGGAGAACCATTCCTTGAACTCTCGGTGTGACTGGAAGACGTGGGGCATCAGGAAATGCATCAGAGACCACAATTCCATCAGCGAGTTCTGCAGCGGTGTCCCGGTGAGCAGCAGTCGTCTCTGACTAGGGAGAATGGCAAACTTAGCAAACCGCACACTGAGGAAAGACAGCGCTCACAAAACAAACACGGCATGGGAGGGGAGCGATCCGAGAGCGGGCAGGGGGAGCAGAGCGATCCGAGAGCGGGCAGGGGGAGCAGAGCGATCCGAGAGCGGGCAGGGGGAGCAGAGCGATCCGAGAGCGGGCAGGGGGAGCAGAGCGATCCGAGAGCGGGCAGGGGGAGCAGAGCGATCCGAGAGCGGGCAGGGAGCAGAACGATCCGAGAGCGGGGGGGAGGACAGCGATCCGAGCGCGGGGAGGGGGGGGGGAGGACAGCGATCCGAGCGCGGGGAGGGGGGGGGGGGGGGAGGACAGCGATCCGAGCGCGGGGAGGGGGGGAGCACAGCGATCC
>NW_027507784.1:615558-659996 GCF_037356315.1 Lithobates pipiens | reverse complement strand
GATCTTCTATGGACATTTCTCCTGCAAGAAGAGAGAGGCAGAGATAGATTGAACACCCCTCTACATACATATACACACACACACCCTCCACTGTACACCTCCACATAACCCATCCCCGGCCCCTGTACACCTCCACATAACCCATCCCCCGGCCCCCTGTACACCTCCACATAACCCATCCCCCGGCCCCCTGTACACCTCCACATAACCCATCCCCCGGCCCCCTGTACACCTCCACATAACCCATCCCCCGGCCCCTGTACCTCTCAGGGTAACATAAGCAGGAGGAAGGAACCACCAAATGGTATTGGGGTGGAAGCATGTCTAACTATTGAAAGGCGGAGAATTCCTTCAGCTGAACAGGAATTTCTGCAGCTGACCCCCCCCCACATCGCCCATAATTGGAGGACAGTGTTGATCCAGGGAACGCCAGTTCAGATTTACATGACCGGATATTGGCTAAGAAGGGTTTGCCTTGTACAGTGATCAGTGAAAGCTGCCATGTCCCGTCTATGGAGACCCTCCTACCTTCCTGAGCCAATTGGGAGAGCTCCTCTGTATGGTCCTGCTGGCCCTCCAGGCTTCCTCCGCTGCAATCGTCTCCTCTTCATCTTCAGCTGTGACAAAAAGACAATGATATGGGGGGGATATTGTCTACTCCCCAATACAACCCAATGTGTGGGACCACCCCACCAATAAAAACATTTTCTCTTATCCTTTATTGGTGGACTCAGGATCTAGGGAACTACATTCTATGATCAAAACACAAAGGCCACCCGCACGTCACACCTACCAAACATGGCCGCCAGCAGAATTCTGCACCGACCCACGGGCCGGCAGAACTCCCCTCACCGACCCCACCACGGGCCGGCAGAACTCCCCTCACCGACCCACGGGCCGGCAGAACTCCCCTCACCGACCCACGGGCCGGCAGAACTCTCCTCACATACCCACGGGCCGGCAGAACTCCCCTCACCGACCCACGGGCCGGCAGAAACTCCCCTCACCGACCCACGGGCCGGCAGAACTCCCCTCACCGACCCACGGGCCGGCAGAACTCCCCTCACCGACCCACGGGCCGGCAGAACTCTCCTCACATACCCACGGGCCGGCAGAACTCCCCTCACAGACCCACGGGCCGGCAGAACTCCCCTCACAGACCCACGGGCCGGCAGAACTCCCCTCACAGACCCACGGGCCGGCAGAACTCCCCTCACAGACCCACGGGCCGGCAGAACTCCCCTCACCAACATAGTTACACAGTAGGTGAGGTTGAAAAAAAAAAGACCACAAGTCCATTAAGTCCAACCTATGTATGTGATATGTCAGTATTACATTGTATATCATGTATGTTGTGTGATTATGTCAGTATTACATTGTATATCATGTATGTTGTGTGATTATATGTCAGTATTACATTGTATATCATATATGTTGTGTGATTATATGTCAGTATTACATTGTATATCATGTATGTTGCTGTCGTTCAGGTGATTATCTAATTCTTGAAACTATCGATGCCCCCCCCGCTGAGACCACCACCTGTGGAAGGGAATTCCACATCCTTGCCGCTCTTACAGTAAAGAACCCTCTATGTAGTTTAAGGTTAAACCTCTTTTCTTATAATTCTAATGAGTGGCCACGTCTTGTTATACTCCCTTCTGCGAAAAAGTTTTCTCCCTATTGTGGGGGTCACCGGCCCGGTACTTATATATTGTGGGGTCACCACATTGCCTTCTCCAATCAGCTGGTACCATTCCAGTCAGTAAAAATTAGGAACAATGGTCTGGCAATTACCTGACTGAGTTCCCTAAGTACCCTCGGGTGCAAGCCATCTGGTCCCGGCTATTTATTAATGTTAAATTTCCCAAGTCTAATTCTAATTCTGTCCTCTGATAACCATGGAGGGGCTTCCTGTGATGTGTCATGAGGATAAACACTGCAGTTTTGGTTACTGAAGCGCCCCCCCCCCCCGATTCCCTCGTGAAGACTGAGAAGAATAAATTCAATACCTTCACCCCCCCCCATCCTTTGTAACCAGATGTCCTTCCTCATTCTTTATGGGGCCCAATATGGTCTGTCCTCCCTTTTTACTAGTTATATACTTAAAGAATTTCTTGGGATTTTTTTTTGCTCTCCTCCGCTGTGTCTTTCATTATCTATCTTAGCCGTCCTTATTGCACCCTTACATTTCTTGTTGCATTCTTTATAAAGTCTGAATGCTGATGATGATCCCTCATCCATTTTTACATGGGAGTTAAGCCATCCAGGACCTTTGTTTGCTCTTTAAAATGTATTACCCATTGGAATGCATTGGCTAATGCCCTTATTTAATATGCTCTTAAAGCAAACCCATCTCTCCTCCCTGGTCTTTGTTGCTAAGGTTTTATCCCAATTTATGCTGACATGGGTCAGCAGAACTCTCTTCACCAAGAGAAGCAATAAGGAGCAAACAAACGTCTGCACAGAAGTTACAAATCTCCGGGTCTAGGCTTCTGCTGGGGTACACAGTGGTAAGGACATATCCCCCATTAGGATATTATAGAAGGAGCATTATGAGGGGGATGACTGAGGCTTGGCACTGTTATGGAGCCACGTGCTTAAACTCCCTGAGACGGGAGGAATAGGAAGAATAAAATGAGTAGCAGGGGGTCCGCAGTATCTCAGAGGGGGCTTTGTGGGAGGGAAGCCCACAGGAGAAGTAATGTCACATCACACCTCAAAAATGGCAAGGCATATCCACCAGATGGAATGCTGCACCCCCTGAATGGGCAGAATATGGGGGGACAGACTGTAACATGTCCCTGCTTTGGTGAGCTGTCCCTCACTTCCTGTCCTGGTAACATACAATGTGGTAATAGACCATAGAACCGTGCAGATAGACTTCACATGTCTACAACAGACCTTCCTCCTCATTAGCCGTGAACTCGTCATCATCTTCCTCCACTACAATGTTGTCTTCTTCCTCTGAGGAGGAGTCCTGTTCAGATTCAGCATCCTGTGGGACAGAAAAGAGAATTACTTCTGACCTTTACTGCCGACTCCATCTTATAGCAGGAGCTAGGTGTCCTGCACCCCACTATCCCACCCCCCCCCCAGAGAAGGGAAGAGTCTACCTCTCTGCACCCCACTATCCCACCCTCCAGAGAAGGGAAGAGCCTTCCTCTTCGCACCCCACTATCACACCACCCAAAGAAGGGAAGGACCTACCTCTATGTCAGCCTCTTCTTGAAGGATCTGAGGGGGAAGACTCTGAAGGAGCTCATCCAGGAAAGCTCACTCTCTCGTTTGAGAAGCTCCAGTTCAAGGCGATGGGACTCTGCATCGTTTCCATCCTGACGTTCCTCAATCTCTATCGTCTCCTCATCATCTTCTTCCTCTGCCTCATTCTCATGAGGGAGAAATTCTCCATCTGGTGGTGAAGGAGGAAATGGTCAGATGCCATGCAGAGTGCAATTATTTCTACATTGGAGAGAGGGAGAAAGTGGAGCACCTGCCAAAAGGTGTGTGCCGGGGAGGGAGAGTGGCAGCCCGCCTGGGGGTGGCATCTGCCGGGGAGGGAGACGGGGAGAGGAAGCCCTGGGGAGGGGCTTGGGAGGTGTGCCCTCCTCTGCATAATACAGTATCACACAGACACTAATGCATTGCAGAGTGGAGTTTCTATAGCACCAGCTACCAATCCAAGCCTACGTAGCCAGGCAGGGACCTGTTTTATCAGTGCACCATGAAGCCAATCCTCCCCCCTTCTCACCTTTCTGGCACACAGACGGCGTTGGGCTGGTTCTCAGTGATCCTCCCTGAGAAGACCCAAAGCAGGATGAACTGGTCTTGCTGACAGGCGCAGCCTCATTTAGACTCTGGCTGAGGAGGTCGGAGTATTTCTCCGTTTGTCCCACTATGAAGTCCAACTGCAGATCCAGAGCTTTCTTCCTCTTTGCTTCCAGACGAGACTGCTGCTTAAACTGGACCACCTAAAGATAAACAGGACATGCTTAGATATCACTCACCAACAGAATAAAGGTCTATATACTGGATCACCTACAGGTAACTGAAGGACTCAAGAATCTGGAGAGTATTTTGGACATTTGCAGATAGATTTGATGGAGAGGAGTCCTTGAGAAGAAGGTTGCCTGGGTATTCTGACCTGAATGCCCTGAGTCGGGGTGCAGGCAGCTCTGTGGGTGCAGTAGATAGGTGAATGGCAGTGTGATAATGGGAAGAGTTTTGTCTGGTGGTGAAGCCCATAAGATGGGTAAATGGGAATGTGTAGAGGGGCACCATGGATGTTTCTGGACGCCATAACGGACTTGTAACTTGTGGAATGCTGGAACTTGAAGGCCACTGTTAAGGGATTTTCGGTACAGGACTGGTTGAATACCCACGTTGTGTTTTTGGTACCGTAAAAAGGTTTGAATAGAATCCTCTGAACCCATCCGGAACTACCACTCCAGGACAGGAGATGGCCAGTCTGTAAATCTGATTTTGGTTGATTGGGGGGGGGTGGGGGATGGGGGTGGTTGGCACTGTATTTTATACCCCTTTTACACCAATAGAACTCAGTTTAAGGCAAACTGTAAATGATATTCCTTCAACTCAGAGTGGGGGCACCATAGGAGAGAAGGCTTTGTGGTAGATCTTATGTTCCAAATCTCATGCCAAATGTAGGGGCTGAATTTGGTCTTTGGAGATGAAGCCAGGAAAGAGCGATGGGGGGGGGGGGGGGGTTACTATGGAAAGAAGACCAATCCCTTCCTGTGACATCCTTTATGAACTTGTTGAGGTCACCAAAGACGTCCTCTTTCAAGTGATACATGTGAGGCGCCTTTGCTTCAGCCATCGTTTTCCATGTATACAAAATCACAGCCACTCTGGGGATTGGTGTAATCACTTCTACAGTCTCAGAAGAGTAAAACAGAAGGAAATGTTCATGAATGTGCCAGGATCCTGTGCTGACTGGTCACTGCCCTGGTACAATTAGCTGTGGATTGACATACAGAAATTGCAGCAACAGCTGGTGGTAGAGCCGAACCTGCAAGAGCCTTTAACCCTTTCCGCTGCCAGGGCAGCTTTTGCCTACTGTACATTAAAAAAAAAATTATATTTGGCCTGAAGTTCAGGAAAACCCGCAAACATTTTCTGAGAGCAGAGACCATAGAGAATAAAATAGTGGCAGTTCCAATTTTTTATATCACATGATATTAGGAAATAACATTTTTAGTAAAAAATACACTAAGTGTTAATTTTAAGACACACAAAAAACACAATGTTTGTGTACGTAAGCCCCCCCCCCCCCCCAATTTGCTTTTCTAACACTGATCCGCCTCTCAGCCAATCAGGAGTCGCAGGTCTAATACCATTCAAATGATCGGACGCCTAATGGAATGGAAGAAGAGACGGCCGGGAGGACAGAGAAGCATGGAGGATGCAGGAGCCGTTACCTGGCCCACAGCTCGACCCTGCCATCCACTGCCTGACCGCGCCACCAGGAGGAGGGGGGGGGGGTTGCACAATGGCTGCATTTTATGTTTTTTCCCCAGCATTTATCAGTTTGCGCCCATCCCCCAAAAAAATGTTGGAGCGCTTTGAGTCATTAGTGGGAAGAGGAGATCGGTGAACACTTTATGATGCCCCTTCCTGATCGCTTCCATCAGACAGCCGACTTACCTACACACTCCCGGCAGCCGTGTTTTTGTTGGAAGCCGGAGTCTCCGGAGCCTCTTCATTCCCCTCTATTCCTACCACCTCCAGAGCGGGCACACCCACTTTGCATACAACAGAGCCACGTGGGAGAGGGGGGGGGGAGTATGACAGAACCCAAGCTATATAGGAACCAGTGGAAGTCATTTAGAACTGTGTATTCCCTCTATCCAATAGGGGAATCATCTCTACATTGATAACAATTATACCAGCCGGCCCCTTTCCTGCAATCTATACCAGAAGGAAACACTATCATGTGGCACCGCGAGAGCCAATAGGAAGGGATTCCCACAGAGGCTGGTGATACAAACTAAGAGGGGAATCCGTGTGGGACAAACGAGACATCTACATGCTTTCCCCAAATCCACGACGACCCCTCTATGGAAATCCCCGGAAGGATCCACAATGTGTACATGGAGTACAATATATTCATAGGGGAGAAAATCCAACCCGCCATCGTTCCCTCCATTTATCTCTTCCACCCCTCCGCCTGCCACCTGAACCCGACAACCCCTCCGCCTGAACCCGACAACCCCTCCGCCTGCCTGCCTCCTGAACCCGACCACCCCTCCGCCTGCCTGCCTCCTGAACCCGACCACGCCTGCCTCCTGAACCCGACCACGCCTGCCTCCTGAACCCGACCACGCCTGCCGCCTGAACCCGACCACGCCTGCCGCCTGAACCCGACCACGCCTGCCGCCTGAACCCGACCACGCCTGCCGCCTGAACCCGACCACGCCTGCCGCCTGAACCCCGACCACCCCTCCCGCCTGAACCCCGACCACCCCTCCCACCTGAACCCCGACCACCCCTCCCGCCTGAACCCCGACCACCCCTCCCGCCTGAACCCCGACCACCCCTCAGCTTGCCGCCTGAACCCGACCACCCCTCAGCTTGCCGCCTGAACCCGACCACGCCTCACCACGCCTCTTTGGCTGTGCCAACCAGGGCTCTGCTTGCTGCCTCGACCCATACTTTGGCTGTGCTAACCAGGACTCTACCTGTACTGAACCTGGACCATTTATGGACAGTATCCCTGTCTGCTGCCTGGACCAATGCTCTCCTCTATGGACAACTGCACTACTAAAAATACAGATAATCTTTTGTTTACACATTGCTCAGCAGAATGGGGTAATTTTGGGGCGTTTCCATTGTCTTAGTGCTCCAGTGACTACAAAAGTGTGATAGGTGGTCAGGTGCAATTTGTGGTCCTAGAACACCTGAAGGTGCTCCCTGCATGTTGGGCCTCTATGTGGCCAGGCCGTGTAAAAGTCTCACACATGGTGTATCACCATACTCAGGAGGAGCAGAATGTATTTTGGGGTGTCATCGCATATGCTGTGTAAGAGAAATAACTTAATATGACAATTTGGTGAAAAAAAAAAATATATATATAAATTTCTTTATTTTCCAAAGAATTGTGGGGAAAAAAAAGGGGCGATGGGGGGGGGGGGGGGGGCAGTTTTTACATGGGGGATTTTCAGAATACATTTTGGGATAAATTTATGAAGAAAGGTTTATTTGCAAAAAAAATAAATAAAAAATAACGGGGGGGGGGAAGACATATTGGGAGGGGGAGTGGAGTGTCTGGGGGGGGGGGGGGGTTCTGACCTTTTCCACATTGCTCCAAAACTGACGGACTTCCTTAGCAATGGAGGTAGCAATGCGCCTCAGCTTGGCTTGCTCTTCTCTCCGCGCTCGCTCTTCTTTTTGCTTCAGTTCCTCATGATGTCTCACCACCATCCTCACCACCTGCACAACAGAGACACACAGAATGCAATGACTACACCATCCCGACATGGGGAACGACTGCAGGGGAGGGGACATGGGGGAGGGAACCACCCCCTCTTCCACTGACGACTACCACGAGAGCCCCCTCACTTCCACAGACACCTTCCATGCCATCCCCCCCTCTTCCACTGACCACTACCACGAGAGCCCCCTCACTTCCACCGACACCTTCCATGCCACCCCCCTCTTCCACATACACCTTCCACGCTGCCAGCCCACCCTCTTCCGACACCTTCCATGCCACCCCCCCCCCCCCATCTCTTACACACCAACACCCCCTCTTCCGCCGACACCATCCATGTCACCTCCCTTTTCCACTGACACCTTCCACGCCACCCCCCCCCCCCCCCCCATCTCTTCCACACCAACCACCCGATCTCTTCCACACCTTCCACCCCCCTTTTCCACGGACACCTTCCACCCCACCCGCCTCTTTTCCTCTGACACCTACCCTCTTCTGCGGACACCCCACTCACCTTCCTGGCCACTCCCCTCTTCCACCGCCTCTCCTGTGCAAAGTCTGCAGCCAACCACTGCATCTCCTCACACAGGTAGTCCAGAGAACTTTTGGACGAGTCGGTTCTGGAAATTTAGAGAGACGTCTCGGAGTCCAGAATCCTTCTTTCCGTAACTCTGCAATCCGATTCTCAATCTCCGCTTCCTAGAGGAGAGAGAGGAAACCATCAGGGGCTGGAGTGCCACACACACCAACGGGGGGGGCAGAGAGCGCCACACACCAACGAGAGGGCAGAGAGCGCCCCACACACACACACCCCACCAACGGGGGGGGGGGGGGGGGGCAGAGAGCGCCACAGGACATACACCAACGGGGGGGGGGTTTGTGGGCGATTCAGAGACCGCCACACACACCCCATCAACGGGGGGAGAGAGCGCCACAGGACACACACACACACACACACACAACGGGGGGGGCGAGAGCGCCACACACACACACACACACACCAACGGGGGGGCAGAGAGCGCCACAGGACACACACACACACACCAACGGGGGGGGGGGGGCAGAGAGCGCCACACACACACCAACGGGGGGGGGGGGGGGGGGGGAGAGCGCCACACACACACACACCAACGGGGAGGGGGCAGAGAGCGCCACAGCCACACCAACGGGGAGGGGGCAGAGAGCGCCACAGCCACACCAACGGGGAGGGGGCAGAGAGCTCCACACACACACACATGGGGGGAAGAGAGCCACACACACACCAATGGGGGCGCAAATGTCGTTCTATATACACAGCAATATATGACAACGGGGGGGGGGGGGGGGAGGGGGAGATGAACATGCCAACATGGGGGTCTCTCCCTGCCAGCAGAGGTAAGTCCACACTACAAAGGCCAGTACTCTATGTACTCACATGTTTGGCCTGCTCAGCAATCTCGGTATGGCTGTCATTTTTCTGTCCCGATGAGGAATCATTCTGGTTTCCATCCAGGCCATCGTCTGTAGGTGACCCCGGGCCGAGGTCCCCAATATCACCCAACAAGTCAAACGGGGACAATTCCCCACTGGAGCCTGGAGACATGGGTGGGATGCCGGCTGTCACTGTGTCCGCTGCCTGAGAGGGGAGGAGCACGAATATGTAAGATAGGAGGGGGGAGGAGGAGCACAAATATGTAAGATAGGAGGGGGGAGGAGGAGCACAAATATGTAAGATAGGAGGGGGGAGGAGGAGCACGAATATGTAAGATAGGAGGGGGAGGAGGAGCACGAATATGTAAGAGAGGAGGAGCACGAAAAAAGGAGCACAAATATGTAAGAGAGGAGGAGCACAAATATGTAAGAGAGGAGGAGCACAAATATGTAAGAGAGGAGGGGCACAAATATGTAAGAGAGGAGGGGCACAAATATGTAAGAGAGGAGGGGGGGGGAGGAGCACAAATATGTAAGAGAGGAGGGAGGAGGAGCACAAATATGTAAGAGAGGAGGGGGGAGGAGGACAAATATGTAAGAGAGGAGGGGGAAGGAGCACAAATATGTAAGAGAGGAGGGGGAAGGAGCACAAATATGTAAGAGAGGAGGAGTATAAAATCAGAACATGATTGGTCGGTACCTGAGGCGGTCTCTGGGGAGGGGTAGGAGTATAAATCAGGACAGGATTGGTCGGTAGCTGAGGCGGTCTCCGGGGGGGGGGGGTTAGGAGTATAAATCAGGACAGGATTGGTCGGTACCTAAGGCGGTCTCTGGGTGGGGGGTTAGGAGTATAAACAGGACAGGATTGGTCGTTACCTGGGGCAGTCTCCGGGTGGGGGGTTAGGAGTATAAATCAGGACAGGGATTGGTCGGTACCTGGGGCGGCCCCCGGGTGGGGGGTTAGGAGTATAAATCGGGACAGGATTGGTCGGTACCTGGGGCGGCCCCCTGGTGGGGGGTTAGGAGTATAAATCAGGACAGGATTGGTCGGTACCTGAGGCGGTCTCCGGGCAGGGGAGGGGTGCATGGTGACAGCACGCTCTTCTCTCTGGCTGTACTCTGCTGAGCTGCTTGTGGCTTGCTGCAGGGCATGCTGGGATGCTGCCTCATCGTGAGCCACTCCCTCCAGCCTCCAGTCCAGGGCAGAGGACCTCCTCAATGTGCTGCAAATACAAGGACCGCCCATCACCGACATCCTCCAATCAGACTAAATCTCTCTCCTTCCCAGTACAAAACACCCCCCACCCCAAAATACACATGCACTACACACACAGGGCCAAACCACACCGTCTACAGGGGAGGCCGCCTACCCCACCATCGCAGGCAGAGGACGGTTAGAGCGCCCCATAAAGACCATAAAAAACACTGCAGCATTTCTCAGGTGCTTTTGGATAAAAATATCGCCACCCCTGCAGCTCCAAGTGACCCTCCTCCCCCTCCACCACTGGAATCAATGGGCACCGGCACCATGCAGAGATGTTTAACCCTTTATTCAGCGGCAGAAAAGCACCGCCATTACAGGGCTAAATTACAGCTAAAACCCCTAGTGCCCCCCCCCCCCCCCGAGAGAGTAGCCTAAATATTAGGGTAAAAGGTTAGGTCACTGTATATACACAAGATTAACCACTTAAGGACCAGGCCTCTTTTTCAGATTTGGTGTTTTCATGTTTAAAACTGTTTTTTTTGCTAGAAAATTACTTAGAACCCCCAAACATTTTATATTGTTTTTTTTCTAACACCCTAGAGCAGGGGTTGACAAATTTGCTTGGAATCTAGGAGCCAGCTAAAAAAGTTAGGAGCCAGGTCGGTAACGGCAATCCAGACCTGTCCCTGGCCTGACATGGAGACGAGTGAGGGGAGGATAGCGCGGCCCCCCCACCTGTCTCCATGTCATTGCCCATAGCTCTTAGAGGGACATTTTTTTTTTTTTTTTTTTTTTCAAATGACAATTTTTTTTTTTTTTTTTATTGCATTTTAGTGTAAATTTGAGATCTGAGGTCTCTCTGACCCCCCGGATCTCATATATTTAAGAGGACCTGTCCTGTTTTTTTCAATTACAAGGGATTTTTACATTCCTTGTAATAGGAATAAAAGTGACAATTTTTTTTTTTTTAAAAGCACCGTGAAAAAATAAAAAGTTAAAATAAGAAAAAAAAAATGTTTTAAATGCGCCCTGTCCTGCCAAGCTTGCGTGCAGAAGCGAACGCATACGTGAGTAGCGCCCGCATAGGAAAGCGGTGTTCAAACCACACATGAGGTATCGCTGCGTTCGGTAGAGCGAGAGCAATAATTCCAGCCCAAGACCTCCTCTGTAACCCAAAACGTGCAACCTGTAGAATTTTTTAAACGTCGCCTATGGAGATTTTAAAGGCTAAAAGTTTGTCGCCATTCCATGAGCGGACGCAATTTTGAAGCGTGACATGTTGGGTATCAATTTATTCGGTGTAACATTATTTTTCACAATATAAAAAAATTGGGCCAACTTTACTGTTATATTTAATTAAAAAAATAAGACTTTTTCCCCGAAAATGCGCTTGTAAGTCCGCTGCACAAATACGGTGTGACAGACAGTATTGCAACGACCACCATTTTATTCTCTAGGTTGTTAGAACTCCTAAACACACACACACACATATACATATACATATATATATATATATATATATATATATATATATATATATATATATATATATATATATATACACATACATACACACACACACACACTTTTTTTTTTTTTTTTTATTCTAAGTAAAGGTGAGATGGGTGGGCAGTGAAAGCTTCATTAGCATCGCTGGCTGTCATACCAACAGCCACCACTAGACGGCGCCAGATTACAGAACTAAACATAGGACCACAGAAGGCCTCAAAGCCGCGGCCTCAATTACCGGCCGGCGGCGGCGCGGCCCGACACGATCACGCCAGGGGGGGGGGTGGAAGGAGACAGGATACCCCCGCTGTGCTGCCCCAGGCGCCAGATCACAAATTCTAGTCGCCAATGCGATCTGGCGCCCGGGGTTTGTCGAGCCCTGCCCTAGAGAATAAAATGGCGGTCATTGAAATACTTTTTTTTACACCGTATTTGCGCAGCGGTCTTACAAGCGCACTTTTTTTTTAAAAAATGCACTTTTTTGAATAAAAAAAATAAGACAACAGTAAAATTAGCCCAATTTTTTTTTATACTGTGAAAGATAATGGTATGCCAAGTAAATTGATACCCAACATGTCATGCTTCAATATTGCGCCCGCTCGTGGAATGGCGTCAAACTTTTAGCCTTGAAAATCTCCATAAGCGACATTTAAAAAATTCTACAGGTTGCATTTTTTGCGTTACAGAGGAGGTCTAGGGCTAGAATTATTGCTCTCGCTCTACCGATCGCGGCGATACCTCACATGTGTGGTTTGACCACCGTTTTCATATGCGGGCGCTACTCACGTATGCGTTCACTTCTGTGCGCAAGCTCGTCGTGACGAGGTGTTTTTAAAAAAATTTTTTTTTTTTCCTTCTTATTTATTTTAATTGATTTTATTTATTTTTACACTGTTTTTAAAAAAAAAAAAAATGGATCACTTTTATTCCTATTACAAGGAATGTAAACATCCCTTGTAATAGAAAAAAGCATGACAGGTCCTCTTATATATGAGATCCGGGGGGTCAAAAAGTCCTCAGATCTCATATTTGGGCTAAAATGCAAAAAAAAAAAAAAAAAAAAAAAAAAAAGAAAATCTGACATTTAAAAAAAAATATACCTTTAAGAGGTATGGGCGGAGCTGACGTTTTGACGTCGCTTCCGCCCTGCTATGGTATAGAGACGAGTGGGGGGCCATCTTAGCCTCACTTGTCTCTATGCCCAGCAGATGGAAGGACCCGATCGCCTCCGCCGCTACCGACGGCTCCGGTAAGCGGCGGAAGGTGCGGGAGGGCGGCGGGAGGGGGGGGGAGCACCTCTCCCGCCGCCGATAGCGGTGATCTCGCGGCGAATCCGACGCGGAGACCACCGTTATCGTACAGAGGACCGCCGCCTGAAGAGATGGACATCTCGGTTGTGGCAGCAGCTGCTGCCGTTACCGAGATATCCCTCTTCAAAAAAATCACGTACATCCCCGGTGGGCGGTCCCCAAGTGGTTAATATATACACACACACACGACATAACAATTAATCGTTAAGAAAACGTAATCTCGATTCTCTTCCGCTGAGAATAGGCGATTCTTTCATATAACAAGTGGAGAGACTTATCTGCTCACTCAGCTGTCAAAAGAAAACATCCCGGACAATCTGCCAAGTGTAGAACTTGAAACATTGTAACTAACTTCTTAGATCAAAGGGAAAGAACTTCCTGTGTAAACAAATACTCTGGTCTGCCAAGCTTCCAATGTGTAAATGCAGTAAGTTTAACCACTGAAAGTCTAAATCTTTTTCTGACACTTAAAGCGGGGCGCCCCCTAAAAAAAAAAAAAAAAAAATTAAAAAAGTCAGCAGCTACAAATACTACAGCTGCTGATTTTTACTAATCGGACACTTACCTGTCCCGGGGCCCAGCAATGCGGAGGAACGAAGCCCCCCTCCCCCCTCGCGGTGCCGTCATTCGTACTGTGGGCACCCGGCTGTGCCTTCACAGCCAGGCACCCACTGCGCATTGCGCGAGCGGCACAGGGTGCCGTGATACGCCGCAGAGTCATCTGGGACACGTGACAGGTCACAGATGACTGCGCGGCCTGAGGGGAAGTGATCTCATCAGTCCGGCCAAGTAAGAAGGCCGACTACGAGGAACCCCCTAGCAACAGGCATTTAGAGGTGAGAGAAAATTCTCTTTTTTTCCCCCAATTTATCTTAATTTTTTAAGAAAATTACTTGGAACCCCCAAACACCCCCATGTATGTATATGATATATATCTATCTCTATAAATATATACACACATACACACAGTACATGGTATATACAAGGTCTATATACACACACACACAGTATATATGAGGTCTATAAATATATAAACAGTATACGATATGTACGAGGAATATATATATATATATATATACACACACATTTTTCAATATTAATATTATAGACCTCATATATACTGTGTGTGTATATGGAATACACACACAAGGACTATATATACGCAGTATACAGAATATACAAGGTATATATATATATATATATATATATATATATATATATATATATATATATATATACACATACATACACACACACAGTATACTGTATATACGAGGACTATAGCTATATACACACACAGTATACACGAGGACTACACTGCCTTGTGAAAGTATTCGCCCCCCTTGAACTTTTCAACCTTTTGCCACATTTCAGGCTTCAAACATAAAGACATAAAATTGTTATTTTTTGTGAAGAATCACCAACAAGTGGGACACAATTGTGAAGTGGAACGAAATCTATTGGATATTTTAAACTTTTTTAGCAAATAAAAAACTGAAAAGTGGTGCGTGCAAAATGATTCGGCCCCTTTACTTTCAGTGCAGCAAACTCCCTCCAGAAGTTCAGCGAGGATCTCTGAATGATCCAATGTTGTCCTAAATGACTGATGGTGATAAATAGAATCCACCTGTGTGTAATCAAGTCTCTGTATAAATGCACCTGCTCTGTGATAGTCTCAGGGTTCTATTGAAAGCGCAAAGAGCATCATGAAGACCAAGGAACACACCAGGCAGGTCCGTAATACTGTTGTGGAGAAGTTTAAAGCCGGATTTGGATACAAAAAGATTTCCCAAGCTTTAAACATCCCAAGGAGCACTGTGCAAGCCATCATTTTGAAATGGAAGGAGTATCAGACCACTGCAAATCTACCAAGACCTGGCCGTCCCTCTAAACTTTCAGCTCAGACAAGGAGAAGACTGATCAGAGATGCAGCCAAGAGGCCCATGATCACTCTGGATGAACTGCAGAGGACTACAGCTGAGGTGGGAGAGTCTGTCCATAGGACAACAATCAGTCGTACACGGCACAAATCTGCCCTTTATGGAAGAGTGGCAAGAAGAAAGCCATTTCTCAAAGATATCCATAAAAAGTCTCGTCTAAAGTTTGCCACAAGCCACCTGGGAGACGCACCAAACATGTGGAAGAAGGTGCTCTGGTCACATGAAAACTTTTTGCGCACAATGCAAAACGATGCAACACAGCTCATCACCCTCAACACACCATCCCCACTGTCACACATGGTGGTGGCAGCATCATGGTTTGGGCCTGCTTTTCTTCAGCAGGGACAGGGAAGATGGTTAAAATTGAGGGGAAGATGGATGCAGCCAAATACAGGACCATTCTGGATGAAAACCTGTTGGAGTCTGCAAAAGACCTGAAACTGGAACGGAGATTTATCTTCCAACAAGACAATGATCCCAAACATACAGCAAAATCTACAAAGGAATGGTTCACAAATAAACGTATCCAGGTGTTAGAATGGCCAAGTCAAAGTCCAGACCTGAATCCAATCGAGAATCTGTGGAAAGAGCTGAAAACTGCTGTTCACAAACGCTCTCCATCCAACCTCACTGAGCTCCAGCTGTTTTGCAAGGAAGAATGGGCAAGAATTTCAGTCTCTCGATGTGCAAAACTGATAGAGACACCCCAAGCGACTTGCAGCTGTAATCGCAGCAAAAGGTGGCTCTACAAAGTATTAACGCAAGGGGGCCCAATCATTTTGCACGCCCCACTTTTCATTTTTTTATTAGTTAAAGTTTCAAAAATCCAATAGATTTCGTTCCACTTCACAATTGTGTCCCACTTGTTGGTGATTCTTCACAAAAAATAAACATTTTATATCTTTATGTTTGAAGCCTGAAATGTGGCAAAAGGTTGAAAAGTTCAAGGGGGTGAATACTTTCACAAGGCACTGTATATATATATAGTTCTCGTATATACCGTGTGTGTGTATATATATACACATACACACACACACACAGACAGTATATACAAGAACTATATACACAGTATATGGTATATACACTGGGACAATATATATATATATATACACACACACACACGGTATACACGAAGGCTATATATACACACAGTATACGGAATATACAAGGTCTATATATACACAGTATATTGTATATACAAGGAATTTATTTATATATATATATATACACACACACAGTATACGGTATATACGAGGACTATATCTATATACACATAGTCTATATATGAGGACTAGATATACACACAGTATACAGTATATACGAGGTCTATATATACACACAGTATACGGTATACAGGTGGCGGCGGGTCGGCCGGTAAGCCCCGCCCTCCCCTGGGCACACACCCGCCATCTTGTCTCACCTGGGCGGGAAGATTTCCGTTCCTCTCACAGATTCTCATCCGTCCCTCACACTCGGCTCGCGGCCTCTGCGGCTGGGTCCGGGGCGAGGGGCGGGGCTCCGGCTCCCGGGGATCGGTATTGGCGGACTCGATGGGCGGGGGAAAATCTCAGCGAATGAGATTCTCTCAGCCGGCGCTGCCTGCGCAAAATGGCGCCGTGGGCGGGGAAGCCGCTCATTGCACGTGGGGCGGGGCTTAACGTCATTTTTGGAGGGGCGTGGGGCGGGATTTGTACCGGGGTTCAGCCGTGTGAGGAGAGAGAGACAATCAGATTAGAGATTGCAGATCACCTGACCCTCTATTCCTCCGAATCATAGAGAAGAGCGTATATAATGCATAGATAGTCCCATGTCTGTGTGTCACCGACATTTTCTCTATGGTAAGTGATAGAGAAATCTCCTCCCATTGTACCAACACCGAGGCGAAATCTCCCCCATCAATCCCCCCAACACACCGAGGAGAAATCTCCCCCATTACCCCCCACTGAGGAGAAATCATCCCCCCTAGCACACCGAGGAGAAATCTGCCCCATTACCCCCCACTGAGGAGAAATCACCCCCCCCCCCCAACACACCAAGGAGAAATCTCCCCCATTACCCCCCACTGAGGAGAAATCTCCCCCATTACCCCCCACTAAGGAGAAATCAACCCCCCCCCCACACCAAGGAAAAATCTTCCCCATCACCCCCCCTTACCAAGGTGAAATCTTCCCCCATCTCCCCCCGTCACCCCCCCACCAAGGAGAAATCACCCCCCCCACCACCGAGGAGAAATCTCCCCCATCGTCTCACCTCCCCGCCGAGGAGAAATCTCCCCATCGTCCCACCCCCCCACCGAGGAGAAATCTCCCCCACCACCGAGGGGGAAATCTCCCCATCACCCCCACCCACTGAGGAGAAATCTCCCCCCCCCACCGAGGAGAAATCTCCCCCCACCACCGAGGGGGAAATCTCCCCATCACCCCCACCCACTGAGGAGAAATCTCCCCCCCCACCGAGGAGAAAGGCCCCCCCCGCACCACCGAGGAGAAATGGGGAAATCTCCCCATCACCCCCCCCGCTGAGGAGAAATCTCCCCCATCACCCCCCACAAGGAGAAATCTCCCCTTATCACCCCCTAATCCTAAAGAGACATTTGCCCTTATCACCCTCTTCTTGAGGAGAGATCTGTACTTCTTACCCCCATCATCAGGAGAAATCTGCCCTTATTGCCGAATTCTTGAGGCGATATCTGCCCTTCTCACCCTTTTTACCCCCATTCTGAGGGGAAATCTTGCCTTTACTCCTACATCTTTCTTCCTTAAGAGAAACCTGCCCTTATTCACCCCATCCTTAGAGAGAAATTTTCCCTTATCCTCCCATCCCTATTCTGAGTAAAAAAACAGCCCTTGTATCCCCCCCCCCCCACCATCCCTCTCCAGAGGAGGAATCTGCCCTTATCCCCCCCCCACCCCTATCCTTAGGAGATATCTGCCCTTATCCCCCCACCCCTATCCTGAGGAGAAATCTCTTGTTATCTCACCCCCACCCCTATCCTGAGTAGAATTCTGCCCTTATCCCCCCCCACCCCTATCATGTGGAGAAATCTGCCCTTATCAACACTATCCTGAGGAGAAATCTCTTGTTATCTCACCCCCACTCCTATCCTGAGGAGAATTCTGCCCTTATTCCCCTACCCCTATCCTGAGGAGAAATGTGCCCTTACCCCCCCCCCCCCCCATCCCTATCCTGAGGAGAAATGTGCCCTTATCACCCCGATCCCTATCCTGAGGAGAAATTTGCCCTTATCCCCCCGATCCCTATCCTGAGGAGAAATGTGCCCTTATTTCTTCCCCCCCCACCCCCATCCCTATCCTGAGGAGAAATCTGCCCTTATCCCCCATCCCTATCCTGAGTAAAAAAACTGCCCTTATCCCTCTCCCCCCCCATCCCTCTCCCGAGGAGAAATCTGCCCATATCAACACTATTCTGAGGCAAAATCGCTTTTTATCTCACCCCCCCCCCCACCCCGCTTACCCTGAGGAGAAATTTGCCCTTACCCCTCCCCACCCCTATCCAGAGGAGAAATCTGTCCTTATCCCCCCCCCCATCCTGAGGAGAATTCTGCCCTTACCCCCCCCCCTATCTTGAGGAGAATTCTGCCCTTACCCCCCCACCCCTATCCTGAGGTGATATCTGCCCTTATCCCACCACCCCTATCCTGAGGTGATATCTGCCCTTATCCCACCACCCCTATCCTGAGGAGAAATCTGCCCTTAAATCCCCCCCATCCCTATCCTGAGGCGAAACCTGCCCTTACACCAGACCCTATTCTGAGAAGAAACCTGCCCTTATTCTCCTTCCCTATTCTGAGGAGAAATGTGCCTTTATTCCCCCCCCCATCCCTATTCTGAGGAGAAACCTGCCCTTATCCCCCCCCATCCCTATTCTGAGGAGAAACCTGCCCTTATCCCCCCCTCGATCCCTATTCTGAGGAGAAGCCTGCCCTTATCCCCCCCCTCGATCCCTATCATGAGGAGAAATGTGCCCTTACCCCCCCATCCCTATCCTGAGGAGAAATCTGCCCTTATCCCCCATCCCTATCCTGAGGAGAAATCTGCCCTTATCCCCCATCCCTATCCTGAGTAAAAAAAACTGCCCTTATTCTCCCCCATCCCTCTCCCGAGGAGAAATCTGCCCTTATCAACACTATTCGGAGGCAAAATCTCTTGTTATCTCACCCCGCTTACCCTGAGGAGAAATTTGCCTTTAAACCCCCCATCCCTATCCTGAGGCAAAACCTGCCCTTTCACTAGACCCTATTCTGAGGAGAAACCTGCCCTTATCCCCCCCATCCCTATCCTGAAGAGAAATGTGCCCTTACCCCCCCATCCCTTTCCTGAGGAGAAATCTGCCCTTATTCCCCCCCGATCCCTATCATGAGGAGAAATCTGCCCTTATTAACACTATTCTGAGGCAAAATCTCGTGTTATCTCACCCCGAGGAGGAATCTGCCCGTACCCCTCCTCACCCCTATCCTGAGAAGGAATCTGCCCTTATCCCCCCTACCCCTATCCTGAGAAGAAATCTGTCCTTATCCCCCACCCCTATCCTGAGAAGAAATCTGTCCTTATCCCCCTCCCCACCCCTATCCTGAGGAGAATTATGCCCTTACCCCCCCATCTTACACCAGACCCTATTCTGAGGAGAAACCTGCCCTTATCCCCCCCTCCCTATTCTGAGGAGAAATGTGCCTTTATCCCCCCCCCCCGATCCCTATTCTGAGGAGAAAAGTGCCTCCCCCCCGATCCCTATCCTGAGGAGAAATGTGCCTTTATCCCCCCCCTAATCCCTATCCTGAGGAGAAATGTGCCTTTATCCCCCCCATCCCTACTCTGAGGAGAAATCTGCCCTTATCAACACTATTCTGAGGCAAAATCTCGTGTTATCTCACCCCGAGGAGGAATCTGCCCTTACCCCTCCTCACCCCTATCCTGAGAAGGAATCTGCCCTTATCCCCCCTACCCCTATCCTGAGATGAAATCTGTCCTTATCCCCCCACCCCTATCCTGAGGAGATATCTTCCCTTATCCCTCCACCCCTATCCTGAGGCAAAACCTGCCCTTACACCAGACCCTATTCTGAGGAGAAACCTGCCCTTATCCCCCCCTCCCTATTCTGAGGAGAAATGTGCCTTTACCCCCCCCCCCTCCCTATTCTGAGGAGAAATGTGCCTCCCCCCCCCCCATCCCTATCCTGAGGAGAAATGTGCCTTTATCCCCCCCCCTCCCTATTCTGAGGAGAAATGTGCCTTTATCCCCCCCATCCCTAACCTGAGGATAATTGTGCCCTTATCCCCCCATCTCTATCCTGAGGAGAATTGTGCCCTTATCCCCCCCCCCCATCCCTATCCTGAGGAGAATTGTGCCCTTATCCCCCCCCTATCCCTATCCCTATCCTGAGGAGAATTGTGCCCTTATCCCCCCATCCTTATCCTGAGGAGAAATCTGCCCTTATCCCCCATCCCTATACTGAGAAGAAATCTGTCCTTATCCCCCCCCCCATCCCTATCCTGAGGAAAATTATGCCCTTACCCCCCCCCCTATCCTGAGGAGAATTGTACCCTTATCCCCCCCATCCCTATCCTGAGGAGAATTGTGCCCTTATCCCCCCCCCCCCATCCCTATCCTGAGGAGAATTGTGCCCTTATCCCCCCATCCTTATCCTGAGGAGAAATCTGCCCTTATCCCCCATCCCTATACTGAGAAGAAATCTGTCCTTATCCCCCCCCCATATCTTGAGGAGAATTCTGCCCTTACCCCCCCCACCCCTATCTTGAGGAGATATCTGCCCTTATCCCTCCACACCTATCCTGAGGAGAAATCTGCCCTTAAACCCCCCCATCCCTATCCTGAGGCGAAACCTGCCCTTACACCAGACCCTATCCTGAGGAGAAATGTGCCTTTATCCCCCCCCCCATCCCTATTCTGAGGAGAAACCTGCCCTTATTCCCCCCATCCCTATCCTGAGGAGAATTGTGCCCTTATCCCCCCCCCCCCCCCATCCCTATTCTGAGGAGAATTGTGCCCTTATCCCCCCATCCTTATCCTGAGGAGAAATCTGCCCTTATCCCCCATCCCTATACTGAGAAGAAATCTGTCCTGACTCCTTATCCCCCCCCCCCCCATCCCTATCCTGAGGAAAATTATGCCCTTACCCCCCCCCCCCTAGCCTGAGGAGAATTGTGCCCTTATCCCCCCCATCCCTATCCTGAGGAGAATTGTGCCCTTATCCCCCCCCCCCCCATCCCTATTCTGAGGAGAATTGTGCCCTTATCCCCCCATCCTTATCCTGAGGAGAAATCTGCCCTTATCCCCCATCCCTATACTGAGAAGAAATCTGTCCTGACTCCTTATCCCCCCCCCCATCCCTATCCTGAGGAAAATTATGCCCTTACCCCCCCCCCCCCTAGCCTGAGGAGAATTGTGCCCTTATCCCCCCCATCCCTATCCTGAGGAGAATTGTGCCCTTATCCCCCCCCCCCCCATCCCTATTCTGAGGAGAATTGTGCCCTTATCCCCCCATCCTTATCCTGAGGAGAAATCTGCCCTTATCCCCCATCCCTATACTGAGAAGAAATCTGTCCTTATCCCCCCCCCATATCTTGAGGAGAATTCTGCCCTTACCCCCCCCACCCCTATCTTGAGGAGATATCTGCCCTTATCCCTCCACACCTATCCTGAGGAGAAATCTGCCCTTAAACCCCCCCATCCCTATCCTGAGGCGAAACCTGCCCTTACACCAGACCCTATCCTGAGGAGAAATGTGCCTTTATCCCCCCCCCCATCCCTATTCTGAGGAGAAACCTGCCCTTATTCCCCCCATCCCTATCCTGAGGAGAATTGTGCCCTTATCCCCCCCCCCATCCCTATCCTGATGAGAATTGTGCCCTTATCCCCCCCATCCCTATCCTGAGGAGAATTGTGCCCTTATCCCCCCCCATCCCTGTCCTGAGGAGAAATGTGCCCTTATCCCCCCCCCCCCATCTCGAGGAGAATTGTGCCCTTATCCCCCCATCCTTATCCTGAGGAGAAATCTGCCCTTATCCCCCATCCCTATACTGAGAAGAAATCTGTCCTGACTCCTTATCCCCCCCCCCCCATCCCTATCCTGAGGAAAATTATGCCCTTACCCCCCCCCCCCCTAGCCTGAGGAGAATTGTGCCCTTATCCCCCCCATCCCTATCCTGAGGAGAATTGTGCCCTTATCCCCCCCCCCCCATCCCTATTCTGAGGAGAATTGTGCCCTTATCCCCCCATCCTTATCCTGAGGAGAAATCTGCCCTTATCCCCCATCCCTATACTGAGAAGAAATCTGTCCTTATCTCCCCCCCCCCCATATCTTGAGGAGAATTCTGCCCTTACCCCCCCACCCCTATCTTGAGGAGATATCTGCCCTTATCCCTCCACACCTATCCTGAGGAGAAATCTGCCCTTAAACCCCCCCCATCCCTATCCTGAGGCGAAACCTGCCCTTACACCAGACCCTATCCTGAGGAGAAATGTGCCTTTATCCCCCCCCCATCCCTATTCTGAGGAGAAACCTGCCCTTATTCCCCCCCATCCCTATCCTGAGGAGAATTGTGCCCTTATCCCCCCCCCATCCCTATCCTGATGAGAATTGTGCCCTTATCCCCCCCATCCCTATCCTGAGGAGAATTGTGCCCTTATCCCCCCCATCCCTGTCCTGAGGAGAAATGTGCCCTTATCCCCCCCCCCCATCTCGAGGAGAAATGTGCCCTTATCCCCCCCCCCCATCTCGAGGAGAAATGTGCCCTTATCCCCCCATCCCTATCCTGAGTAAAAAAAACTGCCCTTATTCCCCCCCCCCATCCCTCTCCCAAGGAGAAATCTGCCCTTATGCCCCCCACCCCTATCCTGAGGAGAATTCTGCCCTTACCCCCCCCCCCCACCCCTATCCTGAGGAGAATTCAGTCCTTATCCCCCCCTCCACCCCTATCCTGAGGAGAAATCTCTTATCTATCCCTCCACCCCTATCCTGAGGAGAAATTGCTTGTTATCTCACCCCCCACCCCTATCCTGAGAATTCTGCCCTTATCCCCCCACCCCATCCCTATCCTGAGGAGAATTGTGCCCTTATCCCCCCATCCTTATCCTGAGGAGAAATCTGCCCTTATCCCCCATCCCTATACTGAGAAGAAATCTGTCCTTATCCCCCCCCCCCCATATCTTGAGGAGAATTCTGCCCTTACCCCCCCACCCCTATCTTGAGGAGATATATGCCCTTATCCCTCCACACCTATCCTGAGGAGAAATTGCTTGTTATCTCACCCCCCACCCCTATCCTGAGAATTCTGCCCTTATCCCCCCACCCCTATCCTGAGGAGAAATCTATTGTTATCTCACTCCCCACCCCTATCCTGAGGAGAATTCTGCCCTATCCCCCCCACCACCACCACCCCTATTCTGAGGAGAAATCTGCACTTTTCTCTCCAAGATAGGGGTGGGGGGATATCTGCCCTTACCCCATTCCATCCTGAGGAGGGTTTTGCTCTTATTAGCCCTATCCTGTGGAGAAATCCCTCCAATGATGAAGTGAAAGCTGCCCTTATGCCCAATTCTGAGGAGAAATCTTCTCTTATCACCCTCATCTTGTGGCAAAATCTGCCCTTATTCCCCTCCCTCTATCCCAAGGAGAAATCTATCCTTATCACCCCTAGCCTGAGGAGAAACCTGCCCTTATCACCCTAATATCCCTGAGGAGAAACATGAGAAACCTGCCCTATACCTGCTCAATACATTTCCAATCTGAGGAGAAACTTGCTCTTATCACCCCTATCCTACGGAGAAATCTGCTTTCACCCCACTCTCCCATCCTGGGGGCGAATCTACCTTGATCACCTCTATCCTGACGAGAAATCTCCCTTATCCCCCCTATCCTGAGGACAAATCTACCTTTTTACCCCCCCCCCCCCACTCCATCCTGAGGAGACATCTGCCCTGATCACCCCTATCCTGAGGAAAAATCTCTTGTATCCCCCAACCCCCTATACTGAGGAGAAATTTCCCCTTATTCCACCTATCCTGAGGAAAAATCTGCCCTCATCACCCATATCCTGAGGAAAAAGGTGCCCTTATTCATCCCATACGGGGGCTGAAATGTGCTCTTATCCCATTCTATCCTGGGGAGAATTCTGCCCTTTTTTCCCTTATCCTGAGAGGAAATCTGCGCTTACCCCTATGCCTTCCGTCATAGGAGGAAATTTGCCCTTATCCTGAGGTGAAATCTACCCTTACTCCAGACCTCATTGTCAGGTTACCTGAGACCGTTGGGGTCTGGAGTGCAGCACAAAGTAATGGACCCTACGGCTGACTGCAGCGGATGGAGCTCCAGGTGATTCAGGAGAGCAGGTATTCTGGAGCCCCGACACGGATCACACTGGGAGCTACAGCGTGAGATATTTCCCAGGGCACAGAATCTAAGAGCCAGCGGGTGTGCACTAGGGGCCCCTAGTGGTGGGGATGGATTTAGCTGCAGTCTGGCTCCAGGTCACGACCCCTAGGGCCCCTCAGCTCACGGTAGACTACAGGGAGGTAGAGAGAAAACAGCAGACAGCAACAACAAAGGACAGTCGGGAGATAGCCAAAGGTCGGGGCAACAAGCAGGTAGGGGCAGTCGGGAGATAGCCAAAGGTCGGGGCAACAAGCAGGTAGGGGCAGTCGGGAGATAGCCAAAGGTCGGGGCAACAAGCAGGTAGGGGCAGTCGGGAGATAGCCAAAGGTCGGGGCAACAAGCAGGTAGGGGCAGTCGGGAGATAGCCAAAGGTCGGGGCAACAGCCATGTTAGGATATGAAGCAGACAAGGACAGTCAACACGCCAAGATCGGTAACTGGAATCGGACGTAGAACACACAGCAAGGAGAACACAGAAGCCAAACACAATATATTGATCAGCAGAGGTGGCTTGCAGTGCACAGGTTAATATAGAGTTCCCTGATTGGGCCTGGCGTGGAGCCATGCTTTGAGGAGAGATTACTTAAGCAGCCAGGTGAAGGACGGCTGGCCTCTTAAGCTGAACACATGGAGAGGTAAGCTGACAGGCAAACATTAGTGTAGATACATGACATTCATCCTGGGAAACAATGCACCCTTATCACCCCTATCCTGAGGAGAAATCTGCCCTTACCCCCTACCACCCTTCCCCAGTGCTGAGGAGAAACCTACCCTTACCCCCCCCCCCCCCTTTCATTCCTGAGGAGAATACTGTGCTTACCTCCAGACCCCATTTTGAAGAGAAACCTGCCTGTAGCCCCCCCCCCCCCCCCATCCAAAAAAAATAAATCGGCCTTTACCCCCACCCTCATGCGCAGGTACTGGTCTTATTCCCTCTATCCTGAGGGAAAATCTGCACTTACCCCTACCCTCCCTTTCCCAATGCTGAGGGGAAACCTACCCTTGCCTCCCCCTTTCTTATTTCCTGAGAAGAATACAGCTCTTATTCCCCCTATCCTGGGGAGAAATCTGCCTTCATCTCCCCCACCTTCCAAAGGAGAAATCTGCCCTTATCCCACACTTGTATCCCGAGGAGAAATCTGCCCTTATCCCACACTTCTATCCCGAGGAGAAATCTGCCCTTAACTCAGACTCCATTTTGAGGAGAGACCTGCCTGTAAACCCTACCCTCCCATCCAAAAAAATAAATCTGCCCTTACCCCCTTCCCTTTCTGGGGGAGAATGCTGCTCTTATTCCCCCTATCCTGAGGAAAAACCTCACCTTATCACCCCACCCTGAGGGGAAATTTGCCCTTACCCCCTCATCTTGAAAGAAATATGCCCTTATCACCCTTAATGTTTAGCGAAATCTGCCCTTACCCCCTGCCCTTATGCCTGCCCCCCATCCTGAGGAGAAATCTGCCCTTATTCCTTCTATCATGCCCTACCCTGAGAAGATATCTTCCCTTATCCTGAGGACAAATGTGCCCTTACCCCACTCCATCCTGCGGAGAATTCTGCCCTTTTCACCCTTATCCTGAGGTGAAATCTGCCTTTATGCCAAATTCTAAAGCAAAAGCTGCCCTTATCACCCCTATCCTAAGGAGAAATGTGCCCTAACCCATTCATTCTCAGCAGAAATTTGCCCTTATTCCCCTCCCCCTACCCAAGGAAAACTCTACCCTCATCACCCCTACCCTGAGGAGAGACCTGCTCTTATCACCCTTATCTTACGGAATAATCTGCTCTAACCCCAACCTCTCATCCGGAGGGCAAGTCTGCACTCATCATCCCTATCATGACACGAAATCTGGCTTTTTCTCTTTTGTTCATTGAGGGACACCACCTACAGGAGTAAGACACTAGGCAGAAAAAGTCCTGGCTGATATAAACCTCCTCTCTGCATAGGCACTCCAGCACCTGTCAGTGGTCTATGTCAACCACCAAGGAGGGATGAGGAGTGTGAGCACATCGCTGGGGTCCTACCACATCCTCAGGTGGGCAGAGTGTCACGTGCCCGCACATTCCATGGTGCACATTCCCCATGCAGCTCCCTCCCTGAGCTCTGTGCTCAGCTGTCGGATAATTGTCAGTATTCATTTTTCCACAGCTGGTTCTTTTCTTCCATGCCTTCGCCTTGGTCAACCATATTTGGAGACTCTCTGCCGTGTTCCTGGTGAAGACTTTCCTGGCTGACGTCCCTTCTGGTTCCCGATCCTGTTCTGCCTCCAACTACGCTGATCTATGGTTTCCTTATCACTGGCTCATCTGACTACCCACTTTGGCTTCTGATCCCTGGCTTATGTTTTGACTACGTTTACTATTTGTACCATTTTTACCATTATATTAAAAGGTGTGATTTTTTTTTTTTGTGTCCGATTCATGATTCCTGACAGTGGGCGAATGCCATGAATTCAGACGTTTTCTGTCTGTCTGATTCATGGTTCCTGACAGTGGGCGAAGGCCATGAATTCAGACATGTTCTGTCTGTCTGATTCATGATTCCTGACAGTGGGCGAAGGCCATGAATTCAGACATGTTCTGTCTGTCTGATTCATGATTACCGACAGTGGGCGAAGGCCATGAATTCAGACATGTTCTGTCTGTCTGATTCATGATTCCCGACAGTGGGCAAAGGCCATGAATTCAGACATGTTCTGTCTGTCTGATTCATGATTCCCGACAGTGGGCGAAGGCCATGAATTCAGACGTTTTCTGTCTGTCTGATTCATGGTTCCCGACAGGGGGCGAAGGCCATGAATTCAGACGTTTTCTGTCTGTCTGATTCATGGTTCCCGACAGGGGGCGAAGGCCATGAATTCAGACATGTTCTGTCTGTCTGATTCATGATTCCCGACAGTGGGCGAAGGCCATGAATTTAGACATGTTCTGTCTGTCTGATTCATGATTCCCGACAGTGGGCGAAGGCCATGAATTCAGACATGTTCTGTCTGTCTGATTCATGATTCCTGACAGTGGGCGAAGGCCATGAATTCAGACATGTTCTGTCTGTCTGATTCATGATTCCTGACAGTGGGTGAAGGCCATGAATTCAGACATGTTCTGTCTGTCTGATTCATGATTCCTGACAGTGGGAGAAGGCCATGAATTCAGAAATGTTCTGTCTGTCTGATTCATGATTCCCGACAGTGGGCAAAGGCCATGAATTCAGACATGTTCTGTCTGTCTGATTCATGATTCCCGACAGTGGGCGAAGGCCATGAATTCAGACGTTTTCTGTCTGTCTGATTAATGGTTCCCGACAGGGGGCGAAGGCCATGAATTCAGACATGTTCTGTCTGTCTGATTAATGGTTCCCGACAGTGGGCAAAGGCCATGAATTCAGACATGTTCTGTCTGTCTGATTCATGATTCCCGACAGTGGGCGAAGGCCATGAATTCAGACGTTTTCTGTCTGTCTGATTAATGGTTCCCGACAGGGGGCGAAGGCCATGAATTCAGACATGTTCTGTCTGTCTGATTCATGATTCCCGACAGTGGGCGAAGGCCATGAATTCAGACATGTTCTGTCTGTCTGATTCATGATTCCCGACAGTGGGCGAAGGCCATGAATTCAGACATGTTCTGTCTGTCTGATTCATGATTCCCGACAGTGGGCGAAGGCCATGAATTCAGACATGTTCTGTCTGTCTGATTCATGATTCCCGACAGTGGGCGAAGGCCATGAATTCAGACATGTTCTGTCTGTCTGATTCATGATTCCCGACAGTGGGCGAAGGCCATGAATTCAGACGTTTTCTGTCTGTCTGATTCATGGTTCCCGACAGGGGGCGAAGGCCATGAATTCAGACATGTTCTGTCTGTCTGATTCATGATTCCCGACAGTGGGCGAAGGCCATGAATTCAGACATGTTCTGTCTGTCTGATTCATGATTCCCGACAGTGGGCGAAGGCCATGAATTCAGACATGTTCTGTCTGTCTGATTCATGATTCCTGACAGTGGGCGAAGGCCATGAATTCAGACATGTTCTGTCTGTCTGATTCATGATTCCCGACAGTGGGCGAAGGCCATGAATTCAGACATGTTCTGTCTGTCTGATTCATGATTCCCGACAGTGGGCGAAGGCCATGAATTCAGACATGTTCTGTCTGTCTGATTCATGATTCCCGACAGTGGGCGAAGGCCATGAATTCAGACATGTTCTGTCTGTCTGATTCATGATTCCCGACAGTGGGCGAAGGCCATGAATTCAGACGTTTTCTGTCTGTCTGATTCATGGTTCCCGACAGGGGGCGAAGGCCATGAATTCAGACATGTTCTGTCTGTCTGATTCATGATTCCCGACAGTGGGCGAAGGCCATGAATTCAGACATGTTCTGTCTGTCTGATTCATGATTCCTGACAGTGGGCGAAGGCCATGAATTCAGACATAAAAGTGGTCAGCCTTCGCGCCCCTAAGTGGTAATAAGTGACTAAAGTGGAACAAAATCCAAAATCAGATATAATGAAACACAGATGCTGTAAAAAAGAGCCTGAGTGATATAAAGTGCAAATGCTAACTAAAAAATGCAGCAGGACAAAATAGTGAGCACACACTATCAAATAATGAATATAAAGGGGTGGGTCCTGCGCAAATCGTGCCACTCAAATAAAATACACAAATTCAAAATAATATAAATATGTGCATACATACAATGCTGTGAAAAAAAATATAGTCCAAAAAACAGCACGCATAAAAATATATAAAAAATATATAAAAAAATGGAAAAAAGGTTTAATGATAGAACAATAATAAAATGTCCGCTACTCAAGGCTCCCAGAACTCTCACCTTTAAACGAAGTGAATAAGCAAATCAAACAAACTCCAGGATTCTCTTATTTCATTCATAAATAATAGCCATCAGGAAATCCAAAGGAGGGATGCAATGATACAATCTTGCCACTAGAGGGCCAGTCCCAGCTTCCAGAATAGGTGAAATGGATCTTCACTTCTATTTCACAGTGTATGGCTCAAAATAAGAGAGAGGAGGGGGAGAGAGAGAAACAGGAGACTTCCATAGTGTAGTAGTTTAAAAAACGGCAGGTAGATTTATTAAAAAGCAGTAAAGACTCTCACATTTTAATTGCAAAAACAAGCACAATCAGGAAGAGGGTATAATGACAACTTCCTCCTGCCTTACTCTACTTCCGGTTCGTCCTCTGGCCAATCCCTACGCGTTACGTCATGTGACTTCTTCATGGGGATCCCATGAAGAGCCCTCTACAACCTGCCCATGAGACTGCTCCACTGACCATGGCCGTAGGGGCTCTTCACCATGAGATAATCCAATTTCAAGTAATTTCCTCACCTCATTACCCGGTGGTTATTCAGTTATACTTGGTTACAGAGGCACGACCCTTCTTTTGATTGGCTTTGTTACATAGTAGGTGAGGTTGAAAAAAGACAAGTCCAACCTATGTGTGTGATTACATTGTATATCCCTGTATGTTGTTCAGGTGAATATCTAATAGTTTTTTTAACTATTTATGCTGAGACCACCTCCTGTGGAAGGGAATACCACATCCTTGCCGCTCTTACAGTAAAGAGCCCTCTACGTAGTTTAAGGTTAAACCTCTTTTCTTCTAATTTTAATGAGAGTCTTGTTTAAACTCCCTTCCGCAAAAAAGTTTTCTCCCTATTGTGGGGTCACCAGTCCAGTATTTATATATTGTGGGGTCACCAGTCCGGTATTTATATATTGTGGGGTCACCAGTCCAGTATTTATATATTGTGGGGTCACCAGTCCGGTATTTCTATATTGTGGGGTCACCAGTCCGGTATTTATATATTGTGGGGTCACCAGTCCAGTATTTATATATTGTGGGGTCACCAGTCCGGTATTTATATATTGTGGGGTCACCAGTCCGGTATTTATATATTGTGGGGTCAGCAGTCTGGTATTTATATATTGTGGGGTCAGCAGTCTGGTATTTGTATATTGAAATCATATCCCCTCTCAGGCGTCTCTTCTCCAGAGAGAATAAGTTCAGAGCTCACAACCTTTCCTCATAACTAATATCCTCCAGACCCTTTATTAGCTTTGTTGCCCTTCTTTGTAGTCGCTCCATTTCCAGTACATCCTTCCTGAGGACTGGTGCCCAGAACTGGACAGTATACTCCAGGTGCGGCCGGACCAGAGTCTTCTAGAGCGGGAGAATTATCATTTTATCTCTGGAATTGATCCTTTTTAATGCCAATATTCTGTTTGCTTTGTTAGCAGCAGCTTGGCATTCCATGCCATTGCTGAGCCCATCATCTACTAGGACCCCCAGGTCCTTCTCCATCCTAGATCCCACCAGAGGTTCTCCTCTCAGTCTATAGATTACATACAGATTTTTACCATCCAAATGCATTATTTTACATTTTTCTACATTGAACCTCATTTTCCATGTAGTTGCACCTCCCCCCCCCCCCCCCCATTAATTTGTTCAGATCTTTTTGCAAGGTTTCCACATCCTGCGGAGAAGTTATTGCTCTGCTTAGCTTAGTATCATCTGCAAATACAGAGATTGAGCCGTTTCCCCCATCCCCATCCTCCAGGTTGTTTATGAACAAATGAAATAGGATTGGTCATAGCACAGAACCCTGGGGGACCCCACTACCCTCCCCTGGCCATTCCGAGTACTCCCCATTTATCACCACCATCTGAACTTGCCCTTGTAGACAGTTTTCAATCCATGTACTCACCCTATGGTCCATGCCAACCAACCTTATTTTGTACAGTAAACATTTATGGGGAACTGTGTCAAATGCTTTTGCAAAATCCAGATACACCACGTCTACGGACCTACCTTTAGATGGCAACTCACCACCTCATAGAAGGTTAGTAGATTGGTTTGGCAAGAACAATTCTTCATGAATCCATGCTGATTACTGCTAATGATACCGTTCTCATTACTAAAATCTTGTATATAGTCCCTTATCATCCCCTCCAAGAGTTTACATACTATTGATGTTGGGCTGACTGGTCTGTAATTCCCAGGGATGTATTTTGGGTCCTTTTTAAATATTGGTGCTATATTGGCTTTTCTCCAATCGGTTGGTACCATTCCAGTCAGTAAAAATTAGGAACAATGGTCTGGCAATTACTTGACTGGGTTCCCTAAGTACCCTCGGGTGCAAGCCATCTGGTCCCGGTGATTTATTAATGTTAATTTTCCCAAGTCTAATTTTAATTCTATCTTTTGTTACCATGGCCGTGCTTCCTGTGATGTGTCATGAGGATAAACACTGCAGTTTTGGTTACTGAAGACTACTGTTTACATACTTAAAGAATTTCTTGGGATTTTTTTGCTCTCCTCCACTATGTGTCTTTCATGTTCTATTTTAACTACCCTAATTGCACCCTTATATTTCTTGTTACATTCTTTATAAAGTCTGAATGCTGATGATGATGATCCCTCAACCTTGCATTTTTTGAAGGCCTTCTCCTTTGCTTTTATATGCATTTTTACATTGGAGTTAAGCCATCCAGGGCTTTTGTTCGATTTTATTTTTTACCTAATGGGATGCTTTTGGCTTATGCCCTTATTTAACCACTTACCCACTGGGCACTTAAAGTGGTTGTAAACCCTTACAACACACTTTTGTCTACAGGTAAGCCTAGATTAAGGCTTACCTGTAGGTCCAAGAAATATCTCCTAAACCTACACGGTTTTGGAGATATTTGCCGAAAGACAGACACCGCTGTCTACGGCGCATGTGCCGTAGACAGCGGCGCGCAGGCGCACTGAGCGCGGCACCCGTCAACGCGCGGGAGTGACGTCATCGCGGCTTCGCCGAATGACAGCGGCGGAGCAGCGAGACCCACGAGAAGATGGATGTGCCGGACTACAGGGGACAGCAGTGACATCGCTGGCTCCTGTGTCAGGTAAGTGACACATAATGGACTACTATTATGCTTTACCTTTGCAGGGAATGAAAGAGGAAGTAAACTCATCACTCTTCCTCTTTAAACCCCCTTCCTAACCAGACCAATTTTCAGCTTTCGGTGCTCTCACACTTTGACAATTACTCAGTCATGCATTACTGTACCCATATGAAATGTTTGTCCTTATTTTCACACAAATAGAGCTTTCTTTTGGTGGTATTTAATCACTGCTGGTTTTTTTTTTTTTTTTTTTTTTGCGCTATAGGTCAAAAAAGACTGAACATTCGGTAAAAAAATAAATAAAAATTGTTTCTGTTAAAATTTATTGCAGAGTATTGCATAGTATTGCTGCAGAGTCTGGCAGTGGCAGAATATGGGCACTGAGCAGCGCTGTGGGGTGGATCTGTAGCGCCCACAGCGCTGCAAACAATCTCTCACTGCACCGATCGGTACAGAGAGGGGAGGAACGGGTGTCGTGACATGACGCCGGTTTGTTTACAAGTGATGCTCCGTCATTTGATGGAGCGATCACGTGGTAAATGGCCGCGATCCATGATGGGCTGGGTCCCCCGCACCCATCGGTCACGGTTGTTCCCGGGTGCACGCGGGAGCAAGATTCTGTGAGGACGTCCACCCAGAATAAGCCGAGCGCGCTGTAGCCATCTTTCAGCTATGGCCTGGTCGGCATGTGTTTAATATGCTCTTAAAGCAACCCCATCTCTGTTTTTTGTTCCTAAGATTTTATCCCAATTTATGCCTTCTAGTAAGGTTCGTAGTTTAGGTAAGTTGGCTCTTTTGAAATTCAGTGTCTTTGTTTTCCCCTTGTGTTTTCCATTTGTGTGATTTATACTGAAGCCAATTAACTTGTGATCGCTGTTTACTAAATTCCCCTGTATTTCCACATCCGTGTTCAGGTCGGTGTTGTTGGTAATCAGTAGATCCAGTAACGCTTTATTTATAGCTGGTGCGTCTACCATCTGACCCATGAAATTGTCCTGCAAGACATTTAGAAACTGACGAGCCTTAAGAACTGTGCTGAGGTTCTTTCCTGGTCGCCACAATGCAGTAAAACATGTTTTCAGAAAGTGGGTTAAGGTCTCCTGCACCTCTTCACCCTCCTTGCCTGATGAGTACTGTGAATTTGACAAAGGTCAAGCTAGTAGTTTGCCTCCACACCGGTCGTATGATTGTACAATTGACCTTCAACCTGGTGCCATACCCCCTCGTGGCCGGGTTTACCCTTTGTCTGTCTCAGAGGATAAAGCCATGGAGCACTATGTTGCTGTTTCACTTTCTCAAGGGTTCATTAGCAAATCATTGGCTCCTGCTGGTGCTGGCTTCTTCTTTGTGAAAAAGAAGAGTGGTGAACAGAGACCTTGTATCGATTATAGGGTTCTCAATCACATCTCGATTAAGAATGCTCATCTGATTCCATTGATTATGAAATTATTTTACCGCCTCAAGGGAGCAACGGTTTTTATGAAGTTTAATTTGAGAGGGGCATACAATCTCGTGAGGATCAAGAAGGGCGATGAATGGAAAACTGCATTTAATACCAGGACAGGACATTACGAATACCTTGTATTGCCTTCTGGGCTTGGCAAAGCTCGTGCAGTTTTTCAGGAATTCATCAATGATGTCCTCCGAGATGTTGCAGCAATGTGTGGTGGTTTATCTCTACAATATCCTCATATATTTCAATTCCCTAGAGAGCCACAACACAGATGTCTCCCTGCACTACAGAGGTTTAGCGATAATAACCTGTATTGTAAGTTGGAAAAGTGCGAGTTCCATCGTGAACAGGTTACATTTCTGGGTTATGTCATTTCTACTGCTAGTTTTTCTGGGTCCATCGAAAAGCCATCTGCAGTTCTACAATGGCCTTGACCCGTAGTTCTACATCCGCTACGTTTTCTTAGCTTTTCCAATTATCGGAAATGTATTCATAATTTCTCTTCTCTGATCAAAACCCTAACTGATGTGACCAAAAAGGACGGCAAGCCGCAGAATTGGTCTCCGGATTCCATTAATCCCTTCGAGTCTCTCAAGGCTGCCTTTGTTTCAGCTCCTGTGCAGGCAAATCCAGATCCTATGTTACCCTTCCTTCTTGAGGTTGATGTGTCCGAGACTGGAGAAGGCCAGTCAAAATGAGGACCAGCAAGTGGTACCCATGGCGATACCTCCATTCCTTAAAGTGGAAATCCACGTTAAAACTAAAATCCCTGCATCTATAGCAACCAACATTCTAACACTAACCTATCTAGCCCTGAAAAGAAAAAAAAAAAAAATCGGTATACATACCTTTTCTGCAGGTGAGCCAACCTGATCTCCAGCGGCAGAAGCTCTGCAGAGGACTATGGGGCTTCCATTGACAGACGTGTCCTCTGCACCCGCCTACACAGCGAAGCTGCAGCTGACAGCTCAGCATGGGATCAGAGTTTCCACCACTGGAGATCGGGGCGCAGCTCCTCAAGGGTACCACTGTGCCAGTCCTCATTTTAACTGACCATAAGAATTTCACATTCTTGTCTGAGGCAAAATGCTTATCTCCCAGAAGGGCGCATTCTTACCGGTACTAAGAATATAAGGCAGGGGTAGGGAACCTATGGCTCTCGAGCCAGATGTGGCTCTTTTGATGGCTGCATCTGGCTCTCACCTCTCAATCCGCGGTGTGCCGATCTGTGGATCATAGGAAAGGGCACAGCTGCGGCCATCTTGGTACACCCGGCGGCGGCCTAGGTGAGCGGTGCGCTGACATCATCATCACCAGCCTCAACTGCTCGTGGATTTGCTTGCCTGTGTAGTGGTAAGCAAGCAGACAATCGTAGGGGAGATGTGGATATTACAGTTATAACTGAAATTAGTCGATTAATCAATAAAAAAATTGTTTTAAACATATTGCATGGCTCTCGCGGAATTACATTTTAAAATATGTGGTGTTCATGGCTCTCTCAGCCAAAAAGGTTCCCTACCCCTGATATAAGGTCTGATGCATTATAATGACAATTTTCCTCCAAGATGGAGTCAATTCCTACTTCTGCGATACCTCCCGGTCATTTTCTAGCCACTATTCACACATGTCTCACTTCACCTTTGAGTGATAGAATTCTTGCTGCTCAGATCCATTCTCCTCCCAAGAGACCTGGTGACTGCTGCTTTGTCCCTGAGAATCTCAGCACTGTTTTGCTCTAGACTTACCATTCTCCCTAGGCAGCTGGTCACCCAGGGAACTACTGATCTGGTCTATTTCTCAACAATTCTGGTGGCCTAGTCTCTGCGCTAACGTAACTGCCTTTGTATCCTCTTGTTCTGTATGTGTGCTCAGAGTAAAACACCACAACACTTATCAGTGGGCCTCCTACAACCCATACCCAATGGAGAGAGGCCTTGGACCACTTGTTTGTGGATTTTATTGTGGAGTTACCCAACTCCCAGGGCAACACAGTTATTCTTATGGTGGTTGACCGGTTCTCGAAGATGTCACATTGTATTCCGCTTAAGAAGTTGCCCACATCCAAAGACCATTTTTTGCTCATGAGATCTTTTGGTTACATGGGCTACCCAAGGTTATCATCTTGGACAGGGGTAGCCAGTTTGCGCCCAGGTTTTGGTGAGCCTTTTGTGCAGAGTTTGGAATTCAGCTTTACTTCTACTCGGCGTATCCCCTGCAGTTCAATGGGGCCACAGATCAAACCAACCAAGCCTTAGAGCATTTTCTACATTGCTATATTTCTGACCACCATAACAAATGGTCACATCTCTTAACTTGGGCGGAGTTTGCTAACAATATTATCATCAATGCCACTTCCAGATTGTCTCCGTTTATGACGAATTGTTGTTTCTAGCCCTCCATGTTGCCTGTCTGTCAGGGCTGGCTTAGCCCTTCTTTCTCTGGGCTGGCTGCTCAGCTGTTGGCTAATTGCCAGCTCTCATCTCTCTCTACAGTCAAGCAGCTGTTCCTGATCTTGCTCGTCTGACCTGCCTACTTAAAGCTGTCCAGCTCATTTCATCTTCGCCTTGGTCACATCACAAGAAACCATCTCCTGCGGTTGTTTAAAGACTGGCTTGCTGACATCCCTCCTGGCTCCTTATCCTGCTTGCTGTTGCTCCACTTGGATCCTTGACTTCTAGCCTGGCTGATTACCCGATCTGGTTATTGAACTCTGGACTGGTTGGCTACTCGATCTGGTTACTGGACTCTGGCTACGCTTTGACTACGCTTTTTCCATTTACCTGTTTTATTTAATAAACAAGTGTGATTTGATTGTACTTCTGTCTTGGTCTGGTTCATGGTTTCTGACACTGACACATTTGTTCCTCAAAGAATTCCTGCGTTAGAGGAGCATCTCTGTGATCTCAATTCAACTTGGGTGCAGGTCCAAGAGTCCTTGTGACGTGTCAGTGATAGATACAGACTCAATGCTGACTGCCGACGCCTACCTGCACCATCCTACCAAGTTGGGGACAGGGTCTGGCTGTCATCTTGTAACATCCGACTGTATGTTCCCTCACTGAAACTGGCACTGCCGTATATTGGACCTTTCTGTATTCGCCATAGGATCAACCCAGTGGCCTACTCATTAGACCTGCCTTCCAACATGCGTCTTTACAATGTATTCCATGTTTCCTTATTAAAACCTTTTGATGTGCAACCGCTTGGTACCACGTCCTCGCCCGGTTCAGTTTGAGAACCATAAGCAGTACAAAATACTAGGGCTGCACCGAAATTTCGGCCGCCGAAACATATCGGCCGAAAATGGCCCTTTCGGCAAGTTGCCGAAAGGAAAAAACAGCCGATAATTGAGCCGAAAATGGGGTGGCACGGGGGCGGAGCTCCATCCCCGCCCCTGGTGCCGCCCATCACGGGAGGTGTATAGCGCAGGAGAGCCGCCTCAGCCGTCTGGTTCAATAGAGCGCCGGGAACATCACAGCTTTAATTTTAATAGCTGTATGTTCCGCCGTCGCATACAGCCCCTCCCCCTCGTTCGGGGAACTTTGATAGACAGATCACCCGTCCAGATTGGACGGGGGATCTGTCTATCACAGTTCCCCGGACAAGGGGGAGGGGCTGTATGCGACGGGGGAACACACAGCTATTGAAATTAAAGCTGTGATGTTCCCGGCGCTCTATTGAACCAGACGGCAGAGGCGGCTCTCCTCTCTCTTTGCTGCATCACTGACTACACAGGGGACAACACACTGGCTGCACAAGGGGACACAACCAACACTGGCTGCACGAGGGGACACCACACTTATCTCTTTTATCATGTCCCCAGTCTCTGACCACCTCCTGTACCATGTCCCCAGTCTCTGACCACCTCCTGAACCATGTCCCCAGTCTCTGACCATCTCCTGTACCATGTCCCCAGTCTCTGACCACCTCCTGTATAAAAATATTTTTTAAAAACAGTCATTTTCGGTATCGGTGCTGTTTCGGTATCGGTTTCGGCTTAGTGTATTTTTCATTTTCGGTATCGGTTTCGGCACCAAAAAACCCATTCGGTGCATCCCTACAAAATACTATCTATCAACGCCTGCAGGTTCCGTGTGCGCATACAGTACCTGGTTCATTGAAAAGGGTATGGGCTGGAGGAACACTCTTGGGCCTTATCCTCGTACGTACATGCTCCTGTCCTTTTTTTTGTGCTTTCCCTAGACGTTTTCCCCACAAACCTGGTGCCCCTGCGCCTCCACAGTGGCTCACCTGGTGATCATTTCCTGCTCATCAGTCCCGCCTACAGCCAGCCCCTTCTGGCTATTTAAACTGCCTTGGTTAAAAATATCTGGAGCTTCTCTGCTGTGTTCCTGTTAAAGACTTTGCCCGGCTGATGTGCCTTCTGGTTCCTGATCCTGTTCTTCTGCCTCCGACTACGCTGATTTCTGGCTTCTTGAATTACTGGCTTGTTCTGACTAACTGCTTTGGCTACCGTTCCCTGGCTATGTTTACATGTTGCGCCACATTTTTACCAGTATATTAAAAAGGTGTGATTTTTTTTTTTACTGCATTTTCTGTCTCTGTATGATTCATCGTTCCTGACACTACCTCAGTCATCAAACGTTGGGCCCAAGGCACGTGGTCCCTGCATCGCAACATGTTTCTTCAGATTTGCTCTGGTGGGGCACTCCGGTCGTGGATCTCCTAGCGTCTTGGTTTAACAGGAAGTGCCAATATTTCTGGCCAGGATGAGGCATCCTTTTGCGGCTGCCACAGATGCCCTGGTGGTGCCATGGAGTCAGTATCATCCCATATACGTGTTCCTTCATCTCAAGCTTCTACTGCGAAGGATAGAGGCCAAAAGGCGTTCCAGTCATCCTGGTGGCTCCAGTTTGGCCCCGTTGCTCCTAGTATGCCGACGTGGTGCGGTTGGTCGCAGATGTCCCCTGGCATCTGCCTCTCAGGATAGGTCTTCTGGCTCAAGGACCAATCTTCCTCACCAGGGGACTGTATGAGTCCGTTATCCCTACCATGTTGAAAGCACAAAAGTCTATGTCCAGGAAGATATATGCCTTCCAGTTGCGATGGTATATCTCGTGGTGTGAGGTCACGGGTGTTCATCTGCGTTCCTTCTCTGTAGGTAGGATATTGGCATTTCTGCAACAAGGCGTTGACAAGTTGGCATTAAGTACCATCAAGGGCCAGATTTCTGCTCTGGCGATTTTCTAAGTCCCCTAGCCACGCACTCTTTGATCTGTACTTTCGTTCAAGGAGTTCGGCATATGGTGCCATCAGTGTGCTCCCTGTTGCCACCTTGGGATCTGAAATTTTGGTTTTCTGTTCTTCAAAGATCTCCCTTCGAGAATGTTAGGGAAATTCCCTTGCTGATGCGGTCTCAAAAAGGTGGCCTTTTTAGCAGCCATCACTTGAGCTTGCAGAGTGTTGCAGTTGATGGCCTTATCCTGCAGGTCTCCTTACTTGGTTGTACACAAGGATAAGGTGGCTCTCTGTTCATGCATTTCTTTCTCCCAAAAGGTGGTCTCGGCTTTTCATTTGAACGAGGACATTATCCTGCCATCCCTATGTCTCTATCGCATCCTAAGGAAATCTGTGTCCGTTGATTGTCTAAAACAAAGGGATTTTAGGGTAACAAAAAAAAAAAAAAAACCCTTATCCTGGAGGATAAATCTGCCCTCATCACCCCCTATTCTAGGAAGAAATCTGCACTTACCTCTGCTCCCCCCCACCTCCATCCTGAGGAGACATCTCCTCCAATTACCCCCTAGCCTGATGAAAAATCTCTTGTTCTCCACAGCGCGCCCCCCCAAGAGAAACCTGCCCTCATCACCATATCCTGCGAAATTACCCTTACCCCATTCTGTGGAGAAACTTGGCCTTATCACCCCAATCAGCAAATCTGCTCTTATTACACCACCTCTCCCATTCTGAGGAGAAAGCCGACCTTACCCACCAACCCCCAGCTTGAGCAGAAATCTGCCCTTATCCTTAAAAGAAATATACCCTCCCTCCACCCAATCCTGAGGAAAAATCTGCCCTTACCACGCCACCCCCCCCCACCATGCTAAAGATAAACTACCCCTTATTCCTGCTATCCTAAGGGGAAATTCACCCTTCCCTCCTTGGGAGAAATCTGCCCTTCACTGACCCAGCCAACCCCCCCCATTCTGAGGAGAAATCTGCCCTTACCCTTACACACACCCCCCCCCCCCCCCCACTGAGAAGAATCTGCCCTTATCCATTCTTATCCTGAGGAGATATAGACCCCCCCACCCATCATCTTAAGGAAAAATCTGCCCTCATCACCCCTATTCTGAGGAGAAACCTACACTTATTACCCCTATACAGAGGTGAAATCTACCCTCCAATCCCTATTGTGTGGAGAAACTCTCTCTCCCCTCACACCTTAGGAGGAGAGATCTGGCCTTACACGTCCCATCATGATGAGACCTCTGACATTACAACTCTCCCCCCATTTTATGGAGAAATCTGTCCAATGCTGAGGAGAAACCCACCCTTATTCTAAAGGGGAACTTACCATTACTCCAGTTCCCCATCCCGAGGATGAATCCACCCTAATTACCCCTATCCAGAGGGGGAACCTGCTCTTATCCTAAAGCAAAACCTGCCCTTAACCCCCCCACATTCCCAGGAGAAATCGCCCCTCATCTCCTCCCCCACATTTTGAGGAGAAATCGTGCCTCATCTCCCCCCCCCCCATTCCGAAAAATCGTCCCTTATCCCCCCGCCACATTTAGAGAAATCGTCCCTATACCCCCCCCGCGCCACATTCTGAGAAATCGTCCCTTATCCCCCAGGCCATATTCCGAGAAATCATCCCTTATCCCCCGCCCCCACAGTCCCTTATCCCCCGCGCCACATTCCAAGAAATCATCCCTTTTCCTGCGCCACATTCCAAGAAATCGTCCCTTATCCCCCGCGCCACATTCCAAGAAATCGTCCCTTATCCCCCGCCCCCACATCCCGAGAAATCGTCCCTCATCCCCCGCCCCCACATCCCGAGAAATCGTCCCTCATCCCCCGCCCCCACATCCCGAGAAATCGTCCCTCATCCCCCGCCCCCACATCCTGAGAAATCGTCCCTTATCCCCCGCCCCCACATCCCGAGAAATCGTCCCTTATCCCCCGCCCCCACATCCCGAGAAATCGTCCCTTATCCCCCGCCACCACATCCCGAGAAATCGTCCCTTATCTCCTGCCCCCACATTCCGAAGAGGAACCTGCCCTTATCTCCCTTTTTCTGAGGAGAAACCTGCCCTCTCCTCCTTTAGGATGGGCGGGGGGAATCTGCCCTTAGCCTCCTATCCTAAGAAACCTGCCCTTACCCTCCACACACAATCCTGGCATTTCCTGATCAGGCAAATTCCAGAAGTTGGCTTTATGAACCTCGGTGTTCCCATTAGACGGAGGGGACAACCTGAACACCCAGCTCACTGGCCCCGCAACCAATTTACTGACATAGATTACAAGCCACCGGCCACCATTCCCACAGAGGAGACAACTAAAACACTCGGCCAATGCATCATGGGACTTGTTCTGCAACAGCTGGAGGGCCACACAGGTTGAGCACCCATGTCTTACAGAATCCATCACCCTGACTTCCTTATGTACAGAGATCCAGAACCCACAAGCAGGTAAGAAGGTCCGATTCCAGCAGCTGGAAAAAGTCACGAAGAAAGCCGGGACTGACCGGCAATCCGGGAAAACCTGTAGAGGGGGAAATATGGCGGCTGCCACCGACGACTTCTTCTGAAAAGATTGGATTTCTGTGCTCACCATACAATCCTCTTGTCTAAGGTTCACAGGAGGACACAGCCTCATTTTACAGATGAGTTTGATGCCACCACCTTCGGGAGCCAAAGACAACTAAAAGCAGCCCTCTGGTGGTGGCCAAACCCCCCCATCTGCAATACAGGATTCAGTTAGCAACCAGCACACCACTGAGACCAAAGAGCCAATCATAAGACTGGGTGGGTGCTGTGTCCTCAAATCACCTCAGAGAAAAGGATCCTCCATCATTCATTGAAGGACACAGCTTTCCTTCTTCACAGATGGGGGGGTTCGACCACTACTAGAGGGGGTGTGCCCTTAGTGTACGTTGTACCTAGTGTCCAGCTCCTGTAGGTGGCGACATCAAACCCATCCATGAAACAGGGAAGCCGTGTCCTTCAATGAATGCCATTTTCCTGGCAGACACACTAATCCAGATACTTCAACACTTTACACCACCTGACCCAAATCTGCACAGCAGCCAGGCAACCAGCATTTGTAGAAGGCAGCAAGCCACTTTATGTGGATAAATGAGCCACGGCGGGGTGGTATACGGAGAGAAGGTTTATTTTATGTCCTGGGTACAGAGGTTTTCCCCTCCCCGGCCCTGGAACCTGTAAAAAGGAATGGTCATAGGGGAACACAGTGCTGAAAATCACATTATACCATAAAAATGTACAAAAGCCCCGGGGGGAGGGGCACTGGGGGAGGGGGGGGGGGGTTTGAATATATAAATATGTACAAGAGTAGACCAGACCAGTCCTATCTGCAGTCTCTGTCCTTATAAAGGTCCCTGCGGTGAGGGGACCCCGGCCGTGACGTAGATATAAGGGGAGGCGGAGCACTTAGCAGATTAATGGGTGGAGTTTTGCTCAGCAGCCCAGTTCCATGATGATGGTACAGCTGGCCCAGCATAGACTGCGTGGTGGGCTGCATTGTGATGTGGGTGGGTAGGCCATAAAGACGAGCTCGCTCAAAGTCTTCCCGCAGTATGTGGGCTCGTTCCTCGCGCTGTTCATACAGACGCTGAGGAGCCGAGGAGGGCAGACGGAGAGGAGGCGGGTCCGCTCTACGGTACACATCTCTCCAGGCTTCCAGTGCATTGGGGTACTGCTCCCCCAGAAATGATCCTCGCAGCCTTTCAAAAGGGGGAGACGGATGGGGCAAGTGGAGTCCCGGCAGAGGCGAGCGTCCCACCTCGAAGCTCAGCAGCTCCGGTTCCTCCTTCACTTTCACTTTGGAAGGATGGTCTGGTGTCAGTCGAGGTTTTGTCTCCGAGCTGCTCCCGGGTCTCACAGCGACATAAGGGGAGAGGTTACGGCTGGGGCCTCGGTCCTCAGTACCCGGGAGGCGGGGGGTTTGCGTCAGAGGGGACATCCGTGGAGGCAAACGAGAGTAAAGTAAATCCCTGTGTTGGCAAAAACAAGAAGATTAAGTATGTGAATCCATCTTAGCAGAGACCTACAAACCAACCAGAGACTTCACCTACCGGTCCTTCTCGTCCTTCATATGGACTGTGTGTGGATCCAGGTCCCCGACTTTGCCACAGATCTGAGCGGGTGCCACAGGAAAGGAAGGTGGAGTGCGGTGCAACCGATTCCAAGGATCATGTGGATTGGGGAAGTTATGAACCATAGAGGCTTCCTTCTGACTGAACACAGAGGAAGGATCTAGGAAGAAAACATGGGGGTGATTATGTATCTTCGGAAACCAAGGTCATCGTAAGCAAGGTGTGGAAGAGAAGAGCCAGTCAAAGTCATAGACGTGGCGGACTACAGCTTACACATACCTTACTGTGCCATCTATTCTACCCAACCCCTGGAGCCATAAAAACGTATCCACTACCTACTCCACCCAACTCCTGGAGCCTTCAAAACACACCCACTACCTACTCCACCCAACCCCTGGAGCCTTCAAAACACACCCACTACCTACTCCACCCAACCCCTGGAGCCTTCAAAACACACCCACTACCTACTCCACCCAACTCCTGGAGGCTTCAAAACATACCCACTACCTACTCCACCCAACTCCTGGAGCCTTCAAAACACACCCACTACCTACTCCACCCAACTCCTGGAGGCTTCAAAACATACCCACTACCTACTCCACCCAACTCCTGGAGCCTTCAAAACATACCCACTACCTATTCCACCCAACCCCTGGAGCCTTCAAAACATACATAATTCAAAATGCTAACCATAACATACAAAGCCATCCACAACATCACCCTCATCTGCAGATATCGCCCAAATCCTCCCCTCCGCTCCTCCCAGGACCTCCTGCTCTCTAGCTCCCTTGTTACCTCCTCCCATGCTCGCCTTCAAGACTCCTCCAGAGCCTCTCCCTTCCTCTGGAACTCCCTGCCCCAGTCTGTCCAATAAGCCCCTACCCTGTCCACCTTTAGGAGATCCCTGAAAACTCATTTATTCAGGGAAGCCGATCCCAACCCCCACCTAACAACCGTCCCGAGCCCCCCCATCAAATCATTCTCTGCAGCTATTACCTTTTGTACCACCACCCCCTCCCTTTAGAATGTAAGCTCTATGAGCCGGGCCCTCCTGTACCTTTTGTATTGTACTGTAATTGTGTTGCCCCCCCCATACATTGTAAAGTGCTGCATAAACTGTTGGTGCTATATAAATCGTGTATAATAATAATAATAATAATAATACTCTTCTCCATAATATGTCCCTGGTTCCCCTTTCCATCAGGTTCTCCTCCACCCAGTAATTATACCTCTTGCATTAAAGACTCTTTCCTTGTTACGTTGTTCTTCACACCCTACATTCCTTTTGTTCTTTGAGCTTTAATGAAGAAAACCTTTCTATTTGTACACAATGTGGCGAGTAGTCTGAACCACGGCTTGACAAATTTGCTTGGAATCTAGGAGCCAGATAAAAAAGTTAGGAGCCGGGTCGGTGACGGCGATCTGGACCTGTCCCTGGCCTGACATGGAGACGAGTGAGGGGAAGATAGCGCCCCCCACCTGTCTCCAAGTCATTGCCCATAGCGCTTAGAGGGACATTTTTATTTATTTATTTATTTT
>NW_027507784.1:481783-615358 GCF_037356315.1 Lithobates pipiens | reverse complement strand
AACAAACACCTACAGGATGACAGACAGCCAGAGAAGGAAGAGTACAGAGACTTTTTAAGGACATGCAAGACGACAAAAGAGAAGAAATGAAGATTTGTAGAAAGGAGATCCAGATTGGAAACATCTAACAAAGGACTAACAGCACATAGAAATTGTGAAAGAGAAGCATGCAATCTTTTACCAGTCATGAGGGTGGGGGGCCGAGACAGCTCGTGTGTGGAGGGGAGAGAGCCGAGTCCAGCACTCAGGCAAAGGAGGTCACTACGGAATTCAGGCTTATGTTGAGCCCCTTGTGCAAGCTGTGAGATAGAGGAGTCCCATGTGAGACACAAAGACCAAACCCTGTGAGATCAGGAGGTGCTCAGGGGAGGAGGATAGAGTTACCCAGGTGAGAGGAGAGAGAGAGGGGGCGAGGAGGGCAAAGTCCCATCCAGAAAAGAGAAGAAGGAAGGGGAAGTGAGAAACAGAGGAGGCTAGAGAAGAGAATAAAGGAACAAGGAGAAAAAAGGGAGGAGGCTAGAGACGAAAGAAAGCTATAGAAGAGGGGAGGACAGAGACGAAAGGAGGCTATAGAAGAGGGGAGGACAGAGACGAAAGGAGGCTATAGAAGAGGGGAGGACAGAGACGAAAGGAGGCTATAGAAGAAGGGAGGACAGAGACGAAAGGAGGCTATAGAAGAAGGGAGGACAGAGACGAAAGGAGGCTATAGAAGAGGGGAGGACAGAGACGAAAGGAGGCTATAGAAGAGGGGAGGACAGAGACGAAAGGAGGCTATAGAAGAGGGGAGGACAGAGACGAAAGGAGGCTATAGAAGAAGGGAGGACAGAGACGAAAGGAGGCTATAGAAGAAGGGAGGACAGAGACGAAAGGAGGCTATAGAAGAGGGGAGGACAGAGACGAAAGGAGGCTATAGAAGAAGGGGAGGACAGAGACGAAAGGAGGCTATAGAAGAAGGGAGGACAGAGACGAAAGGAGGCTATAGAAGAGGGGAGGACAGAGACGAAAGGAGGCTATAGAAGAGGGGAGGACAGAGACGAAAGAAAGCTATAGAAGAGGGGAGGACAGAGACGAAAGAAAGCTATAGAAGAGGGGAGGACAGAGACGAAAGAAAGCTATAGAAGAGGGGAGGACAGAGACGAAAGGAGGCTATAGAAGAGGGGAGGACAGAGACGAAAGAAAGCTATAGAAGAAGGGAGGACAGAGACGAAAGGAGGCTATAGAAGAGGGGAGGACAGAGACGAAAGAAAGCTATAGAAGAAGGGAGGACAGAGACGAAAGGAGGCTATAGAAGAGGGGAGGACAGAGACGAAAGGAGGCTATAGAAGAGGGGAGGACAGAGACGAAAGGAGGCTATAGAAGAGGGGAGGACAGAGACGAAAGAAAGCTATAGAAGAGGGGAGGACAGAGACGAAAGGAGGCTATAGAAGAAGGGAGGACAGAGACGAAAGGAGGCTATAGAAGAGGGGAGGACAGAGACGAAAGAAAGCTATAGAAGAGGGGAGGACAGAGACGAAAGGAGGCTATAGAAGAAGGGAGGACAGAGACGAAAGGAGGCTATAGAAGAAGGGAGGACAGAGACGAAAGGAGGCTATAGAAGAGGGGAGGACAGAGACAAAAGGAGGCTATAGAAGAGGGGAGGACAGAGACGAAAGGAGGCTATAGAAGAGGGGAGGACAGAGACGAAAGGAGGCTATAGAAGAGGGGAGGACAGAGACGAAAGGAGGCTATAGAAGAAGGGAGGACAGAGACGAAAGGAGGCTATAGAAGAGGGGAGGACAGAGACGAAAGGAGGCTATAGAAGAGGGGAGGACAGAGACGAAAGAAAGCTATAGAAGAGGGGAGGACAGAGACGAAAGAAAGCTATAGAAGAAGGGAGGACAGAGACGAAAGGAGGCTATAGAAGAGGGGAGGACAGAGACGAAAGGAGGCTATAGAAGAGGGGAGGACAGAGACGAAAGGAGGCTATAGAAGAAGGGAGGACAGAGACGAAAGGAGGCTATAGAAGAGGGGAGGACAGAGACGAAAGGAGGCTATAGAAGAGGGGAGGACAGAGACGAAAGAAAGCTATAGAAGAGGGGAGGACAGAGACGAAAGAAAGCTATAGAAGAAGGGAGGACAGAGACGAAAGGAGGCTATAGAAGAGGGGAGGACAGAGACGAAAGAAGGCTATAGAAGAAGGGAGGACAGAGACGAAAGGAGGCTATAGAAGAGGGGAGGACAGAGACGAAAGGAGGCTATAGAAGAGGGGAGGACAGAGACGAAAGGAGGCTATAGAAGAAGGGAGGACAGAGACGAAAGGAGGCTATAGAAGAGGGGAGGACAGAGACGAAAGGAGGCTATAGAAGAGGGGAGGACAGAGACGAAAGGAGGCTATAGAAGAGGGGAGGACAGAGACGAAAGAAAGCTATAGAAGAGGGGAGGACAGAGACGAAAGGAGGCTATAGAAGAAGGGAGGACAGAGACGAAAGGAGGCTATAGAAGAGGGGAGGACAGAGACGAAAGGAGGCTATAGAAGAAGGGAGGACAGAGACGAAAGAAAGCTATAGAAGAAGGGAGGACAGAGACGAAAGGAGGCTATAGAAGAATGGAGGACAGAGACGAAAGGAGGCTATAGAAGAGGGGAGGACAGAGACGAAAGAAAGCTATAGAAGAAGGGAGGACAGAGACGAAAGGAGGCTATAGAAGAATGGAGGACAGAGACGAAAGGAGGCTATAGAAGAAGGGAGGACAGAGACGAAAGAAAGCTATAGAAGAGGGGAGGACAGAGACGAAAGAAAGCTATAGAAGAGGGGAGGACAGAGACGAAAGGAGGCTATAGAAGAAGGGAGGACAGAGACGAAAGGAGGCTATAGAAGAAGGGAGGACAGAGACGAAAGGAGGCTATAGAAGAAGGGAGGACAGAGACGAAAGGAGGCTATAGAAGAGGGGAGGACAGAGACGAAAGGAGGCTATAGAAGAGGGGAGGACAGAGACGAAAGGAGGCTATAGAAGAGGGGAGGACAGAGACGAAAGGAGGCTATAGAAGAAGGGAGGACAGAGACGAAAGGAGGCTATAGAAGAGGGGAGGACAGAGACGAAAGAAAGCTATAGAAGAAGGGAGGACAGAGACGAAAGGAGGCTATAGAAGAGGGGAGGCTTGAGAAGAAGAGGAGAAGCTAGAGAACAGAGGAGACCAGAAAAGAGAGGAGGTTATAGAAGAGGGGAGGACAGAGACGAAAGGAGGCTATAGAAGAAGGGAGGCTTGAGAAGAAGAGGAGAAGCTAGAGAACAGAGGAGACCAGAAAAGAGAGGAGGTTATAGAAGAGGGGAGGCCAGAGAAGAGAGGAATCGGAGTCTGTAGACAATGAGGACAGCATTACACCGCGGAGTCATGAAATGGTCGATTAGAAGGGTAAATAAACTTGCTTTTGTGATGAGATTGACATTCCAGTGATTTCTCCAACACTCAGCGTTCAAGTCCAACTAGTTAATAAATAATTGTGGTAAAGCAAGGAAACTCCTTTACAGTGATATCACAGAACTTACCTGGGGGGCCACCCTGTCCCACATCGGCCATAACCCTGACACCCCCACAGCGCAGATCCACACCTCGCTGGACTGGTACTACATTTGCGTAGAAGAAGGGAGGTCCTATATTCTCTATCATTGACTGATGGCCGGTGTGACATGGGAACCCTTTCTCCAAACGGCACCAACCAATCCCTGAAGACGAGGCTGTGCCATACCGCTGACCACCATCAATACCATACATGGCCCAATACCCGAATCTCCAAGCATTGGACCATCTCACCACATCTAACAAAGGTGCACATGGGGGGAGGGGGGAGGGGGGGGGGGGGCAGAAATCTACTGCCCGCAGTAAGGAGGTCACTTCAGCCTTCACAGGTCTGCTTTTTACTTCCAGAATTTGGTTTCCATGAGAAATGTGGCCTGGCGCTCCTCCCTTGTGTGGTGTATCTCATGTGTCCGGACATCGGCTCAGCAGAAGTTACTATACAGAGGAAGACAATATGCTGGGAGAGCTGACACCGTACCTTTATTCTCTCCTGATGACGCAGAATCATATACGCCACACGGACATGCATTGCACACCAGCGCCCGGACCTCTGTGATACAAACAAGACGACATGTAAGACCCCCAACAATGTCTGCAGAGCCCCCCCCCCCCCCAATCACAGAGTCTCCAACCAATCACTAGGAGTCTACTTCATAAAAATTACTAAACAAATAAAATAATTTTGACAAATGACCAACAATTTATATAAAAGATTTACATGTACTAATAATATATAAGAGATACAATCTATAAAATGTGTATTATTGTATGAAGGAGCGATCAGACAGGAAGGACTATCCTCCCGTGTAACGGAGCTGGGCTATGGTGGATGGATGGACAGAGATTCTGAGGGTCATCAGAGATGGATGATGAGGGCTGGCAGCAGTAAAGATTAATCTGGAATATATTTCAATTGTGTTTGCGGGCACACGGCAAGCGGCCGGCATACCGCGAGCGGCCGGCACACACTTGCCAGCACACGGCGAGCGGCCGGCACACACTTGCCAGCACACGGCGAGCGGCCGGCACACACTTGCCAGCACACGGCGAGCGGCCGGCACACACTTGCCAGCACACGGCGAGCGGCCGGCACACGGCGAGCGGCCGGCACACATTGAGCGGCCGGCACACATTGAGCGGCCGGCACACATTGAGCGGCCGGCACACATTGAGCGGCCGGCACACATTGAGCGGCCGGCACACACTTGCCAGCACACAGCGAACGGCCGGCACGCGGTGAGCGGCCGGCACACACTTGCCAGCACACGGCGAGCGGCCGGCACACATTGAGCGGCCGGCACACATTGAGCGGCCGGCACACATTGAGCGGCCGGCACACATTGAGCGGCCGGCACACATTGAGCGGCCGGCACACACTTGCCAGCACACAGCGAACGGCCGGCACGCGGTGAGCGGCCGGCACACACTTGCCAGCACGCGGTGAGCGGCCGGCACACACTTGCCAGCACACGGTGAGCGGCCGGCACACACTTGCCAGCACACGGTGAGCGGCCGGCACACACTTGTCAGCAGACTGCCTGTACACATGGCGGAGTTGCAGTAGCAGACTTACCCGGGGTTTGAACTGTTCCGTTATCTACAAAGGAAACACACGATGAGAACCGGATTAGTATCTTTTTTTATTGCAGATATTTATATAGAGCCATCAATTTATACAGCGCTTTCCATATATTCTACATTCACATCAGTCCCCACCCCCAAGGAGCTTGTATTTCCTTTATTCAGCTCTTCCAGACAGTTATATTGGTATTTACATGATGTCACTTCCACTGCCAAGTACAGTATCTGACAAAACTAAGTACACCCCTCAGTCACATTTGTGTAAATCTTTTCTTTTCATGTGATAACACTGAGGAAATGACACTTGTCTACAATGTAAAGTAACAGAGGACAGGAAATTTACACTGTTATACAAGCTGTACACTCACTACTTTACATTGTAGACAAGTGTCATTTCTTCAGTGTTGTCACATGAAAAGAGAGAAGAAAAGATTTACACAAATGTGACTGAGGGGTGTACTTACTTTTGTCAGATACTGTATGTTGAAAGCCAATCCCTTCCCATCATCAATGGAGTCTGACCACCAATTCTCAAGGTCATATGGGTATACAAGTCTCTCAGAAGAGATCCGAGTACAGAGGAACCTTATGAGTATAATCTGTTCCAGAATGCTTGTAATCCAAAGCACTCGCATATCAAAGCGAGTTCCCTCATAGAAGTCAATAGAAACAAAGATAATTTGTTCCACATTGACTCCTATTGCATGCAATACTGCATATGGCCAGAGGTGGGGGAGGGGGCGCCGGAGAGACTCTGAAATACTCGGAGACCGCTCGGATGCACTCGGGAACGGAGTGTTTCCAAGCGGCTCCGAATGTCACCGGTGCCTCCCGCACCTCTGGCCAAACGCGGTACTGCACACCACAGAGACTTGAATCCTGCTTATTTTGTGAGACAACACTCGCAAACCGAGTCAGGATTAAAAAAAAATAAAATGGCATGTATTGTGAAACGCTCGTTGTGAAAAGCGTTGCTCACAATCCGAGGCTCCACCGTATTAATAGCTCTGCGCACATGTTCAGTAGATGAGATATTGCTGAATATTTTAGCAATGGTCACCACGAGAGGCCCGGAACACTCACCTGAGGAGCCTTGTGGGTGAGGTTTGGAGGCACAGAGCATTGTGAGGCCAGCTCAGAACTTGTGCTCTGCAAACAGAAAGTACAGATGAGAAAACGGACGAGGAGGAAAAAAGAGGAGTCTGAGACGCCCCCCAAACGCCACTCACCTTGGGCTGAAAAGCCCCCTGTAGAGATCCAAAGGAGACACTGGGAGGTAGAACAGGGGGCAGTGCAGTAATCACAGGAGAGAATGGAGGAAAGAACTGTGCGGAGAAAAGAGAAGAAGAAAGTCAACTTAGTGGAAAGACCCAACCGAATGTGAGAGACTTTGAGGAAAGGATTGGGGGGGACAAAGAGACGGACAATGGAGGGAAGAGAGGAGAAGCTGCTTACAGTACTCGGATTCTGCCTGTACAGACTTTCTATTTTACCCGGATATTTCTCAAACTGCAAAGAGAGGGAAAGAGAGGAGGTTAGAAAGAGATCAGCTGAAGGAAGAGGCCACATGGGAGACATGCATGTTATATATACACTACACAGAACACTGGGGACAGCCAGCGACCCAGACGGGACACACGAGGGGGGAGAAAACAGAGAGCATGGAAGAGTCAGAGGAGCGTAGAGACGAGGAGCGTAGAGACGAGGAGTCAGAGACGAGCGTACAGACGAGGAGTCAGAGACGAGGAGCGTACAGACGAGGAGTCAGAGACGAGGAGTCAGAGACGAGCGTACAGACGGGGAGTCAGAGAGGAGCGTACAGAGGGGGAGTCAGAGACGAGGAGCGTACAGACGAGGAGTCAGAGACGAGGAGCGTACAGACGAGGAGTCAGAGACGAGGAGCGTACAGACGAGGAGTCAGAGACGAGGAGCGTACAGACGAGGAGTCAGAGACGAGGAGCGTACAGAGGAGGAGTCAGAGACGAGGAGCGTACAAAGGGGGAGTCAGAGACGAGGAGCGTACAGACGAGGAGTCAGAGACGAGGAGCGTACAAAGGGGGAGTCAGAGACGAGGAGCGTACAGACGAGGAGTCAGAGACGAGGAGCGTACAAAGGGGGAGTCAGAGACGAGGAGCGTACAGACGAGGAGTCAGAGACGAGGAGCGTACAGACGAGGAGTCAGAGACGAGGAGCGTACAGACGAGGAGTCAGAGACGAGGAGCGTACAGACGAGGAGTCAGAGACGAGGAGCGTACAGACGAGGAGTCAGAGACGAGGAGCGTACAGACGAGGAGTCAGAGACGAGGAGCGTACAGACGAGGAGTCAGAGACGAGGAGCGTACAGACGAGGAGTCAGAGACGAGGAGTCAGAGACGAGCGTACAGACGAGGAGTCAGAGACGAGCGTACAGACGAGGAGTCAGAGACGAGCGTACAGACGAGGAGTCAGAGACGAGCGTACAGACGAGGAGTCAGAGACGAGCGTACAGACGAGGATGGGGCAAATGGGGGGTGAAGACACAAGGTGTACGGAGGAGATGGGGGGTGCAGAGACGGGTGATACGGAGGAAATGGGGGGTGCAGAGACGAGGTCATACGGAGGAGATGGGGGGTGCAGAGACGAGGTCATACGGAGGAAATGGGGGGTGCAGAGACGAGGTGATACGGAGGAGATGGGGGGTGCAGAGACGAGGTGATACGGAGGAGATGGGGGGTGCAGAGACGAGGTGATACGGAGGAGATGGGGGGTGCAGAGATGAGGTGATACGGAGGAGATGGGGGGTGCAGAGACGAGGTGATACGGAGGAGATGGGGGGTGCAGAGACGAGGTGATACGGAGGAGATGGGGGGTGCAGAGATGAGGTGATACGGAGGAGATGGGGGTGCAGAGATGAGGTGTACGGAGGAGATGGGGGGTGCAGAGATGAGGGGTACGGAGGAGATGGGGGGTGCAGAGATGAGGTGATACGGAGGAGATGGGGGGTGCAGAGATGAGGTGATACGGAGGAGATGGGGGTGCAGAGATGAGGTGTACGGAGGAGATGGGGGGTGCAGAGATGAGGGGTACGGAGGAGATGGGGGGTGCAGAGATGAGGTGTACGGAGGAGATGGGGGGTGCAGAGATGAGGTGTACGGAGGAGATGGGGGGTGCAGAGATGAGGTGTACGGAGGAGATGGGGGGTGCAGAGATGAGGGGTACGGAGGAGATGGGGGGTGCAGAGATGAGGTGTACGGAGAGATGGGGGGTGCAGAGATGAGGGGTACGGAGGAGATGGGGGGGGTGCAGAGATGAGGTGTACGGAGGAGATGGGGGGTGCAGAGATGAGGGGTACGGAGGAGATGGGGGGTGCAGAGATGAGGGGTACGGAGGAGATGGGGGGTGCAGAGATGAGGTGTACGGAGAGATGGGGGGTGCGGAGATGAGGGGTACGGAGGAGATGGGGGGTGCAGAGACGAGGTCATACGGAGAAAATGGGGGGTGCAGAGACGAGGTCATACGGAGGAAATGGGGGGTGCAGAGACGAGGTGATACGGAGGAGATGGGGGGTGCAGAGACGAGGTGATACGGAGGAGATGGGGGGTGCAGAGACGAGGTGATACGGAGGAAATGGGGGGTGCAGAGATGAGGTGATACGGAGGAGATGGGGGGTGCAGAGATGAGGTGTACGGAGAGATGGGGGGTGCAGAGATGAGGGGTACGGAGGAGATGGGGGGTGCAGAGACGAGGTCATACGGAGAAAATGGGGGGTGCAGAGACGAGGTCATACGGAGGAAATGGGGGGTGCAGAGACGAGGTGATACGGAGGAGATGGGGGGTGCAGAGACGAGGTGATACGGAGGAAATGGGGGGTGCAGAGATGAGGTGATACGGAGGAGATGGGGGGTGCAGAGATGAGGTGTACGGAGGAGATGGGGGGTGCAGAGATGAGGTGTACGGAGAAAATGGGGGGTGCAGAGATGAGGTGTACGGAGGAGATGGGGGGTGCAGAGATGAGGGGTACGGAGGAGATGGGGGGTGCAGAGATGAGGTAAAGAATGTGGGAGTGTCCATACGCAGTAATGAGGAAGCAGGGCGGGGTCAGACCGCGGTGGTGTCTGTATAATTAAAGTATTTGGGATTACGGAGAGGCCACAAGCAGCCGGTGATGGAAGAGGTGACATGAATGGGTTGGACTCACGTTGTGGGGGTAGGGTGTGAAGTGCTGGTGCGTGTGCTGGTGCGTATGCTGATGGTTGTGCTGGTGGAACTGGTACATGGGTCTGACTGCAGCACCAAGCTCAGCTGGGCCCCCTGGAGCCGCCAGGAATCGGGAACTCATCTCTTGTCCAATAAGATTATGTTCTGTAAAGAGAGAGAGATCAAGGACAATCAAATAGAACAGTATTTGTCAAACACCCCCCACCGAAATTCCATCTAGAACCTCCGCCATCATAATCTACCATGCCTGCCTGGAACAACCTCACACTGAATTGTAAGCCCCGCAGTCTAGCTTTACTTCAGCCCCCCTGGTCTCCACGTACAACGCATGCACATCTACTACTTACCAGCTAGCACAGCCGAAGGTGGGTGGCCAGAGACTTGCAGAAGTGGGGGAGGGGGTGGAAGACCCTGGGAAGGTGTAAACAGGTTCATGTGATTGTGGGAGGGAGGCCGCAGCATGGAAGGTAGAGTGGGCGGGGCCGTGTGAACAGGTAGCGAGATGGAGGGGGTGGGAGTTCTCCGGGACACCGGCGTCGGCACAGATTTCGGAACGCTGCTCCTGTGGGAACTGAGAGAAGAGGATTATGTAGAGGTGACACCGAGTGATCGGCAACCGTATCTTCCACCTCTGTACACCACTCACCTGCTAGCTCTGGGCTCCACGCTTGTTGTGGGAGGAGTCTCAACGGGTACTGGCTCTACTTTGGGGGTAGCTCTGGGCGGACTGGGTGGTGGGGGGATGGGTGATGGGCACCGAGGAGGCGGGATCATTTCAATCTCGGGTTCTTGGCTCTTTTCACAACTTCTTCCCAAGCCAGAAATTTGGGAAAGGACTGTGAGCTTGGGGCGGCCTCCTGACACCTGCGGAGAGGCTGCGGACAAAGAACATGGCATCAGTGAGGAGAAGGCCAAGGGCACCATAGAAAGAGGATGTAAGCTCCTCCCCCCCACCCTCAATATGGATCCCGAGAACCAATCCCAAGAAATAAAATAAAGGCATCACCGATGGCACACCAGACCCATAGATCAGAGCTCGTACATGTAGTCATAGATATGGTGAAGGACACCGCCAAGTCATCACTCGGAGCCTAGAGGAACAAAAACAGGAAACGTCAACCCGAGAGAGACCACCGTCAGTCCAATACAGGAGGTACTCATCACCTCACATCGACCACCTACCTGCTCATCACAGCTGCTCTCCGCATCGCACTGCAAGAAATCACAGGAGAGGATAAAAGTCACAACAACCGAGGTGAGAGAACACAAGAAACATGAGCGGGTCACCCCAATGCACACGCCTTATCAGCGACCCCCCCCCTCCCCCCCCACGCACACACACTTTATGAGGGGGTCAGCCCGGATGCACACACTTTATGAGGGGGTCAGCCCGGATGCACACACTTTATGAGGGGGTCAGCCCGGATGCACACACTTTATGAGGGGGTCAGCCCGGATGCACACACTTTATGAGGGGGTCAGCCCGGATGCACACACTTTATGAGGGGGTCAGCCCGGATGCACACACTTTATGAGGGGGTCAGCCCGGATGCACACACTTTATGAGGGGGTCAGCCCGGATGCACACACACTTTATGAGGGGGTCAGCCCGGATGCACACACACTTTATGAGGGGGTCAGCCCGGATGCACACACTTCATGAGGGGGTCAGCCCGGATGCACACACACTTTATGAGGGGGTCAGCCCGGATGCACACACTTTATGAGGGGGTCAGCCCGGATGCACACACTTTATGAGGGGGTCAGCCCGGATGCACACACTTCATGAGGGGGTCAGCCCGGATGCACACACACTTTATGAGGGGGTCAGCCCGGATGCACACACTTTATGAGGGGGTCAGCCCGGATGCACACACTTTATGAGGGAATCATCTGAATGGATGTCTAAAAGTATTATCTGCTGGATTTGTGCCCAAACTCTGTATACTTACAATGTAGCCAGCGTCCAGACAACAGTGCCGACAGTCCTGTAAGAGATAAAGTGCAATTCCTCAGAGATGATGGTGCCCATAGAGAAGCTCTACACATGATCGGCATGAATGACTCACCTGACCAGCAGCATGCTCAGGACCAGAATGTCGCACACACGCCTCTGCAGAACCCAACCCAGCGCAGTGCCGCTTCTGTCACAACAAAGCAGAGGAGCAGATCAGTAAAAAAGACCAATTGTGTAATCTAAAGTCAACTGACCAATCATGGAACTGCATTTCATAGGATGGCACCCCATACAAACCTGAACCACCCTGTACATACAATACAGCTTCATGTCAATAAAAAAAAGTGTTCTTGTAGCAAATACATGAGGAGCGGATTGACAGGAGACCATGTTCCCATCACACATCTCAGTGGAGGGACAGGAGACCATGTTCCCCAACATACATCTCAGCGGAGGGACAGGAGACCATGTTCCCCAACATACATCTCAGCGGAGGGACAGGAGACCATGTTCCCCAACATACATCTCAGCGGAGGGACAGGAGACCATGTTCCCCAACATACATCTCAGCGGAGGGACAGGAGACCATGTTCCCCAACATACATCTCAGCGGAGGGACAGGAGACCATGTTCCCCAACATACATCTCAGCGGAGGGACAGGAGACCATGTTCCCCAACATACATCTCAGTGGAGGGACAGGAGACCATGTTCCCCAACATACATCTCAGTGGAGGGACAGGAGACCATGTTCCCCAACATACATCTCAGCGGAGGGACAGGAGACCATGTTCCCCATCATACATCTCAGTGGAGGGACAGGAGACCATGTTCCCCAACATACATCTCAGTGGAGGGACAGGAGACCATGTTCCCCAACATACATCTCAGTGGAGGGACAGGAGACCATGTTCCCCAACATACATCTCAGTGGAGGGACAGGAGACCATGTTCCCATCATACATCTCAGTGGAGGGACAGGAGACCATGTTCCCAACATACATTTCAGCAGAGGGACAGGAGACCATGTTCTCATCATACATTTCAGCAGAGGGACAGGAGACCATGTTCCCATCATACATCTCAGTGGAGGGACAGGAGACCATGTTCCCAACATACATTTCAGCAGAGGGACAGGAGACCATGTTCTCATCATACATCTCAGCGGAGGGACAGGAGACCATGTTCCCATCATACATCTCAGTGGAGGGACAGGAGACCATGTTCCCCAACATACATCTCAGTGGAGGGACAGGAGACCATGTTCCCATCATACATCTCAGTGGAGGGACAGGAGACCATGTTCCCAACATACATTTCAGCAGAGGGACAGGAGACCATGTTCCCCAACATACATCTCAGCGGAGGGACAGGAGACCATGTTCCCCAACATACATCTCAGCGGAGGGACAGGAGACCATGTTCCCAACATACATCTCAGCGGAGGGACAGGAGACCATGTTCCCCAACATACATCTCAGTGGAGGGACAGGAGACCATGTTCCCATCATACATCTCAGCGGAGGGACAGGAGACCATGTTCCCAACATACATCTCAGTGGAGGGACAGGAGACCATGTTCCCCAACATACATCTCAGTGGAGGGACAGGAGACCATGTTCCCCAACATACATCTCAGTGGAGGGACAGGAGACCATGTTCCCCAACATACATCTCAGCGGAGGGACAGGAGACCATGTTCCCCAACATACATCTCAGCGGAGGGACAGGAGACCATGTTCCCAACATACATCTCAGCGGAGGGACAGGAGACCATGTTCCCAACATACATCTCAGCGGAGGGACAGGAGACCATGTTCCCAACATACATCTCAGCGGAGGGACAGGAGACCATGTTCCCAACATACATTTCAGCGGAGGGACAGGAGACCATGTTCCCAACATACATCTCAGTGGAGGGACAACAGGATTTTTAAAACAGCTTACCTGTAAAATCCTTTTGAGGTACATCAGGGGACACAGGGCCATAGTAGTTACTATGTGGGCTAATAGGCCACCTTTAGGTGATGGACACTGGCACGCCCCAAGACAAGAAGTGTACTCCCTATATAACCCTCCCATTACCGGGAGTACTTCAGTTTTGTAGCCAAGCAATACAAGTGCATACCAAGAATGGAGGGACCTCTGTGTCCCCTGATGTACATCAAAGAAAAGGATTTTACAGGTAAGCGGTTTTAAAAATCCTGTTTTCTTTTCATACAACAAGGGACACAGAGCAATAGTAGTTACTATATGGGATGTCCCATAGCAATGGCAACTGAAGGGAGGGAGACAACAAAAAAGTAGGGCATTAAGAGGCTAGAGGACTCCTACTGCAGCCTTCAGTACACTACGCCCAAAGGCAATATCCTCCTGACCTTTAACATCGATTTGATAGAATCTGGTAAAAGTATCAACTGAAGACCAAGTTGCGGCCTTACAGATCTGAGCCATAGAGGCCTGATGATGCACCACCCAAGAGGCACTAATCGCCCTGGTTGAGAGTGCTTTAACATGAAAAGGAGGAATTTTCTTCTTTAGACCATAAGCTTGAACAATCACTTGACGAATCCATTTGGAAATAGTAGAATTTGATGCTGCCTGTCCCCTATTAGGACCTTCTGGCAGTACAAACAAAACATTTGTTTTCGAACCTGAGCGGGCACCTTTAAATAGACTTTGATCACTCTTACTACATGAAGGGAATGTAGTGCCTTCTCTTTCCTAGATTGAGGCTCTGGGAAGGAAGAAGGCAGAATAATATCTTGGGTCAAATGGAAATCTGTCACCACCTTTGGTAGGAATTCGGGATGAGGATGCAAAACCACCTTATCCTTATGCACGATACTATTCTACCAGAGGATATGGCAACCAAAAAGACTATTTTCCTTGTCAAAAGAACCAAGGGAATTTCCTGTAAAGGCTCAAAAGGCCGATTCTCTAAAGCCGATAAGACTAAATTCATATCCCAAGGATTTAGAGGTGCCCTGACGGAGGGATTGATTTGTATTACCCACTGAATAAAACTACGCACCAGAGAGTGAGAAGCAAGAGGCCGTTGAAAAAACACTGATAAGGCCAAGACCTGGCCCTTGATAGAAGTCAAGGCCAGCTTCATTTCCAATCCCATTTTCAGGAATTCAAGGATCCTACCTATGACATATTTCCTGGGGTGCCAACCCCTGGATCCACACCAGGAAACATATGCCTTCCAGACTCTATAGTAAATGACTCTGGAGGCCGGCTTCGTAGCATTAACAAAAGTAGACACTACTTAAACCCACGGTCCTTTAGAATGTTTGTTTCAATAACCGAACCGTTAAATTTTGCATTTTGTAAAGGTAGAATGGAATACCAGACCTTGCGCGGGAAGGTCTGGCCACAATGGCAGGGTCCAAGGGACTCCTACCGCCATCTTTATGATCTCGGCAAACCAAGATCTTCTGGGCCACCAGAATCACCTCCTTTCATTCCTGCTTGATCCTGCCGAGAAGGCGCAGAATTAGCAGAACCGTAAGAAACGCATAGATCAGTGAAAACTGATCCCATGGGAAGACCAAGGCGCCTGTACCGCACAGTAGCGGATCCCTCGTCCTTGCCAAAAAGTTGACGACTTTGTTGTTGCATCTGGATGCAAACAGATCCACATACGGAATACCCCATCTTTGACATATCGATAGAAAGATGTCGGGTGAAGGGACCATTCTCCCGGAAATAATTGTTGGTGACTCAAGTAGTCCGCCTGCCAATTTTCTATCCTTGGAATGAAAATCGCCGAGAGGCAAGGAATGTTGCTTTCTGCCCAAGCTAAAACATGATTCACCTCTTTTTGGGCTGCACAACTTCTCATGCCCCCCTGGTGATTGATGTAAGCCACAGCCGTGGCATTGTCGGTTTGAATCCTGGACAGGATAATCCTGTAGCCTGAGCGTCCAGGATTCTAGGGCCAGACGTACTGCCTGAATCTCTAGAATGTTGATGGGCAAGGTCCTTTCTGACTTGGACCATTCCCCCTGAACAGAAGCTTCTTCCAGGAACTGGTTCCCAGCCTAGAAGGCTGGCATCTGCTGTTACCACTTTCCAGGATACTGGTAAAAAGGATTTCCCTTTTCGGAGGTTGCTGGATATCAACCAATTGAGGCTCTGACGCACCTCGGGGGATAATCGCATTGAAAAGTCCAAAGCCAGAACATTCTTGTTCCAAGCCCACAGAATGGTGTTTTGTAGCAGTCTTGAATGAAACTGCGCATAAGGGACGGCCTCGAAGGAGGCCACCATTTTCCCTAACAACTTCATGCACAACCGAATGGAAGAATCTCTCTTTGCTTTGACAAGTTGAATCAGTGCTTTAATGGAGCTGACTCTTGCCTGGGGTAAGAATACCTTCTTCTGTACGGTATCTATGACCAGCCCCAAGTACTGTAATCTCCTCGATGGTTTTAAGGAGGATTTTTCTAGGTGGAGTATCCAACCTAGATATTCCAGGTAGCTTACAGCTGAGATTAAACTTTGGTTTAGATCAGAGACTGATTGATCTACTAAAAGCAGATTGTCTAAATAGGCTAGGACAGTTATGCCCTGTGCCCTTAACCTGGCTAAAGGTGGTGTGCCAGGATCTTTGTGAACACCCGCAGTGCGGTGGCTAGGCCGAATGGCAGAGCCACAAATTGAAAATGATGATTTTCTATCTCGAAGCGCAGAAATTTCCGATGAGCGGGAAATATCGGCACATGGAGATATGCATCCTTGATAATCGATCGATTCCAAAAACTCCCCTCCCTGCAAAATGTAAACAACCAATTATTGCACAGCGGTCCCACCTCTGCACCAGGTGAAATAATATAGGGGCTAACAAGGATCCCCCCTTTCAACTTGGATCACTTTGGGAAAACCTGTTCCCACCTTAGTTGCACCTTGATACCGCTAGAAGTTACCACTTCATTTCAAATAATACGGGGTACCAGAACCCCTTCCTATGCCGTCTCTGGCCACTTCATACTACATAATACCTGAAGCCTCTATGCCAAACTGCAGGCACATACATAGATTGAAGTGCCTTCCTGAATTGAACATCGGTTATTTTATTTTATTTATTTGGAAAAACATTCTCTGGTTATCTTCCCTCTTCCCTTCGGCACATTTCTCTTGGGGTAGACCCATGAAGAAACAAAATTGTTAAAGCTCCTGAAGAAGCGTTCAAAAACGCGAAACATGTAGAGCGCCACAACATATCCAAGTTTTAGTTTTATACCTGATATCCTGTCTCATTTACTTTCTGTATGAATGTATAAGCTCTCAATTTTTTGGATACTTATATGGAAATGAATATAAACTTTGTGTAGATTGTACAAATCTTGACAGGATAGTAAGTAAGACTTGATGTGTTTTTACAAATTCCCCCTTTTTCTGTTTTCGTTCTAAATTTTTTTTTTTTTTTAAATAAATAACAGTTTTGAATATATTGTTTTTTACTTTTCATTTTTGCTTAAAAAGTCCAAACAGAACCAACACTTTTCTTTGAGGTCTTTTGTGTGATGGTTTTTCCCTTTCCCTAAAAATATTTTTTCAAGGGAAACAACCAATTGGATTGACTCCATGCGAAAGGACCGGATATTTAAGTGCCGGTTCAGATCTTTTAGCCCGGGTTCACACTATAACACGCTGCGGAATGCACAGGAGCGCTGTGCGTCCCTGTTCCCCGTTTCTCCGTTTCAGGGACGAAGAGCCATCAGGGCCATTTCTATGCCTGAATTCGGCCCTGAAACAGAGCCAAAGATGCACACATTTTTTCTGAAGTGCGCTCCGCAGCCGCCCCGGAGATATGTGAACTGGCTCCATAGGGAGCTAGTCACATTCTCCTACTATGCGAATTAGATGAGGGGGAAACGCACATCTAATTTGCATAGGTGTGAATAGGGGCTGAGATCTAGAATGGGTCTTACCTCACCAAAGGTTTTGGAACCGTGAAAAGGTTTGAATAAAACCCTGAACCCTGTTCCTCTAAGGCAGTGATGGCGAACCTTGGCACTCCAGATGTTTTGGAACTACATTTCCCATGATGCTCCACTACACTGCAGTGTGCATGAGCATCATGGGAAATGTAGTTCCAAAACATCTGGGGTGCCAAGGTTCGCCATCACTGCTCTAAGGGAACCTCTGATATCACCTCCTGGGATAAGAGATGATCCAGAGCTAAAGAGAGACTTTCTTTTCTCTGGGAACATTTGATCTTTGAAAACGAGGAGACGAGAACTCTCGGAACTCTAGTCTTGACATTGTTCCTGCCAGATCTTTGAAAATTGCAGAAGCCTTCCCCCTACCTGAGCGAGCGGGGGCGCCCCTTCATAAGGAGGCTTTAGCATTCTGTTTTGCAGGTTTTTTTTGCCACTTCAGTGAACACTTTAGAGAGACTTGAATCAACTCTACCGTTCATTGTTGTCCCTTCTCGTTTCAACATCATTGTAGCAATTATTCCTTAAATATATTCCTTTTTAATTAGAGGCTACAAACACGCCCAATTACAATATACAAAATATTATCCCACCCAACTCAATTCCCCCCCACCCACATCCCCCCTTAGGGTCTCTCCAAATATCTAAAGTCCGACTTTTTTTTTTTTTTTTACCCTTAGGCCGCGTACACACGGGCGGACTGTCTGACGGACTTGGTCCGCTGAAACGTGTTTCAGCGGACAGTCCGCTCGTGTGTGGGCTTCAGCGGACTTTTTCAGCGGACAGTCTGGCGGACTAAGTCTTTCGGAATTTCCGTAATATTGTCCGTCCAACTTTGGTTTCAGCGGACAGTCCGCTCGTGAGTAGGCAAGTTGGACGGACTAAGTATGGCGCATGCTCAGAAAGGATTTACACGGCCGAAGGTTGCATTGCTGTGTATTGGACGTCGTATTTCTAGTCCCGTCGTACGTGCTGTACACGTCATCGCGCAAGCTTTCAACGGACTGTCTGTTCATCGTGTGTGGTCAAGTCCGTTCATTCAAAAGTAGGACGGACTGTCTGTCGGATTGTCTGACGGACTTAGTTGGCCAGACAGTCCGCCCGTGTGTACGCGGCCTTAGTCATCCTTTGGTTCTTCTGACATCCTATCTGCGTATCTCGATGATTGCTTATATTTTACCCAATCTTTCCATCTTTTTTTGAACCCAACTTCTCCACTATACTTTAAGAGCTCTAGATTGTAAATCTGATTTATTTTCGCAAAACCAACTTTTCAGAGAGGGGCTCTCTGGGTCTTTCCACTGGCGGGGGATTAAACGGTTTGTTGCGTTTAGGAGACCTGGTATCAATGTTCTCTTATATTGTTTTATGGGCATGCTTATCCCATGGAGCAGGCATACCCTTGGCTCTTCTGGTACTTTAAGACTCGTGATTTCTTCTATTATTGATAGTACTCCTTTCCAGAATACTTTAATTTTAGGACAAGTCCACCAAACGTGGAACATAGTTTCTATTTCTGGGCATCCCCTCCAGCATAGATTAGAGGCCCCACTCTGAAATTGAAATAATCTGTCTCGTGTTAAGTACCACCGCGCCATACACTAATGCCCCGTACACACGAGCTGACTTTTCAACATCCAAAGTCCGAAGGACCGAGTCCGTCAGACTATCCGATCGTGTGTGGGCTGCAACGGACTTTTGATTCGCCAAAGTCTGACGGACTTTAGAAATGAAGCATGCTTCAAATTTTCCCGAAGGAACTCCGCCGGACCCGGTCCCCTTCGAAAACTCCGCTCGTGTGTATGCTACTCCGACGGACTAAAACCGACGCTAGGGCAGCTATTGGCTACTGGCTATGAACTTCCTTATTCGAGTCGGGTCGTACGTCATCACGTTCGAATCCGTCGGAGTTTAGTGTGATCGTGTGTGGCCAAGTCCGTTCGGCCGAAAAGTCTGTCAGAACTCCGTCGGAACTCCGGCGGAACTCCTTTGGAAGTCTGTCGGACATAAGTCCTCTCGTGTGTACGGGGCATTATAGTTCATTTCCAGTGAACGAACACCTGATGAGATCGCATGCGGCATCCTTAATATTTTGTATACCTCTGCCTCCGTACTTCCTGTCCCAAACGCTTCATCCCATTTTCTAATATAAAGAGGGGGCTCCGGAATTTTAAGGCCATTCAAATTTTATATAGCTTCAAGATCCCTCTCCTTCCGTCAGTTGGCACACACGGCCGCTCTAGTGGGCACAGGCTGTCTTCTGACCTAAGGGGGTGGGGGAGGGATTGCACGAAGTGTTTCAGCTGTGCGTACCGCCACCAATTTATATCTAACATCTCTCTTTTGTTCCTTAGTTCTTAAAAAGTGCAAATTTTACCGTTACTTATATCTTTTAGTTGTGCATCTTTATTCCTTTATTCTTAAACCACCCCCCCCCCCCCCCCGTGAATCCTCTCTATGCCAGGTGTAAAATAATAGATGTCACATAGTGTTATCAAAGGGGAATTAAAATCCCAGTTTTGTGAACCCTTTACCAGATTACCATAGCCAAGCGTGTAATCGGGTGCGTGTGAGCATCTAGTTTTCTGGCGTGTATGGGGGTCCATATTACCTTCTCCAGAGGCGCTTTACTAATCCCACTTTCTAACTTAACCCAACTTTTTTCTTTATGGTCTCTTAAGCCGCGTACACACGGGCGGACTGTCTGTCCAACTTAGTCCGCTGAAACACATTTCAGCGGACAATCCGCTCGTGTGTGGGCTTCAGCGGACTTTTTCAGCGGACAGTCTGGCGGACTAAGTCTTTCGGAATTTCCGTAATATTGTCCGTCCAACTTTGGTTTCAGCGGACAGTCCGCTCGTGAGTAGGCAAGTTGGACGGACTAAGTATGGCGCATGCTCAGAAAGGATTTACACGGCCGAAAATTGCATTGCAGTGTATTGGACGTCATATTTCTAGTCCCGTCGTACGTGCTGTACACGTCATCGCGCAAGCTTTCAACGGACTGTCTGCTCATCGTGTGTGGTCAAGTCCGTTCATTCAAAAGTAGGACGGACTGTCTGTCGGATTGTCCGACGGACTTAGTTGGCCAGACAATCCGCCCGTGTGTACGCGGCCTAACCCATTCAAGCCAATAAAATTGAACAATAATACGTTTTAATATCAGGAACCCCCAACCCCCCTTGTGTCTCATCTCTGACGAGTATTCCCAGGCTTATTCTTGGCCTTTTGTGCCTCCAGATGAACCTGCGGAATAGCAAATTACATTTTTTGAAATATGTTTCTGGAATTGGGATTGGTATCATTTGGTTTTTTCTTTAAAATCTTAGGGAGTATTATCTTCAGGCAGTTTATCCTATTAATCCAGGATCTTTGTCTAGAGGCAATGGTATTTAATATCATTTATTAGCGGAATAAAATTTTGTTGGTACATGGTATCGAATGTAGGTGTTATTTTAACTCCCAAGTACTTAATCACGTTGTCCCCCCCATATGAATGGAAAGTCCTGTTTACGCGTTCGTGCTTCCTGCGGGGCGACATTTATGTTTAAAATTTCTGATTTTGAAGGATTAATTTTAAAGTTCGAAACCTCACCAAACCTTTTTAAAGGTGTTCAGTAGGTTGGGAAGGGATATCCTAGGGCTGGTGACATAAAACAAGACATCGGCATGTGCTGCTTTTTTTATGTACTACGTTATCAATCTGTATTCCCATGATGTCGGGGTTCAATCTTACCCTAGCCCACAACGGTTCCATTGATAAAATAATTAATAAGGGGGACAGGGGACAACCAGAGTCCCGTTAAACATTTTAAATGGCCGCGATAGAGTCCCATTTATTTTGACCCTCGCTGGGAGTTTTGCCTAAATCCCCAGTCAACTCTGTCAAACGATTTCTCTGCGTTTATTGACAGTAGTAGCCCTGGGGATCCACGCTCTTTCACCCTATGTATTGCCAAGAGGGTTCCAATGCCGTTGTCCCTACTCTCCCTCCCAGGAACTAATCCCACTTGGTCTGTGTGCACCAGATCATTCATTACCGTCTTCAATCGATTAGCTAAAATCTTAGCAAACAACTTTACGTCGGCGTTCAGTAGGGTAATGGGCCGATAACTAGAGCACAGATTTGGGTCTTTTCCTTCCTTAGGAACAATGGCAATCTCCGCCTCAAGCGCTTCCCGTCGTATTTCCCCAATCTACACCTATCCCATTCATATAAGAAACCATTTTAGGAACCAGGGTGTCTCTAAATTTTTTATAATTAAGCAATCATAAACCCATCTGGTCCAGGGCTTTTCCTGGCCGCTGACTCTTTTAAACATTTTAACTGTTTCCGTTATGGGATCCTCCAGGGGGGCCAACTTTATCTAGAGGGATTTTGTTTTAAGACCGCATTTGTTCAAAAAGCCTCTGGTATTGTCTAGTCTCTTTTTAACAATATCCTTTTTAGGTTGAGTATAAGTTCTTGAAAGGCCCAAGCAATCTCTGGGGTTGAAAATACCTTTCCCCCTTCCCCCGATTGAATACTTTCAATAAAATTAGCTTTATTTTTCTTTAACATTTTGGCAATATATTTACTCTGCATTTCCTCCCATTGGCATCTTTCTTTTTTAAGCCGATAGTAAAGGGCGCTATTTTCTTGTTTGATAAGTTCTTTCAGTTGCTCTCACTTTATAATAATTTCCTGTTTTGCAGGCTTTCTGCCCCAAGTCCTCTTTTGGCCGTGGGGTTGCCCTTGAGGTCTTCCTCTTGAACCTGACGGTGGAGGCTGTCTAGATTGCCCCTAGAGGCAGATGCCCCTGGCACTGGAGAGGAAGCACGCTTAAAAAGGACAAATGTTTAAACTTCTTCACTGGTAAAAGAGAACTTTTCCCATTAGAGATTCTTTGGATGTATTTATCCAGATCGTCCCCAAATAACCGTTCACCATGAAAGGGAAACTGGCCAAAAGCTTCTTACACGGTGCTTCGCCTGACCAATTCTTCAGCCACAGAACTCTGCGAGAATGCACTAGTCCAAGCATAAGCCGTGAGGCTTGAAAGATAGAATCTTACATAGCATCCACTGTAAAACATAGTGCATCTGATACGCCAGCTCATTGCTGGGCCTGCTGATCAAGAAAAACGTTAAGTATCTGCACAAACTGTTCCTCAATGGACTGAGATACACCAACTGCCCGCAAGAACCGGCTGCGCTACTGAACTTGCCAGAGACATGTTGTTCAACTTTTTTATCTGTTGGATCCTTTAACATCTGCGCATTATCCACGGGACAAGCGAGATTTTTGTTTACTGAGGCGATTGCAGCATCAATTGCTGGAACCCCCCCCCCATTTCTTATAGAATTCCTCCTCCATAGAATGAAGTGTGGTGGGTGTTCCCATTCCAAATACATCCGTTTTTTTTTTTAGCCATGAATGAATAGGAAAAGCATCCCCAGATGGGGGAGGTTTTAATGATCCCAAACCAGAGGTGGGTTCATCAATAGATTGCGCTACAGGGGCAGCAAAAAGGTTGAATGAACTAATTTAGTATTGTGATGTTACTCCCTCTATATTAGGATCCTCAGAAGAGGATATATTAGCATCTTACAAATCTCTTGGAAGATCTTCCTGATCCCCTGCCTCCTGCACCTCAATAAGAGGGTCCTGAGCACTAGGATGGGGATCTGCTACGCTTAGACCCACTATGGAGAGATATCATAGCATCAATCTTCTTTTCCAAATTACAAATGGTAGAAGAGAAAACCTCCTGTGTGATATATACAGGGCCGGAAGTGTCCAGCGCTGCTGCAACATCAGTCTCCCCCGATGGCTCAATCTGACCGGCCACATCACTCTCAGAGGAGGATGACATTCTTTTGGAAATGGATTTAGGTTGTTGTAAAACAATCGAACCCCTAGAACCCTTTGAGGAATTCCTGGTCCCTCTTCCACTCATAGTCTGAAGCACAAAGCAGAGGCACTACCAAAAATAATGCACACTGCTAGGTCTATTGTCCAGCAATATAATGCTGCTATTAATGCCCAGCCTGGAACAGTAACAATGTGTCAAAATGGGATGCCCGTATCACCAAACCTCAAGTAATACCACCTCCTGCTCATGTGTCCCTCCACAGCCAGCAGTAGCAGCACAGTGTGCTTTTATAAGCTTCCTCCATGTGCATTTGGTGTCAGAGAATGCCAACGCCCTTAGCCCCGCCCCCACATTATCTACAGGGGTGAGTGCTCAATACAGCCCCCAGTGGTGACACATAGGCATTACAACATTTATTTTACTTAAAGGAGACATTCATAAGAAAAATCAAAGATATTTCTTAGAAAACTCCACTTACCTTCCCGCCGCAGGGTTTTCTGAGATAAACCCAATCTTCACCCTTCACGGTGGGTGCCGTAACACCTTCAGGAGTAGGGGAACCTAGAGGTTACCCACAATGCTGGACCTGCAACAGCACCCTGCCAGTAAAACTTTATGGCCTTACTACCAAAAAGTACTGGATCCCAGGGTCCAGCTCTCTAAAAAGAGAAGCATTCGCAGGCAAAACCTTGTTTCTTTGGATATGAGGCCCAGGTACCATTTCATTAGGCCCAAAAAAGGACACATTGAACGGATCCGGCCAGCATGGCTATCCCCAGCAAGGATTGCTTCCAGTGGAGCTCAGCACAGCACATCTTTACTCGTGACCAACACCTTAGACACTGGCGAAAAACTGAGGTACTCCCAGTAATGGGAGGGGTTATAAAGGGAGTGCACTTCTTGTCTTAGGGCATGCCAGTGTCCATCACCTAAAGGTGGCCTATTAGCCCACATAGTAACTACTATGGCTCTGTGTCCCCTGATGTATGAAAAGAAAGTAGACCATGTCCCCAACATACATCTCATTGGAGGGACAAGAGACCATGTCCCCAACATACATCTCATTGGAGGGACAAGAGACCATGTCCCCAACATACATCTCATTGGAGGGACAAGAGACCATGTCCTCAACATACATCTCATTGGAGGGACAAGAGACCATGTCCCCAACATACATCTCATTGGAGGGACAAGAGACCATGTTCCCATCACTGGTCCCAGGGCAGGGGGCGGGAGGGCTGGTCCCAGGGCAGGGGGCGGGAGGGCTGGTCCCAGGGCAGGGGGCGGGAGGACAATAAGGTGGATTTACTAATGGCAAACAGTCTGTGCAATTTGCAACTGAAGATGCTCGAGATCTTTGTTAATGAGGGGGAGCTCTGCTGACTTCCATCCTCCAATCATGTGCAAGAAAAATGCTGTTTTTTTTCCCCTTGCATGTGATTGGGTATTCTTTGCCTCATCTTGTTAATTTCTGGAGCAGCTGTGCAGCCCCAGATCTCCCATACAAAGACATCAGTTACCTGTCCATTGAAGGGGTGCTCCTCACGCTGGTTCTCACTCACTCCGGGATCTTCTGAACTGCCTCCGTCACTTCGCTTTCTCTTCCCTGGGGGGCGCTTCTTGAATGGCTCCTCCAGGTGTGTCGGCTCCACAGAGACATCTCTCTGCAGGAAGAGGAGACAGAGAATTTCACACTAGTAATGCAGATACTGCATGGCTCCTATATACTGAGACCTCCCGATAGGGGGGCGAGCAGAACATTTGATGACCCCCGATGGTCACCAGACATGGATATTCTGAGGGAAGAGGCTGGTAATAGGAGGGTGAGCAGAACATGTGATGAGCCTGACGCTAACCGGACATGGATGTTCTGAGGGGAGGGGCTTGTAACAGGAGGGCGAACAGAACACGTGATGACCCCGATGGTCACCGCACATGGATGTTCTGGGGGGAGGGGCTTGTAATAGGAGGGTGTGCAGAACATGCTATGACCCCGATGATCATGGGACATGGAAATTCTGAGGGGCGGGGTTGGTAACAGGAGGGCGAACAGAACATGCGATGAGCCCGATGGTCACCGCACACGGATGTTCTGAGGGGAGGGGCTTGTAATAGGAGGGTGAGCAGAACATGTGATGACCCCAAATGGTCACCAGGTATGGATGTTCTGAGGGAAGAGGCTGGTAATAGGAGAGTGAGCAGAACATTTGATGACCCCGATGATCACCAGACAAATGTTCTGAGGGGGGAGACTGGTAATAAGAGGGTGAGAACATGTGATGACCCCAGTGTTCACCGGACATGGATGTTCTGAGGGGAGGGGCAGGTAATAGGAGGAATGGACCTCATACACTAATTTCTCCATATCTCCCACCAACCATGGATGGTCTCACAAGACATCTTCTCACCCCGGCCTTAAGTCACATGTCAAAACATGAAGGACAGGATTGTAGGGCTGAGGACACATGCAGGGAGAGAGCCAAGCCTCCAATATTCTACTCCACACCTCTCCCCTCGTCACAGAAATGGAGGGTTCCTAAACCCACCAGTCCTTTTTCATTGGCTGGTGGGACAGGAATAGGGACGCAGCAATGGCCTACTTGTTTTTTTAAGGTCCTGGCTATTAGGGTTGCACCGATACCGAGTATGTGCACAAGTATCGGTACTTGTGCGAATGCACCGATACTTTCAGGCTCGGCTCTTTGAGCTGTCAGCGGGTCTCCCCGGTGTGTTAAACAAGTCCGGTAATTGGAGCTGTCAAAAAAAAAAAGTAGCGGCAATGTTTATTAACAACATTGCTCAGCCCTGAAACACTCAAAAAGAAACATTGTTTCTTTTTGTATTTTTCTGTTTCTTCATCTGCAGATCAAATGGATGAAAAAATGTTCCTCTGTTTAACCCCTTCATTTACTCCCTATTCTCCTCCATGGAATTATTTTCCGGCTTTTTTTCTTTTGTTAACGTCTATTTTATAAACGATAAAACTTTTGTTTGTTGAATATTTTTACACATTTCACATTGAAAAAGCGCTAAATAAAAAAATATATATATATTTCATTTGTAAATAACTTTTGAACGTGTTGTACCATAACTGACAGCTGAAGTGAAAAGAAAACAGTTGCGGTAGGTATCGGTAATTGGTATCGTGCATCCCTGTTGGCTATACCACCCGGCCTGGCGATAGGAAGCGTGTCTCCGGTGCGCCAAAACCTGGTTCCGGGCAGCCAGGCCGGGATTAGGAGGAATTCCCTCAAAAACAATTCAGAAATTCCAGTCCCAATATTTCTATCCTAACAGGTTACAACTCCACCCAAAACCTGGATATTCCTCATGGCTGCTGTCAAAGCTGGACGACCTCCCGGCTTCTTCTCCCTCCACTAATGTGGTGGAGCTTCTCCATGAGAATTATCACCCACTAGAAAGTCAACCAGGACGATGGTACCACCACCCAATGGAAAATAAACAACTGAACAAGGCAACTAAAACGAGGGAAGACTCACCACTGACTACCGAGATCCCTCACAAGCTGCACCAGAGCTACATCTCCACATCCATATTTAATGAGTCCACCAGAGAACAAGTGAGAGACAAGCAGCTGAACAGACCCCCCGCGTCCCTCAGTGTACTCCGTTCAAAAACGCTTTGCAAGCCTCTCACAAGATCTCCAATCCACTTCTACCAAATGTGTCCAAATCACCAACTGTGCACCTTCTCCTTTCACCACCTCAACCTCCCCAATACCTTCCAATGAGGGCTCCACCCGCCACCTGTGTAACCACTTACCAAATCGTCCAATCAAAACCGCATACCATTCCACTCCAGGTAGGTCAGTGGATTTGCAATCCCCGACGTTTCTCCTCTCCGTACAACTTGAAAGAAAATTGAGGAGGAACGCCGGGGGTTTCCTATCCGCTGACCTATCTGGAGTGGAATGATAGGCGGATTTCATTGGATGATTTGGTAAGTGGCTGCCCAGGTGGCGGGTGGAACCCTCGTTGGAAGATATTGGGGGAAGGAAAGGTGAAGACACCCAGTTGGTGATTTGGACAGTTTGTTGGACCCATTTGGTAGAAGTGGATTGGAGACGGATAGAGGGTTGGAAAGTTATCTGAGGGATGAGATCTCCACATCCATACCGACCAACCTCAACGTTCACCTCACCACTCCCAACATACCACATCATCATACTCCGGCCCTCTATACATACCATACGAGCACACCTCTCTATACATACCATACCACATCATCATACTCCGGCCCTCTATACATACCATATCACCATCATAACCCTCTATACATACCATACCACCACACCTCTCTATACATACCATATCACCACCATCATAACCCTCTATACATACCATACCACCACACCTCTCTATACATACCATATCACCACCATCATAACCCTCTATACATACCATACCACCACACCTCTCTATACATACCATACCACATCATCATACTCCGGCCCTCTATACATACCATACCATCATCATCATACTCCGACCCTCTATACATACCATACGAGCACACCTCTCTATACATACCACCATCATAACCCTCTATACATACCATACCACCATCATCATAACCCTCTATACATACCATACCACCACCATCATAACCCTCTATACATACCATACCACCATCATAACCCTCTATACATACCATATCACCACCATCATAACCCTCTATACATACCATACCACCATCATAACCCTCTATACATACCACACCACCATCATAACCCTCTATACATACCATACCACCACACCTCTCTATACATACCATACCACCACCATCATAACCCTCTATACATACCATACCACCACCATCATAACCCTCTATACATACCATACCACCACCATCATAACCCTCTATACATACCATACCACCACCATCATAACCCTCTATACATACCACCATCATAACCCTCTATACGTACCATACCCGGCCTCTCTATACATACCACATCATCATACTCCGGCCCTCTATACATACCATATCACCACCATCATAACCCTCTATACATACCATACCACCATCATAACCCTCTATACATACCACACCACCATCATAACCCTCTATACATACCATACCACCACACCTCTCTATACATACCATACCACCACCATCATAACCCTCTATACATACCATACCACCACCATCATAACCCTCTATACATACCATACCACCACCATCATAACCCTCTATGCATACCATACCATCATAACCCTCTATACATACCATACCACCATCATCATAACCCTCTATACATACCATACCACCACCATCATAACCCTCTATACATACCACCATCATAACCCTCTATACGTACCATACCACCATCATAACCCTCTATGCATACCATACCACCACATAACCCTCTATACATACCATACTTGGCCTCTCTATACATTACCACCATCATAACCCTCTATTACATACCATACCACCACCATCATAACCCTCTATACATACCAACCACCACATCATAACCCTCTATACATACCATACCACCATCATAACCCTCTATGAATACCATACCACCACCATCATAACCCTCTATACATACCATACCACCACCATCATAACCCTCTATACATACCATACCACCACCATCATAACCCTCTATACATACCATATCACCACCATCATAACCCTCTATACATACCATACCACCACCATCATAACCCTCTATACATACCATATCACCACCATCATAACCCTCTATGCATACCATACCACCATCATAACCCTCTATACATTACCACACCACCATCATAACCCTCTATACATACCATACTTGGGCCTCTCTATACATATTATTATCCATCTAAACACACATCCCTGACCAACCCCCCCCCCCCCCCCCACGGCCTTCCATCATCCAATCAGTGCCACACCTGCATAGCCTCCAGGCTGCCAAAACTGCTGATACAGAATCCATCGATCAGGTCTTCTTCTCGGATTGCCGCGTTCTCCTCGCCCCTCTTCCGCCGTCTCTTCTTGCGTTGCGGTCGTGGCCAGACTACCGGCTCAGGGCTGGAGGACAAGGAGTTGACAGGAGAAGGACCTCTATGGCGGTTTCTTTGGGCTTTGGAGCGTCGGCGGGCAGGCGGGGCCCGAGATGGGCTCTAGGCGTATGTTGCAAAGCCTCCATTTGACTCTTTTGGTTTATCCCCCAGGATAAAGCATATCTGCCAGGCAACCAATCAGTAGTGTCCGTCAGCGATGGTGGAGGAAGCCAATGACTGGTCAATAAATACCTAAAAATGTTTGATGATGGAGCGGAGATGGAGGCGCTGGAGGAGATCACATGTAGAGGGTCAGCATCCAATCACATCCCCCACAGTGCTGCATATGGCCAAACTGGGACGTCTTATCACCCCTGAGAAGAGGAACCTGAGAGATCCGGACCTGAGAGGGAGGGTTGAGGTAGTCACCAGACCAAAGTGAAGACAACCAACTTCCCCAAACACCGAGGATGGGGGCTACAGAGTCCCCGAAACACAGAGGATGGGGGCTACAGAGTCCCGAAAACCGAGGATGGGGGCTACAGAGTCCCGAAAAACCGAGGATGGGGGCTACAGAGTCCCGAAACACCGAGGATGGGGGCTACAGGGGCCCGAAAAACCGAGGATGGGGGCTACAGAGTCCCGAAAACACCGAGGATGGGGGCTACAGAGTCCCGAAACACCGAGGATGGGGGGTTACAGAGTCCCCGAAACACCGAGGATGGGGTTACAGAGTCCCCGAAACACCGAGGATGGGGCTACAGAGTCCCGAAACACCGAGGATGGGGGCTACAGAGTCCCGAAACACCGAGGATGGGGGGCTACAGAGTCCCGAAAACACCGAGGATGGGGGGCTACAGAGTCCCGAAACACCGAGGATGGGGGCTACAGAGTCCCGAAACACCGAGGATGGGGGCTACAGAGTCCCGAAACACCGAGGATGGGGGGTTACAGAGTCCCCGAAACACCGAGGATGGGGGCTACAGAGTCCCGAAACACCGAGGATGGGGGGTTACAGAGTCCCCGAAACACCGAGGATGGGGGGCTACAGAGTCCCGAAAACACAGAGGATGGGGGCTACAGAGTCCCGAAACACCGAGGATGGGGGCTACAGAGTCCCGAAACACCGAGGATGGGGGCTACAGAGTCCTGAAACACCGAGGATGGGGGCTACAGAGTCCCGAAACACCGAGGATGGGGGCTACAGAGTCCCGAAACACCGAGGATGGGGGCTACAGAGTCCCGAAAACACCGAGGATGGGGGCTACAGAGTCCCGAAACACAGAGGATGGGGGGCTACAGAGTCCCGAAACACAGAGGATGGGGGGCTACAGAGTCCCGAAAACACTGAGATTGGGGGCTACAGGGTCCTAAAAAACTGAGGATGGAGGCTACAGAGTCCCGAAACACCGAGGATGGGGGCTACAGAGTCCCGAAACACCGAGGATGGGGGCCTACAGAGTCCCGAAACACCGAGGATGGGGGCTACAGAGTCCCGAAACACCGAGGATGGGGGCTACAGAGTCCCGAAACACCGAGGATGGGGGCTACAGAGTCCCCAAACACCGAGGATGGGGGCTACAGGGTCCCCAAACACCGAGGATGGGGGCTACAGGGTCCCCAAACACCGAGGATGGGGGCTACAGGGTCCCCAAACACCGAGGATGGGGGCTACAGGGTCCCCAAACACCGAGGATGGGGGCTACAGGGTCCCCAAACACCGAGGATGGGGGCTACAGGGTCCCGAAACACCGAGGATGGGGGCTACAGAGTCCCGAAACACCGAGGATGGGGGGCTACAGAGTCCCGAAACACCGAGGATGGGGGGCTACAGAGTCCCGAAACACCGAGGATGGGGGGCTACAGGGTCCCGAAACACCGAGGATGGGGGGCTACAGGGTCCCGAAACACCGAGGATGGGGGCTACAGAGTCCCGAAACACAGAGGATGGGGGGCTACAGAGTCCCGAAAACACCGAGGATGGGAGCTACAGAGTCCCGAAACACCGAGGATGGGAGCTACAGGATCCCCAAACACAGAGGATGGGGGCTACAGAGTCCCGAAACACCGAGGATGGGGGGCTACAGGGTCCCGAAACACCGAGGATGGGGGGCTACAGGGTCCCGAAACACCGAGGATGGGGGCTACAGAGTCCCGAAACACAGAGGATGGGGGGCTACAGAGTCCCGAAAACACCGAGGATGGGGGCTACAGAGTCCCGAAACACCGAGGATGGGAGCTACAGGATCCCCAAACACAGAGGATGGGGGCTACAGGGTCCCCAAACACCGAGGATGGGGGCTACAGGGTCCCCAAACACCGAGGATTGGGGCTACAGGGTCCCCAAACACAGAGGATGGGGGCTACAGGGGCCTCCAAATAAAGGACCATGCACCCCTAAATGTGGGGACCCGGGGTGGGCGGTGCATGGAGAGTACCTGAGAGAATGGGGGAGGGGTTATGGTGACACCCCCTGATAAGAAAACTTCAAAAAAAAAGATATAGAAATGAGATAGATGGGGGGAGGGGGTCCTTAGAGATGAGGGGGTGGAAGGGTTACACTGGGGGGATGGGTGCTGATCCCCTATATAATGGGGGCGGGGCTATCAGTAGAATGGGGGGTCTTCTATATAATGGGGGCGGGGTTATCAGTAGAATGGGAGGTCCTCTATATATTGGGGCGGAGTTATCGGTAGAATGGGGGGGTCTTCTATATATTGGGGGCGGAGTTATCGGTAGAATGGGGGTCCTCTATATATTGGGGGCGGAGTTATCAGTAGAATGGGGGTCTTCTATATATTGGGGGCGGGGTTATCGGTAGAATGGAGGTCCTCTATATATTGGGGGCGGAGTTATTGGTAGAATGGGAGGTCTTCTATATATTGGGGGCAGGGTGATGATAAATATGGGGGGAGGGGGCAGATCTTGTGATATGTGAGTGACGTTCTATAGTGGGGGGTCCAATCCTCTACATCATAGTGGGGGGGGGGGGAGGGGATATGATCCTTTTATATATATATATTTTGGATGGGGGAAGGGATATGAGATATATATATTGGGGGGAGGGGATATGATCTTTATATATATATTGGGGGGGAGGGGATATGAGATATATATATATATATATATATATAGGGGGAGGGGATATGATCTTTATATATATATATTGGGGGGGAGGGGATGCTCTCCGGTGGGGGGATGGGTGGATATTTCGATCCTCGGTGGGGGCGGGTCGGTGTTTCTCTCGGTGCCGGTCTCAGGCTCCTCCTCCCCCCCGGTAGTCTCTCTCGGTCTTTCTCTCCGTCTCCCCCGGCCCTCTCCTCGGTCTCCGGTCTTTTCCCTTTCTCTTCAGGCTCCACCTACCTAACGCGACGTACTGCGTGCCTACCGCGGGATGACGTCACACGCAAGGAATGGAGCTGGAAAGCGGCGTGTTCTATCAGAGTACTGGTGTTCTACCCATCAGAATAAGTAACGGAAGTGACGTTCCGTCGCCGCCATCTTCCTACACCCCGCACTCCTCCATAGTAAGAATACAGAGAGAAGGGGGGAAGGCGGACATCTTGTTACACCCACCGGAGTTTTGCCTTTTACACTTATTTATAGCAGTAAAGTGAGGTTATATGATGATATACAGGACTGAGATCTCCGTCTGACTGGTAAGATGTTCGAAACGTAAAAGCAGCGGCGAGCCTGATCATCGCTCAGAGTTTTCAGTCCTGTATTTACAGGGTCTTCTTAATGAGCGGGCACACCTGGGTACTGCCCGGAGCCCCAGCTGCATGGGGGGCCCCTGCACTTCCCCCAAAGCCATCGATCACAAATGTCCCGGATTTTGAGGGACTGTCCCACATTTGGAGCAATGTCCCTCTTTCCCCCTCATTTTGCTCAACCTTCCATCCAAATTCTAAATTGCTGTATTTGTAAATTTTAAAAGCCGATATAAAAGAATAGTATTGGTAAAAAAAAAAAAAAAAGCCCTTGTGGATTTATTTAACCTTTTTTTGGGGTTAATTCTCCTTTAAGAGGGTGTGGCCAGGGGTGTGTCCTATCCCTAGATACATTTGCTAGTGGGCGTCCCTCATTCCCATCTCTAAATGTTGGGAGGTGTGACAAAGCAGCTGCCCCACGAGCCCACCCTGCCATGATGGCACTGAGAGTGATGGATAGACAGGGGAGGTCGGCCGGCAGCGGAGCGCCGTGCAGAACAGTGTCTGTTATTTCACAGCCAGCAGGAAGGGGCGGAGCTGGAGCGCCAGTGATGCTCTGACCCCGCCCCATGCAGCTTGAATGCTCAGGACTCGGACGCTGTGGGGGAGGAGCTGCTGAGTGGGTAGCACTGAGAGCCAACCTGTGGAAGTGGCATTGTGGATGGTGTCATGGTGAGCTCAGCTGTCCAGCACTGTTTGCACAGAAGGGTTTGGAATGCCCAGAGGCATGCTCCCCTCCTCCGCCGCCCCTCCTTCTACCTGCTTGAGTTGATTGGTATAGTTGAGTCCAGTGCTGGAGGTGGGCACATAGCCATAAGTTCACATGCACTGTATCTCCACTGGAAAAGGGGGTACTACATGGATGGAATAATGGTGCTGGGGGATATCAAGGGTGTATGGGGGGGCAATGCTGAGGGGGGACCTAGGGTGTATAAGGGATAGCTTGGGTGGCAATAGTGCTAGAGGGATCAGGGATGTAGTGGGGTAAGAGTGCTGGGGGGGATGGAGAGGGGTGGAGGACACTGAATGGAGACCAGTGGAGGGATTGGTAGAGAGGGGTGGAGGACACTGAATGGAGGTCAGTGGAGGGATTGGTAGAGAGGGGTGGAGGACACTGAATGGAGACCAGTGGAGGGATTGGTAGAGAGGGGTGGAGGACACTGAATGGAGACCAGTGGAGGGATTGGTAGAGAGGGGTGGAGGACACTGAATGGAGGTCAGTGGAGGGATTGGTAGAGAGGGGTGGAGGACACTGAATGGAGACCAGTGGAGGGATTGGTAGAGAGGGGTGGAGGACACTGAATGGAGACCAGTGGAGGGATTGGTAGAGAGGGGTGGAGGACACTGAATGGAGGTCAGTGGAGGGATTGGTAGAGAGGGGTGGAGGACACTGAATGGAGACCAGTGGAGGGATTGGTAGAGAGGGGTGGAGGACACTGAATGGAGACCAGTGGAGAGATTGGCAGAGAGGGGTGGAGGACACTGAATGGAGGTCAGTGGAGGGATTGGTAGAGAGGGGTGGAGGACACTGAATGGAGACCAGTGGAGGGATTGGTAGAGAAGGGTGGAGGACACTGAATGGAGACCAGTGGAGGGATTGGTAGAGAAGGGTGGAGGACACTGAATGGAGACCAGTGGAGGGATTGGTAGAGAGGGGTGGAGGACACTGAATGGAGAAACCAGTGGAGGGATTGGTGGAGAGGGATGGAGGACACTGAATGGAGGTCAGTGGAGGGATTGGTAGAGAGGGGTGGAGGACACTGAATGGAGACCAGTGGAGGGATTGGTAGAGAGGGGTGGAGGACACTGAATGGAGACCAGTGGTGGGATTGGTAGAGAAGGGTGGAGGACACTGAATGGAGACCAGTGGTGGGATTGGTAGAGAAGGGTGGAGGACACTGAATGGAGACCAGTGGAGGGATTGGTAGAGAGGGGTGGAGGACACTGAATGGAGAAACCAGTGGAGGGATTGGTGGAGAGGGATGGAGGACACTGAATGGAGGTCAGTGGAGGGATTGGTAGAGAGGGGTGGAGGACACTGAATGGAGACCAGTGGTGGGATTGGTAGAGAGGGGTGGAGGACACTGAATGGAGGTCAGTGGAGGGATTGGTAGAGAGGGGTGGAGGACACTGAATGGAGGTCAGTGGAGGGATTGGTAGAGAGGGGTGGAGGACACTGAATGGAGGTCAGTGGAGGGATTGGTAGAGAGGGGTGGAGGACACTGAATGGAGACCAGTGGTGGGATTGGTAGAGAGGGGTGGAGGACACTGAATGGAGACCAGTGGTGGGATTGGTAGAGAAGGGTGGAGGACACTGAATGGAGAAACCAGTGGAGGGATTGGTGGAGAGGGATGGAGGACACTGAATGGAGGTCAGTGGAGGGATTGGTAGAGAGGGGTGGAGGACACTGAATGGAGACCAGTGGTGGGATTGGTAGAGAGGGGTGGAGGACACTGAATGGAGGTCAGTGGAGGGATTGGTAGAGAAGGGTGGAGGACACTGAATGGAGACCAGTGGTGGGATTGGTAGAGAAGGGTGGAGGACACTGAATGGAGACCAGTGGAGGGATTGGTGGAGAGGGGTGGAGGACACTGAATGGAGAAACCAGTGGAGGGATTGGTGGAGAGGGATGGAGGACACTGAATGGAGGTCAGTGGAGGGATTGGTAGAGAGGGGTGGAGGACACTGAATGGAGACCAGTGGAGGGTTTGGTAGAGAGGGGTGGAGGACACTGAATGGAGGTCAGTGGAGGGATTGGTAGAGAGGGGTGGAGGACACTGAATGGAGGTCAGTGGAGGGATTGGTAGAGAGGGGTGGAGGACACTGAATGGAGGTCAGTGGAGGGATTGGTAGAGAGGGGTGGAGGACACTGAATGGAGACCAGTGGTGGGATTGGTAGAGAAGGGTGGAGGACACTGAATGGAGACCAGTGGAGGGATTGGTAGAGAGGGGTGGAGGACACTGAATGGAGAAACCAGTGGAGGGATTGGTGGAGAGGGATGGAGGACACTGAATGGAGGTCAGTGGAGGGATTGGTAGAGAGGGGTGGAGGACACTGAATGGAGACCAGTGGTGGGATTGGTAGAGAGGGGTGGAGGACACTGAATGGAGGTCAGTGGAGGGATTGGTAGAGAGGGGTGGAGGACACTGAATGGAGATCAGTGGAGGGATTGGTGGAGAGGGGTGGAGGACACTGAATGGAGGTCAGTGGGGGGATTGGTAGAGAGGGGTGGAGGACACTGAATGGAGACCAGTGGAGGGATTGGTAGAGAGGGGTGGAGGACACTGAATGGAGGTCAGTGGAGGGATTGGTAGAGAGGGGTGGAGGACACTGAATGGAGGTCAGTGGAGGGATTGGTAGAGAGGGGTGGAGGACACTGAATGGAGACCAGTGGAGGGATTGGTAGAGAGGGGTGGAGGACACTGAATGGAGACCAGTGGAGGGATTGGTAGAGAGGGGTGGAGGACACTGAATGGAGGTCAGTGGAGGGATTGGTAGAGAGGGGTGGAGGACACTGAATGGAGACCAGTGGTGGGATTGGTAGAGAGGGGTGGAGGACACTGAATGGAGGTCAGTGGAGGGATTGGTAGAGAGGGGTGGAGGACACTGAATGGAGACCAGTGGAGGGATTGGTAGAGAGGGGTGGAGGACACTGAATGGAGATCGGTGGAGGGATTGGTAGAGAGGGGTGGAGGACACTGAATGGAGGTCAGTGGAGGGATTGGTAGAGAGGGGTGGAGGACACTGAATGGAGATCAGTGGAGGGATTGGTAGAGAGGGGGGGAGGACACTGAATGGAGGTCAGTGGAGGGATTGGTAGAGAGGGGTGGAGGACACTGAATGGAGACCAGTGGAGGGATTGGTAGAGAGGGGTGGAGGACACTGAATGGAGATCAGTGGAGGGATTGGTAGAGAGGGGGGGAGGACACTGAATGGAGGTCAGTGGAGGGATTGGTAGAGAGGGGTGGAGGACACTGAATGGAGGTCAGTGGAGGGATTGGTAGAGAGGGGTGGAGGACACTGAATGGAGGTCAGTGAAGGGATTGGTAGAGAGGGGTGGAGGACACTGAATGGAGACCAGTGGAGGGATTGGTAGAGAGGGGTGGAGGACACTGAATGGAGACCAGTGGAGGGATTGGTAGAGAGGGGTGGAGGACACTGAATGGAGACCAGTGGAGGGATTGGTAGAGAGGGGTGGAGGACACTGAATGGAGACCAGTGGAGGGATTGGTAGAGAGGGGTGGAGGACACTGAATGGAGGTCAGTGGAGGGATTGGTAGAGAGGGGTGGAGGACACTGAATGGAGATCAGTGGAGGGATTGGTAGAGAGGGGTGGAGGACACTGAATGGAGGTCAGTGGAGGGATTGGTAGAGAGGGGGGAGGACACTGAATGGAGGTCAGTGGAGGGATTGGTAGAGAGGGGTGGAGGACACTGAATGGAGACCAGTGGAGGGATTGGTAGAGAGGGGTGGAGGACACTGAATGGAGGTCAGTGGAGGGATTGGTAGAGAGGGGTGGAGGACACTGAATGGAGGTCAGTGGAGGGATTGGTAGAGAGGGGTGGAGGACACTGAATGGAGACCAGTGGTGGGAGGGGCAGCAGATGAAGAGTGTTTGGTAAGGGTGATTGGCAGCAGCATTCATGATGAAGGGGGAGGAGTCTATGTAAAGGTGATCCAATGAGGAGGGAGGTGGGAGATGACCGGGGAGTGGATTAGGTCTGTGGTGTCGTCGGTTAGTAGGAGGCGTAGGTTGAATATGTTGCGGAGGTTGAGGCGGCGAGATTTGGAAAGTGGATGTGGAAAGGAGGGTTGAGTCCAGGATTACACCGAGCACCCTGGAATGGGGGGGCTGATAGTTGAGCTGTTGATTGTGACAGAGAAGTCGGGGGAAGGGATATGGTGAGTTCGGTTTTGGGTAGTTTGAGGAAGTGGTGTGACATCCAGGCTGATATGTCTGTTAGTAAATAAGTGATAGATGAGGAGACCGATGAAGGTTAGAGAGATAGATTTGGGTGCCAATGGCGTAGCGATGGTATTGGAAGCCATCATCTGATCCAGGGAGGAGGTGTGGATGGAGAAGAGGAGCAGACCAAGAACAGAACCTTGGGGGGACTCGGAGGAAGAAGAGGAGAGGAGTAGAATTGTGACACTGAAGGTGCGGTGGGATAGGTAGGATAAGAACCAGAGAAGAGAACACGGAGACCAAAGTAGTTTTGGTGAGGGGGAGGGGGTAGTCCACCATGTCGGGGGCAGCAGAGGGGTCCAGGATTAGGAGGACAGAATCCAGGGTCCAGCTGTTAGCAGATCATTTGGGAGTTTTAGGGGGACGGTGTCTGTGGCGCGAGTTTCAGACGGAAGGGGGATGAAGGTCGCAGTGAGGTGGTCGCTCAGTCAGTTGTAGATCGGAGGAAAGGGGGAGCAAGGAGATGGGGTGCAGGCCAAGATCAGTGGGGTCCAGTGAGGACTTTTTAACTATAGGGGTGACCAGTGCGTGTTTTAGAGAGTTTGTGGAAGATGTCAGAAGAGAGGGAGAGGTTGAAGATGTGAGTTAGAGAGTGTAGAAAAGAGTCCGAGGGTGAGCGTCATTAATATCATTCCACATAACACCAGAAAGGAAAACTAGGCACAATATTTATTAGCAAACAAAACGGACGTGGCACATACAGTATATACATAATACAATATATCCAGAGTCTGCAAAAAGCATCACACACACTAGACCTCTGAATATCTCCAAATCGTTGTGTGTAGACTACCACTTCAACCGGCCCCCGAGAGATAGACGACTACCACTTTAACCGGCCCCCGAGAGATAGACGACTACCACTTCAACCGGCCCCGGGAGATAGACGACTACCACTTCAACCGGCCCCGAGAGATAGACGACTACCACTTCAACCGGCCCCGGGAGATAGACGACTACCACTTCAACCGGCCCCGGGAGATAGACGACTACCACTTCAACTGGCCCCAAGAGATAGACGACTACCACTTCAACCGGCCCCGGGAGATAGACGACTACCACTTCAACCGGCCCCGGGAGATAGACGACTACCACTTCAACCGGCCCCGAGAGATAGACGACTACCACTTCAACCGGCCCCGAGAGATAGACGACTACCACTTCAACCGGCCCCGAGAGATAGACTACCACTTCAACCGCCCCCGAGAGATAGACGACTACCACTTCAACCGGCCCCGAGAGATAGACGACTACCACTTCAACCGGCCCCGGGAGATAGACGACTACCACTTCAACCGGCCCCGAGAGATAGACGACTACCACTTCAACCGGCCCCGAGAGATAGACGACTACCACTTCAACCGGCCCCGAGAGATAGACGACTACCACTTCAACCGCCCCCGAGAGATAGACGACTACCACTTCAACCGCCCCCGAGAGATAGACGACTACCACTTCAACCGGCCCCGGGAGATAGACGACTACCACTTCAACCGGCCCCAGGAGATAGACGACTACCACTTCAACCGGCCCCGGGAGATAGACGACTACCACTTCAACCGGCCCCGAGAGATAGACGACTACCACTTCAACCGGCCCCGAGAGATAGACGACTACCACTTAAACCGGCCCAGAGAGATAGACGACTACCACTTCAACCGGCCCCGAGAGATAGACGACTACCACTTCAACCGGCCCCAAGAGATAGACGACTACCACTTCAACCGGCCCCGAGAGATAGACGACTACCACTTCAACCGGCCCCAGGAGATAGACGACTACCACTTCAACCAGCCCTGAGAGATAGACGACTACCACTTCAACCGGCCCCGGGAGATAGACGACTACCACTTCAACCGGCCCCAGGAGAACAGGCCCTGGGAGATAGACGACTACCACTTCAACTGGCCCCGGGAGATAGACGACTACCACTTCAACTGGCCCCAGGAGATAGACTACCACTTCAACTGGCCCCGGGAGATAGACGACTACCACTTCAACTGGCCCCCGGGAGAACCGGCCCTGGGAGATAGACGACTACCACTTCAACTGGCCCTGGGAGATGGACAACAAACATTTCATTTGGCCCCATGAAACCGATGACTACAACTTCAACTGGCCCCGGGAAACTGACAACCACCACTTTCACCGGCCTTGGGAGATAGACAAACACTTTAACCCAGGAAAACGACTACAACATACTGCAAGTCGATGCCAGGAGACAGATGACCAAAATATTAAACCGGCCCCAGGAGTCTGATAACTACAACATAACCTGGCCCCATAAGACTGATAACTACAATACATGCCAGACCTGGGAAACCAACAACTACCACCTTCCTTCAGCCCCGTAAAACATAACTACAAATGAGCCGGCCTCGGTAGATAGGTGACAACCACTTCAACATCCCAGGAAATCAGATGACTATAACATAGGCTGACCCCAGTGATGGAGGACTACAGACCAAGCCATCCCCGGGAGATAGATGATCATACAAGCCAGTCTCGGGAGACAGAGGACTAACACACAAGCTGGGCCAGGAAAACAGCTGACCACCACATAAGCCGGCCGTGGGAGATAAATGACAACATAAGGCAGTGCTGGGAGATAGAGGCCCACCACATAAGGCAGTCCTGGTGGAGAGATAAAGGCATTGGTCACGGTGGTATCATCTAGTTCAGCTCCATCTCCTCTTGTAGTTCAACCTCCAGCTGGTCCAGTTTGTGCTGCAGTAACAGATCAGCATTCACGCTTGCTTTGTTGGCCACACAGCTGCGGGTGCGTCCACCTCCTCGTCCTTTCTTTTTCTTTCTGCGTGGTGCGTTGCTGTTCTTAAATACCATAATTCTTCGCAGAGGGCGTTGGCTTGTAAGGAGGAGAGTACCACCCTTCATTACTGGCTCTTCAAATATGGTTTCAAATTTTCTGTATGGAGGAAAGAGACAAGAATCATTCCACCACATCACAACCACTCTTCTGCTTCTTCCAAACTTTTATAAACTGGAATGGTCATGGTGACTGGGCTCACATCCCTCCTCCTTCCCCGTCTGCCCCGGTGACTGGGCTCACATCCCTCATCCTTCCCCGTCTGCCCCGGTGACTGGGCTCACATCCCTCCTCCTTCCCCGTCTGCCCCGGTGACTGGACTCACATCCCTCATCCTTCCCCGTCTGCCCCGGTGACTGGGCTCACATCCCTCATCCTTCCCCGTCTGCCCCGGTGACTGGGCTCACATCCCTCATCCTTCCCCGTCTGCCCCGGTGACTGGACTCACATCCCTCATCCTTCCCCGTCTGCCCCGGTGACTGGACTCACATCCCTCATCCTTCCCCGTCTGCCCCGGTGACTGGGCTCACATCCCTCATCCTTCCCCGTCTGCCCCGGTGACTGGACTCACATCCCTCCCCCTTCCCCGTCTGCCCCGGTGACTGGACTCACATCCCTCCTCCTTCCCCGTCTGCCCTGGTGACTGGACTCACATCCCTCCTCCTTCCCTGTCTGCCCCGGTGACTGGACTCACATCCCTCATCCTTCCCCGTCTGCCCCGGTGACTGGGCTCACATCCCTCCCCCTTCCCCGGTGACTGGGCTCACATCCCTCATCCTTCCCCGTCTGCCCCGGTGACTGGACTCACATCCCTCCTCCTTCCCCGTCTGCCCCGGTGACTGGACTCACATCCCTCCTCCTTCCCTGTCTGCCCCGGTGACTGGACTCACATCCCTCCTCCTTCCCTGTCTGCCCCGGTGACTGGGCTCACATCCCTCCCCCTTCCCCGGTGACTGGGCTCACATCCCTCATCCTTCCCCGTCTGCCCCGGTGACTGGACTCACATCCCTCATCCTTCCCCGTCTGCCCCGGTGACTGGGCTCACATCCCTCATCCTTCCCCGTCTGCCCCGGTGACTGGGCTCACATCCCTCATCCTTCCCCGTCTGCCCCGGTGACTGGACTCACATCCCTCATCCTTCCCCGTCTGCCCCGGTGACTGGACTCACATCCCTCATCCTTCCCCGTCTGCCCCGGTGACTGGGCTCACATCCCTCCCCCTTCCCCGGTGACTGGGCTCACATCCCTCCCCCTTCCCCGGTGACTGGGCTCACATCCCTCATCCTTCCCCGTCTGCCCCGGTGACTGGGCTCACATCCCTCATCCTTCCCCGTCTGCCCCGGTGACTGGACTCACATCCCTCCCCCTTCCCCGTCTGCCCCGGTGACTGGACTCACATCCCTCCTCCTTCCCCGTCTGCCCCGGTGACTGGACTCACATCCCTCCTCCTTCCCTGTCTGCCCCGGTGACTGGACTCACATCCCTCATCCTTCCCCGTCTGCCCCGGTGACTGGGCTCACATCCCTCCCCCTTCCCCGGTGACTGGGCTCACATCCCTCATCCTTCCCCATCTGCCCCGGTGACTGGACTCACATCCCTCCTCCTTCCCCGTCTGCCCCGGTGACTGGACTCACATCCCTCCTCCTTCCCTGTCTGCCCCGGTGACTGGACTCACATCCCTCCTCCTTCCCTGTCTGCCCCGGTGACTGGACTCGCATCCCTCCTCCTTCCCTGTCTGCCCCGGTGACTGGGCTCACATCCCTCCTCCTTCCCCGTCTGCCCCGGTGACTGGACTCACATCCCTCCTCCTTCCCCGTCTGCCCCGGTGACTGGACTCACATCCCTCCTCCTTCCCCGGTGACTGGGCTCACATCCCTCATCCTTCCCCGTCTGCCCCGGTGACTGGGCTCACATCCCTCCTCCTTCCCCGTCTGCCCCGGTGACTGGGCTCACATCCCTCCTCCTTCCCCGTCTGCCCCGGTGACTGGGCTCACATCCCTCCTCCTTCCCCGTCTGCCCCGGTGACTGGGCTCACATCCCTCCTCCTTCCCCGTCTGCCCCGGTGACTGGGCTCACATCCCTCCTCCTTCCCCGTCTGCCCCGGTGACTGGGCTCACATCCCTCCTCCTTCCCCGTCTGCCCCGGTGACTGGGCTCACATCCCTCCTCCTTCCCCGTCTGCCCCGGTGACTGGGCTCACATCCCTCCTCCTTCCCCGTCTGCCCCGGTGACTGGGCTCACATCCCTCACCCTTCCCCGTCTGCCCCGGTGACTGGGCTCACATCCCTCACCCTTCCCCGTCTGCCCCGGTGACTGGGCTCGCATCCCTCCTCCTTCCCCGTCTGCCCCGGTGACTGGGCTCACATCCCTCCTCCTTCCCCGTCTGCCCCGGTGACTGGGCTCACATCCCTCACCCTTCCCCGTCTGCCCCGGTGACTGGGCTCACATCCCTCATCCTTCCCCGTCTGCCCCGGTGACTGGACTCACATCCCTCATCCTTCCCCGTCTGCCCCGGTGACTGGGCTCACATCCCTCATCCTTCCCCGTCTGCCCCGGTGACTGGGCTCACATCCCTCATCCTTCCCCGTCTGCCCCGGTGACTGGACTCACATCCCTCATCCTTCCCCGTCTGCCCCGGTGACTGGACTCACATCCCTCATCCTTCCCCGTCTGCCCCGGTGACTGGGCTCACATCCCTCCCCCTTCCCCGGTGACTGGGCTCACATCCCTCCCCCTTCCCCGGTGACTGGGCTCACATCCCTCATCCTTCCCCGTCTGCCCCGGTGACTGGGCTCACATCCCTCATCCTTCCCCGTCTGCCCCGGTGACTGGACTCACATCCCTCCCCCTTCCCCGTCTGCCCCGGTGACTGGACTCACATCCCTCCTCCTTCCCCGTCTGCCCTGGTGACTGGACTCACATCCCTCCTCCTTCCCTGTCTGCCCCGGTGACTGGACTCACATCCCTCATCCTTCCCCGTCTGCCCCGGTGACTGGGCTCACATCCCTCCCCCTTCCCCGGTGACTGGGCTCACATCCCTCATCCTTCCCCGTCTGCCCCGGTGACTGGACTCACATCCCTCCTCCTTCCCCGTCTGCCCCGGTGACTGGACTCACATCCCTCCTCCTTCCCTGTCTGCCCCGGTGACTGGACTCACATCCCTCCTCCTTCCCTGTCTGCCCCGGTGACTGGACTCGCATCCCTCCTCCTTCCCTGTCTGCCCCGGTGACTGGGCTCACATCCCTCCTCCTTCCCCGTCTGCCCCGGTGACTGGACTCACATCCCTCCTCCTTCCCCGTCTGCCCCGGTGACTGGACTCACATCCCTCCTCCTTCCCCGGTGACTGGGCTCACATCCCTCATCCTTCCCCGTCTGCCCCGGTGACTGGGCTCACATCCCTCCTCCTTCCCCGTCTGCCCCGGTGACTGGGCTCACATCCCTCCTCCTTCCCCGTCTGCCCCGGTGACTGGGCTCACATCCCTCCTCCTTCCCCGTCTGCCCCGGTGACTGGGCTCACATCCCTCCTCCTTCCCCGTCTGCCCCGGTGACTGGGCTCACATCCCTCCTCCTTCCCCGTCTGCCCCGGTGACTGGGCTCACATCCCTCACCCTTCCCCGTCTGCCCCGGTGACTGGGCTCACATCCCTCACCCTTCCCCGTCTGCCCCGGTGACTGGGCTCGCATCCCTCCTCCTTCCCCGTCTGCCCCGGTGACTGGGCTCACATCCCTCCTCCTTCCCCGTCTGCCCCGGTGACTGGGCTCACATCCCTCACCCTTCCCCGTCTGCCCCGGTGACTGGGCTCACATCCCTCATCCTTCCCCGTCTGCCCCGGTGACTGGGCTCACATCCCTCATCCTTCCCCGTCTGCCCCGGTGACTGGGCTCACATCCCTCCCCCTTCCCCGGTGACTGGGCTCACATCCCTCCCCCTTCCCCGGTGACTGGGCTCACATCCCTCCCCCTTCCCCGGTGACTGGGCTCACATCCCTCCCCCTTCCCCGGTGACTGGGCTCACATCCCTCCCCCTTCCCCGGTGACTGGGCTCACATCCCTCCCCCTTCCCCGGTGACTGGGCTCACATCCCTCCCCCTTCCCCGGTGACTGGGCTCACATCCCTCCCCCTTCCCCGGTGACTGGGCTCACATCCCTCCCCCTTCCCCGGTGACTGGGCTCACATCCCTCCCCCTTCCCCGGTGACTGGGCTCACATCCCTCCCCCTTCCCCGGTGACTGGGCTCACATCCCTCCCCCTTCCCCGGTGAATGGGTCACATCCCTCCCCCTTCCCCGGTGAATGGGTCACATCCCTCCCCCTTCCCCGGTGACTGGGTCACATCCCTCCCCCTTCCCCGGTGAATGGGTCACATCCCTCCCCCTTCCCCGGTGACTGGGTCACATCCCTCATCCTTCCCTGTCTGCCCCATTTTTATTGGTGACATGAGGGCTGTGTGCGGACCTTTTCTCGGTGGGTGTGTGGTAATTCTTGTTGGTGTAGATCTCCTCCAGGCTGAAGTCGTCTTTCTGCAATCTGTAGAAGCGGGACAGACAGACAGACAGACAGACTAATTTATGTTATTGAAGGATACATCTGTAAATAGGCTCATGTTATAGACAAAGATAAACCATGTGACGTCCCGAGACAAAGCCAACATTTCACATCTAAAAAGCGGATACAGAGGTCTCGTGTATGGGGGGGGGGGGCATCTAGGCAGGGGCCCCGACGTATGGGGGCCGTGTACCCAGGGGTCTCGGTGTATGGGGGGCCGTGTGCCCAGGGGTCTCGGTGTATGGGGGGCCGTGTGCCCAGGGGTCTCGGTGTATGGGGGGCCGTGTGCCCAGGGGTCTCGGTGTATGGGGGGCCGTGTGCCCAGGGGTCTCGGTGTATGGGGGGCCGTGTGCCCAGGGGTCTCGGTGTATGGGGGGCCGTGTGCCCAGGGGTCTCGGTGTATGGGGGGCCGTGTGCCCAGGGGTCTCGGTGTATGGGGGCCGTGTGCCCAGGGGTCTCGGTGTATGGGGGGCCGTGTGCCCAGGGGTCTCGGTGTATGGGGGGCCGTGTGCCCAGGGGTCTCGGTGTATGGGGGGCAGTGTGCCCAGGGGTCTCGGTGTATGGGGGGCCGTGTGCCCAGGGGTCTCGGTGTATGGGGGGCCGTGTGCCCAGGGGTCTCGGTGTATGGGGGGCCGTGTGCCCAGGGGTCTCGGTGTATGGGGGGCCGTGTGCCCAGGGGTCTCGGTGTATGGGGGCCGTGTGCCCAGGGGTCTCGGTGTATGGGGGCCGTGTGCCCAGGGGTCTCGGTGTATGGGGGGCCGTGTACCCAGGGGTCTCGGTGTATGGGGGGCCGTGTACCCAGGGGTCTCGGTGTATGGGGGTTGTGTTTGGACTGGTGGGATGTTACTGCTCCCATGTTGGAAGGAGTCACCTTTAATCTCTACTCTTGTCACATGACTGGAAGTGAAAAGACACAGACCACAACGTAAACCTGGCAGAGGATATAACCCTTCCGCTTGGCAGGTCACATGATCCCTCCTACCTGGGCAGGGAAGGACCCCACTACTTGGTCAACCCAGCCAGAACCAAAACAGAGCAAGGGAGGACCCTGCTACAAGGTCAACTGGAAGCCCATTTGCTCAAAACTGGCCCACTCCAAGGCTTGAACATCTACATGGTAGAAGTTAGTAAATGTGTAAAGAGAAGACAGCTTTACAAACCTAAGCAGAAGATTGATGCTCAATAGCCCAAGAAGCACCGACGCCTGGTGAAGTGGATCAGGAAAGGAGAACCTTGTCCTCGATACCCGAGAAATGAGCCCAACGAATCCCCAGAGAATTAGAGGATTAACCAGCGAGAACCTTCAGGCAGAACAAACAGGGAATCAGACTGAAGAAACAAAGCTGAAGACTTCAGATGAATGTGAAAAGCTCCAACAACCTCCAAATCGTGTAGCGCCTTCCTTTCAGGATGTTTAGGACAAAAATAAGCCAGCACACCGTCCTGATTCAGGAGGAATGAAGAAACCACCTTCAGGAGGAATGAAGAAACCACCTTCTTATCCTGGGAGGGTTCCCTACAGGAAGGCAAAGTTAACTCCGAGATCCTGTGGGCCATGGTAATGGCAGCCAATAGGATCACCCTGTGCATCAGGAGCAACAAGGGAGTCTGTCGGAGACGCTCAGATGGAGAAGACTGCAGAACAGACGAGATCAAAGCAAGTCCCACGGAGACGAGGAGTTGCACACAGACAAGGGGGGGGCCGCACAGGAGGAACAGTCCTTGTGACAAGCTTCACAAAGGCTCTAACCAAGGAATGGAAACAGAATGGCCAAGGCCAAAATCTGTCCCATGACAAATGCATGTAATGTAGGAGCTTAACACCAGACGACATAAGCCTTCCATGTAGGATGGTACACTTTCCACGAGGAAGACTTTCCAGCGGTGAGAAGAGTAGGGGAGACAGAATCAGAAGGCTCTCTGAGAACTGAGTGATCACATGACCGATCAGCTCTAAGCAGAGAGCGGTGACTGTCAGTCACCGCTCTCTACCGCTCCAGAACTTACATGTGCGCTGGGCTGTGCAGGGGGTGGAAGCGGCTGGCTCAGGCTCTTGGGAAAGTTGAGCCTGCTGCCAGTCAGACATTTGGGTGGATCTTGACATTATTGTTCTGAAACGGCTCTGTGACGTCAGCCAACAGTGGGCAATAGCCCTCTGTCAGCTGATCCTGGGTCACTAAAGAGCTCTCCTGTGACCCAAAAGAAGTAGGACCAAAAAAAAAAAAAAAAAAAAAGCTCAGGCCATACTTTTCTTTCAAAGCCAGTGATGGTAAAGCAGGATGAGAGACCCGGCAACAGCAAGTCTGGCGGATCACCTTACAATATCTGCATACCACATTTCTTTGGCCAAGCAGCTCTGACCATAATCTCTGGAATGTCCTTTATTCTGATCAAGCAAGGCACCAGGGCACATGCTGCAAACACTGGTGGAGCTCTGGGTCAGGATACACACCGTCAACTTTGCTGTTGATTCTGGATGCCAATAGATCAACATAGCAAATATCTCCGGGTGAGCGACCCCATCTCTTGGATTCAGCTGCTCTTCAGGGCTGCTGACTGTCAATTTTCCACTTTGGGAATGTGCACAGCGGCTAAGGCCAGAACATGAAGTTCTAGTCAGCTTCTTTCTAAGCAGCACAATGTCTTATGCCTCCTTGAAGGTCGATGTATGCCACCGGAGTGCCATTGTCTGATTACCCCCCCCCCCGATGAGGTGGACAGACCAGTGTAGAAAGGTCAGCCAGACTGCCTGAGGTGGATGCTGATCAGCAACCAATCTCACTAAAACGAGAGGTTCTCCAGAACGCTTCCCCAGACCAACCAGCTGGCATCGGTCAAGTCCTTCCAATTCATTGGAAGAGTTTCCCAGTAACCAGCATCTGAATTGATATCCACCATTCCAGAATCCTTTCCATTGCAGAGATGTACAAGGCATGGATGCCCGCTTTCCCCCTCCCGCTTCGCTATGGCCTTGGAGCCACTGGAGATACTTATTAGGGAGTCTACCCTGGTTAAAGGTCTTCAGGTGGGCCCGCTGGAAGAGAAGCTCTCCTTGTACGTTGACGACGCGCTGCTTTATTTACAAGATGCGGGCGGCTCCCTCGCGGCGGCCTTAGAGCTGTTTAATGAATTTGGACATTACTCGGGAGTGCGTATCAACTGGGATAAGTCAATTCTTTTTCCCCTTGATCCTGTTGCATGCACTAATGCCCCAGACAACAAGTTGGTATATGTAGAGCAGTTCAAATACTTGGGCATCCAGGTTAGGAGAGATCCGGCCAGCTACTCCGATCTTTAACATAACGCCTACACTTACCCAACTTAAAGCGGGACTCCGCGTTTTTTTTTTTTTTTTTTTTTTAAAAGCCAGCAGCTACAAATACTGCGCATGCGCGAGCCGCGCGGCGCAATCCGGACGGTCCCCGCTGTCTCTGGGAACTGTGTGTTTCCCAGCAGGCAGCGGGGCACTTGCGCAAAGGGGCGGGCAGTTGCGGAAAGGGGCGTAATCTACGCCCCTTTCCGCAGACAGCTATCCCGGAAGTGGGTGCAGTTACCTGGATTATCCAGGTAATTGCACCCCCCTCCGCCCTGAAAGGTGCCAATTGTGGCGCCGGAGGTCCATTTTAGGGTGGACCTCCGCTTTAAGGAGAAATGTATGGCATGGTCCTGACTACCCCTGAATCTCATGGGGAGAATCAACCTCCTGAAAATGATCCTCCTCCCCGAATTTCTCTACGTTTTCCATAATTCCCCGACCTGGATGCCCAACCTGTTCTTTAAGGGAGGTGGAGAAATGTATGGGTAGCTTTATATAGGGTGGGAAACTTCCTAGGATAGCAAAACCTGATCCTACCGGTGAGATGTGGAGGCCTGGCACTCCCAGATTTGTGTGTGTATTTCTGGACGGCAGTGCTGGTCACTGTCCGATGGTGGTTTTGTGCGGTCACGAGCACATGCAGCGGTTTGTCTCGTGGCAACAATCTTAGGCTCTCTTCAGGAACTGGGAAATTTGATTTAATCGGGGGCCCCCCCCCCGAGCATACACTGCCCCTACCTCATTCCACTAAGCCCCCGTACACACAGTCGGACATTCTGCCAACCAAATCCGTTGGATTTTGTCCGAAACTGTTGCATACACACGGCCGGACTAAGTTGTCGAAAAATCCGATCATTCAGAACGTGATGACGCAATTTCGTTACGACGGGACTACGTTCAGGCTAGTAGCCAATAGCTTTGATGTAGGAATTTGATCTGAGCATGCGTGGAACTTGGTCCGATCAAAATTCTCTACACATGATCGGAGTATGTCCGATCGAACCAGTTGGTCGGGAAATATTTCCAACATGTTGGAAAATTGGGTCCGATGCAGACCACACACAGTCGGATTATCCAACAACACGGTCCGATAGGACGCATTCCGACGGATTCTCCGACCGTGTATACAAGGGCTTAGACTACACTTAGGGTATGGACTGCTGCAAAGACTAGATTTACCTGCCCCAACAGATGGTCTCCCTTCACCCCACTATGGGGCAATCCCAATCTCCCACATCTCCGTACTATCCCTGACCCTCAGGTCTGGGCTAGATATGGGATAAAGACTCGGGGGGGGATATTCTAACGGCTGACAGACTGCTTTCACTGACAGAACTCAGAACCTGATTCCGTCTACCTGGCTGGATGACATTTAGATACTTCCAGCTGCGTCATGCCACGAGAGCCAAATTCCCTACCATCCCTAAGCTAGATATGGATCCCATAGAAGGTAGACCCTAGAACAACTGTCTAAACCCTTGTCCACACCGTATTTCCACCTATTGGGATGTCACTCCTCCAGGATGGAACGCCTTTGGAAGAAGTGGAAGACCGACATACCAGATTTAGACAGGGAAGACTGGGATGCCCAGACATTAATTTCCTCCAGGGACAGGCTGATTCAAGTCAAATTCTTACACAGAGTTTATTTTACACCCCAGAGGCTACATAACATATATATGTCCTGGAGCTGCTCTAGAGCGGCCCGGTTCTGGATGCAGGAGGTTGAACTTATAAACTTTCCTCTCCAGCTGGATTTACCGATCACCCCTGGGTTGTTGCTCTTGGATATCCATGACGACGACCAAAGGCCCAGATACACCAAAATACTTCTAATAAAAAAATATATATTATACTAGAAGAGAAATCATACTTAAAGAGGAAGTAAACCCTGATGGGTGTTACTTCCTCTTTCATTCCCTGCAAAGGCAAAGCATAATGGACTACTATGCATCGCATCGCATCGCATAGTAGTCCATTATGTGTCACTTACCTGACACAGGAGCCAGCGAAGTCACCGCTGTCCCCTGTAGTCCGCCGCATCCATCTTGTTGGTGGCGTCTCGCAGCTCTGCCGCTGTCATTCAGCGAAGCCGCGATGACGTCACTCCCGCGCATGCGCACGGGAGTCGACACGCGCGGCAGCTCCATTCTTGGAAATGCCGCACTCAGTGCGCCTGCGTGTGCGACAGCGGTGCCCGTTTTCGGGCAAATATCTCCTAAACCATATAGGTTTAGGAGATATTTCTTGGACCTACAGGTAAGCCTTAATCTAGGCTTACCTGTAGGTCAAAGTGGTTTGTAAGGGTTTACAACCACTTTAAGTGGTTGTATAGTCTTTTTTACAACTTTTACTTACAGGCAAGTCTATAATAAGGCCTACCTCTAGGTAAAAAAAAAAAAAAAAATCTCCTCGCGATCGGCGCACGAGCACAGGGGATTCTCGGCTGAAAGTCCGGCAGATGCCGGACCCTGCCGGAATGAAATCTCCCGTGCGCATGCACGGGAGTGACGATATCGCGGCTCCGGCCACTCACAGCGCCAAAGAGCCGCGATACCCGGAAGACACGGTGGGGGAACATGTCAGCTCCCTCGGCGTGCATCAAGCGAGATGTCGGGGCCTCGTTCTAAAAGTATTTCATAATGCCCTTTCCCTTGCAGGTATGAAAAAATAAAAATAAAAAAACCCTCAGCGGGTTTACTACCGATTTAAGTGGAATTACCGACCCCCCCCCCCCCCCCCCCCGGGTTCTTGGGGACAGGTTATTGCTTCAGCTCCTCCTATGTACAAGCTGACTAAAATAAACAGGAATTGCCGTGAAATATATGAGCGTCTAACAACGCTGGACTACGTAGTGGGCACAGGTACCTGCTAATGAGGTTTCTGCACTGGGTGTAGCCGAACTCTCTTGCGTTCATCCTATTACCCCCCCCCCCGGGGGTGATTAGACTCGTATGCCATGTTGATATTCTACTAATCTTGTGAAGGAATGTAATGTACATAATGATAAATCATAAAAATGCCTATTTTCTTATGTTTCTCATGTTTCTATGCCACTCCTTCCTCATTATATAAAATATACAAATTAGCTTTGCATCGGGACTAAGATGGCGATTACCCCCCCCCCTCCCCCCCCGAATTAGAAGTATGAGGAAGTGAAGAGAGAACAAGCTTCAACCAACCACGCGCCAGCATCACGTTTCTGCATTCTTCTTGTATTTCAGCCAATAAGATGCACCATTTTAGACCGACCACATTTACATAGTAGCGACGTATAATCCACTGTTCTTTGTGTATAAAACTTTGGGCACCGCCCCAGAAATAATAAAAGAGAGATGAGGAAGGAATGGAACGGGGCAGACGTGTCAGAACGATCGTTTCCAGCGGGCGCACATCTCCACTTTATAAGGACCAGCAGCAGATATCTAACCTGGAACCCGGTTGAGGTTTTGGTCCATCACAATATATATATATATACACACACACATACATACACACATACACTATAACTTCATAAAATGTATCACACCTAGACGTTTCTCAATAAAAGAACATTCTGTTCATGCTAAATAAAGAGAAATCCTCGCGAGTGATCACAGAGGCCCGTCCATCACTCATAGGCCCGTCCATATCAGCCAAAGTCTGAGGCTTAGTGGAGGTGGGAGGGGCCATGCCTGGGGCGGGGATTCTTGCTTTTTTTTTCTATTCGGAGGAACAATGAAGGTGGGACTTTACATGAAGTGCGTGAGTGCCATAAGATCAAATTTGGTGAGCAATTGGGAAAATGTTATTAATTGGTTCATAAAATTAATCAATATAATTACAGTATACATTTAATATTATCAATTCCATATTCAAGGATATTGAGTACAATCAAGTAAAAATGATAAACGTTTATACAGAGTAGTATGAACACAAGAACATTTTCCACCGTACACCAAATTATGTTAATAAAAAAACATAGATTTAAGGTAGTGCTTGCCCAACAAATGACTCAGATATCCAATTGAAAAGAATGTTGATAGAATATATAAAAAAAAGTTGGTCATAATTGAAGATAAGCACGACAGTTGATAGCTCTACGCGTTTCGTGGCTGAGGTACCACTCGTCAGGAGCAAGCGCGTGTCTTCTCTAATGATAAAAAAAATAGAATAGAAATAGTCTGTTATCAGCAGACTAACAATAAAGGTGGGGCAATGAGAAAAAGAACCCACCCAGAGTACTTTCTTACGTAAAATGGTGAAGCATGGCAGTAGCCAGATGTCGGTCACCGCCAGCCCCTCAGAGGCACCATCCCCGGGAGCCCAGGCGGACAAATCAGCAGAAGCAACCCACGCGGCGCCGTCCGGCCAGCACAGACCCTCGAGGCAAATCTGCATGTAAAGTGAAAGGTTAAACAACCCTAAAAAGCAATAAGTGTCCTCAAAAAATGAACTGTAGTGATTGTGTGAAGAGGAGGCGGTGTGTGTGTGTGGATTGGAAGGGAGAAATTAAATAGAAAAGTTTTTGATTTGAGAAGAGTGCAACCATAAATATGGCAATGTCCCCAATTTTTCTTTTTTTCAATTATTGAACAGGGATGGAAGTACGTTTGCTTGCTTTATTTATTTTATGCCCAGACAGAACTCCTGCCATACACTGACCCATTGTTTATCCTTATGAGGTTAACTTATCCCTTACCATTTTATTTTCTTTACTAATGTCTCAATTGACAATATTTTGCTACCATCATAAGAGGTGCTTTCTTTGGTCTTATGGTGTTGATGGTGGTGCATTGTTGATCGCCATGCCGGTCTTTGGGTTTCCTTCACTTCGGGAGTTGTGACGCGTCTGGTGCCCCCTCCCCTTCTTGGGAGGGGTGGGGGTGTCTCCATAGCGCGTCAGCGTCACGCTTCCCTGGCCGGGCATGCGCGTCCCTCTGGACGCTGGCGTGTCCGTTCAGGTGATTTTCCACACTCGCACACGTTGGGGGCAGGGTTTGCGCCGAGTGGGTCGGGCGCAGTTGCGCCCGTTCAGCGGTGTTTTTCTTTCCCCCCCGTGTGCGGCGTGACGTTGGTGGGCGGTCCTTGTGGGGGCGCCTATAAGGGCGTCATTTCGGCTGTGCCGGCTCTCGAGGCTCCCAACACACCGGACGTCTTTTAAATTGGATGTTGACTTTCCTTTCTTTTCAGGATCACTCGCTTTATCAGGTGCTGCTCACTATATTAAATCTCCCTTTCTTCACTTCTTTTTCATTCTCTTATACCTGCACTCATTGTGCCATAGTTGTGTTTGGTTCTTTCCCCTTTTTTTTTTTATATTCAGTAATCTTGTTGCTTTCACTCTTGGGAATTTTATTTATGGTTGCACTCTTCTCAAAACAAAAACTTTTCTATTTAATTTCTCCCTTCCAATCCACACACACACCGCCTCCTCTTCACACAATCACTACAGTTCATTTTTTGAGGACACTTATTGCTTTTTAGGGTTGTTTAACCACTTCCCGACCGCCGCACGACGATGTACGTCGACAGAATGGCACGGGCAGGCATAAGGGCTTACATGTACGTCCTTGCCTGCCCGCGGGTCGGGGGCCCAGATCGGGCCCCCGCCCGGTGCCTGCGGCGGTCGGTATTCGTTCGGGAGCGATCCCGGACGAGGGGACGGTCATTCATTCATGGCCACCCCCTCGCGATCGTTCCCGACGAATGAAAATGCTCCGTGACATCACTTCCTCTCCTGTAATGTAAACACAGGAGAGGAAGTGATGTAATCTCTCCTCCGTGTTGGTATTTTTCGTTCCGACACCGAGGAGAGAGGATCGGTGAGTTGCACCAACACGACACTACACAGTAGAACATGCCAGGCACACTCACACCCCCCTGATCACCCCCCCAATTACCCCTGCCCCCCAGTCACAGTGACACCAATGCATTTTTTTTTTTTGCATTGGTGTCATTTGTGACTGTAATAACTGTTAGGGCAGTTAGGGTTAGCCCCCTTTAGTTCTAATGTACCCCCCTAACCCCCCCAATAAAGGTTTAACCCCGTGATCACCCCCCGTCGCCAGTGTCACTAAGGCTGGGTTCACATTGCAGCGGTTTGAGAACGGATGTGATTCGCACCGCACTGCAGTGCAAATCACATCCGATCTCTGTGCGATTTGAGTTCAGCCATACAGATAGTATACAGATAGTATACAGATAGTATACAGATAGTATGGCTGAATTCGCATCGCACCCGCCGCAAACTCGCACGGGACCCTTTTTTGGCCCGCAGCAGAATCGGATCGCATGGGTGTTCACACCATGCGATCCGAGTTTGCAGATCGCACTGCGATATGCGAACTGATCTGGGGGTGTCATTAACATTTCACTGACACTCCCAGCAGTTCGCATAGGGCAGTGTGAACTGCCGCCGGGAGGCATGCGATGCGGGAACCCGCCGCGGATTCGTGGCGTTCCCGCATCGCTCCAGTGTGAACCCAGCCTAATAAGCGATCGTTTTTCTGATCGCTGTATTAGTGTCACAGGTGACGCTAGTTAGGCAGGTAGGCATTTAGGTTCGCCGCAACTTTTTATAGCGCCAGGGACCCCCATATACTACCGCATAAAGCCCCCTGATTGCCCCCTAGTTAACCCTTTCACCAGTGATCACCATATAACTGTTACAGGTGACGCTGGTTGGTTAGTTATTTTTTTATAGTTTCAGGGCACCCGCCATTTATTACCTAATAAAGGTTTAACCCCCTGATCACCCGGCGGGTGTCATTTGTGACTAATAACTGTTAGGGCAGTTAGGGTTAGCCCCCTTTAGTTCTAAGGTACCCCCTAACCCCCCCAATAAAGGTTTAACCCCGTGATCACCCCCCGTCGCCAGTGTCACTAAGGCTGGGTTCACATTGCAGCGGTTTATGAGAACGGATGTGATTCGCACTGCACTGCAGTGCAAATCACATCCAATCTCTGTGCGATTCGAGTTCAGCTATACAGATAGTATACAGATAGTATGGCTGAATTCGTGTCGCACCCGCCGCACCCGCCGCAAACTCGCACGGGACCCTTTTTTTGGTCCGCAGCAGAATTGGATCGCATGGGTGTTCACACCATGCGATCCGAGTTTGCAGATCGCACTGCGATATGCGAACTGATCTGGGGGTGTCATTATTTCACTGACACTCCCAGCAGTTCGCATAGGGCAGTGTGAACTGCCGCCGGGAGGCATGCGATGCGGGAACCCGCCGCGGATTCGTGGCGTTCCCGCATCGCTCCAGTGTGAACCCAGCCTAATAAGCGATCGTTTTTCTGATCGCCGTATTAGTGTCACAGGTGACGCTAGTTAGGCAGGTAGGTATTTAGGTTCGCCGCAGCTTTTTATAGCGCCAGGGACCCCCATATACTACCGCATAAAGCCCCCTGATTGCCCCCTAGTTAACCCTTTCACCAGTGATCACCATATAACTGTTACAGGTGACGCTGGTTGGTTAGTTATTTTTTTATAGTTTCAGGGCACCCGCCATTTATTAACTAGTCTCACTAGTGTACCCCTAAATTTAGGGGTGTCTACTTTCCAAAATGGGGTCATTTGGGGGGGGTTTGTGCCATCTTGGCATTTTATGGCCTTCAAAACTGTAACGCCCTTAGAAAGCCTGAAGGCGGTGCTTGGTTTTCGGGGCCCCGTACGCGGCTAGGCTCCCAAAAAGTCCCACACATGTGGTATCCCCGTACTCAGGAGAAGCAGCAGAATTTATTTTGGGGTGTCATTTCACATATGCCCATGGCATGCGTGAGCAATATATCATTTAGTGACAACTTTGTGAAAAAAATAAATAAAATAAAAAAGTTTGTAATTTTCCCGCAACTTGTGGCAAAATATAAAATATTCCATGGACTCAACATGCCTCTCAGCAAATAGCTTGGGGTGTCTACTTTCTAAAATGGGGTCATTTGTGGGGGTTTTGTGCCATCTTGGCATTTTATGGCCTTCAAAACTGTAATAGGTAGTGAGAAGTGAACTCAAAAATTTACGCCCTTAGAAAGCCTGAAGGCGGTGCTTGGTTTTCGGGGCCCCGTACGCGGCTAGGCTCCCAAAAAGTCCCACATATGTGGTATCCCCGTACTCAGGAGAAGCAGCAGAATTTATTTTGGGGTGTCATTTTACATATGCCCATAGCATGTGTGAGCAATATATCATTTAGTGACAACTTTGTGTAAAAAAAAAAAAAAAAAAAAAAATTTTTGGTCATTATTCAATCGCTTGAGGCAAAAAAATAAAATATTCAATGGGCTCAACATGCCTCTTATCAATTTCCTTAGGGGGTCTACTTTCCAAAATGGGGTCATTTGGGGGGGTTTTGTACTGCCCTGCCATTTTAGCACCTCAAGAAATGAGATAGGCAGTCGTAAACTAAAAGCTGCGTAAATTCCAGAAAACGTACCTTAGTTTGTAGATGTGACAACTTTTGCGCAAACCAATAAATATACAATTATTGACTTTTTTTTTACCAAAGACATGTGGCTGAATACATTTTGGCCTAAATGTATGACTAAAATTGAGTTTATTGGATTTTTCTAATAACAAAAAGTAGAAAATATCATTTTTTTTCAAAATTTGCGGTCTTTTTACGTTTATATCGCAAAAAATAAAAATCGCAGAGGCAATCAAATACCATCAAAAGAAAGCTCTATTTGTGGGAAGAAAAGGACGCAAATTTTGTTTGGGTGCAACATTGCATGACCGCGCAATTACCAGTTAAAGCAGCGCAGTGCCAAATTGTAAAAAGACCTCTGGTCATTTACCAGCAAAATGGTCCGGTCTGAAAGTGGTTAACCTTTCACTTTACATGCAGATTTGCCTCGAGGGTCTGTGCTGGCCGGACGGCGCCGCGTGGTTTTGCCTCTGCTGATTTGTCCGCCTCGGCTCCCGGGGATGGTGCCTCTGAGGGGCTGGCGGTGACCGACATCTGGCTACTGCCATGCTTCACCATTTTACGTAAGAAAGTACTCCTGGGTGGGTTCTTTTCTCATTGCCCCACCTTTATTGTTAGTCTGCTGATAACAGACTATTTCTATTCTATTTTTTATTTTATTTTTATCATTAGAGAAGACACGCGCTTGCTCCTGACGAGTGGTACCTCAGCCACGAAACGCGTAGAGCCATCAACTGTCGTGCTTATCTTCAATTATGACCAACTTTTTTTATATATATATTCTATCAACATTCTTTTCAATTGGATATCTGAGTCATTTGTTGGGCAAGCACTACCTTAAATCTATGGTTTTTTATTAACATAATTTGGTGTACGGTGGAAAATGTTCTTGTGTTCATACTACTCTGTATAAACGTTTATCATTTTTACTTGATTGTACTCAATATCCTTGAATATGGAATTGATAATATTAAATGTATACTGTAATTATTATATTGATTAATTTTATGAACCAATTAATAAAATTTTCCCAATTGCTCACCAAATTTGATCTTATGGCACTCACGCACTTCATGTAAAGTCCCACCTTCATTGTTCCTCCGAATATATCTTTACAGGGACGGAAACATAGGATTTTACTAAACCATTGTTTCATTCAAAGTCCAATGGGATGGCAATGTCCACAATTTTTCTTTTTTTCAATTAATTCTTGCTTTTTTTTCTGGCCAGTATCCATTCACAGGAAGGTGGCAGCATAACCCAAGTATTGATGAGCACGACGTACCCTGTGTTGATGTGGAGATTTCACTATACGCTACGCATAATCCATGTCTTCTGCACTAATAAGCGCCCTATCAGGCGATTCAGTTCGCATTGTGCGCTATACAAGTATTTCATTCATTCATCAGTATAATGCATCTTACAAATAGGAAATCATGCGACTCGGATGAAGCAGCCACAAAATGAGCTCCTTTACTGCACCTTTCATCTTTCACATAAAAATATATTAGTCACATCTGCTCCCCACCTAAAGCCAGCATTGCGGAGACCCCATCATGGCGGAGGCCCCATCATGGGGGAGGTCCGGTCAATGAGGAGGCCCCATCATGGCGGAGGTCCGGTCAATGAGGAGGCCCCATCATGGCGGAGGTACGGTCAATGAGGAGGCCCCATCATGGCGGAGGTCCGGTCAATGAGGAGGCCCCATCATGGCGGAGGTCCGGTCAATGAGGAGGCCCCATCATGGTGGAGGTCCGGTCAATTTGGAGGCCAATTCATGGTGGCGGTCCAGTCAATGCGGAGGCCCCGTCATAGTGGAGGTTCCATCAATGAGGAGGCCCTGTCATGGTGGCGGTCCAGTCAATGCGGAGGCCCCGTCATAGTGGAGGTTCCATCAATGAGGAGGCCCTGTCATAGTGGAGGTTCCATCAATGAGGAGGCCCTGTCATAGTGGAGGTTTCATCTTTTGCACTCTCTTACCGGAGACGTTTGGGGAGGCCCATTGGCGTGAGAGTCCCTTCTTGTCTAGCCACTCTTTTCCGTATCTGAATGTTGGACACTTTGCTCTCCTTTATTTCCTGAAAGAAAAGTCACAGCTAGTTCTGAATTCTACAAGTGGCACACTTAATGCATTAAAGCAGAGCTCCAGGCAAAAGCCATAAACTCAGGACCTCCGTTACATGCCCGTCCTACAAAGCAGCCTCCAATGTGCAGACAGAAGGCTAATGGTACTCATCCATATAGCAGGGACTACAGGAAGAAACACTGTTGAAGTTCTGCTTCCTTCATCAGCCCCCTCCCCCAACCTATGAATGAAGTACCAGCAGCACATCGCTTGAGCTCCGTAGTACCCCCTCCTCTTCGTAAGTTTCCACCAATGGACAACAATGTGAAAAGCAGCAAAGCCCCAGTTGGCCCTTCATCCTCCAGTGCTGCTGTGCAGGGGAGTACAGGAAGATAGTATAACCACACACGTGGGTTTTCATACCTTTCACTGCCTAACATCTGCCTGGAGTTCTACTTTAAATGTCCAGCTTCTCACCTTGCACTGAGAGAGAGGATTAGATTCCTCTGCTGAGTCAGCGCCCCCCGAACTCCTCTCCGTCTCTCTCACTCCATCCAAACACCGGCCAGGCAGGGAGCTGGAGGGAAGGAACACATGACAAGCGGGATGAGGGACCACCAAGAGGAAGGAAGACACCCAACACAGAGAGACCTCCACTGCAACTAGAAGACCCCCACACTAAGAGAGACCCCTGCTGAAACCAGGAGACCGCCACACAGAGAGAGATCCCTACTGCAACCAGGAGACCCCCACATAGAGAGACCCCCGTTGCAACTAGGAGACACCCACATAGAGAGACCCCCATTGCAACTAGGAGACACCCACATAGAGAGACCCCCATTGCAACCAAGACAGAGAGAGAGCCCCACACAGAGAGAGACAGACCCCCACACACACAAAAAGACCCCCGCTGCAACCAGTACAACGGCCCCTCCGCACACGCACGGGTAAACAACGGCACCTCCGCAGTCCACATACTATACAGCCTGTGGGCTGATCGGATGATGCAATGTATCTATGGTAGATTGGAGGCTCCATACCCAATGGCGTACTGCAGGACACTCTCCGGCTGGCAGTTTGTCCAGAGGGCAGATGGGTGCTTCTCCTTCCTCAGGCAGGTTAAAGAGGTAGGTGACAACTGTAGATTGCGGAATTCCTCTATGGTGCCCACGCTGTGTCTCCTTTTCCTGGAGATCTTGGCTCTGCAGGAACACACGGGGACATCCGGCTCTGCGGTCTCTAAGCTGAACCTCCGTGGACGATGGGGCAGCAAGGGGCAGGACAGACAGCGCTGAAGGGGTGGGCGGCACAATGTGGAAACAGGACTGGAAATTTCAATCTTCAACTGAAGGTTCATGTCTGTGCTGGAGGCCGGGGGGAGGGAGTTTCGGTTATCCTCGGCCTGCATTTGGGATGGAGTATCAGAGGAAGAACTGGAAGGATGAACTGCAGAGTCCTCTCCACCTGCAGCAGAATTCTCCTCTGCAGGGGAGACACTAGGAGGCTGCTCCACAACCTGCTCATCTTGGTTCCCCCGATGACTCTTCTTGGGGGAGAAAAAAATTTCAGCAAAGCTCTCCAGCTTGGTCCGGACACTCTGGAAAAGCGGGCCAAGACCCCATCCGGGAACTTTCACAGGTGGAGACAGGAGAGGCGGTGAAGAACTGGACGGACTGCAGGGGAGAAGATCAGGGGGAGGCCCTGTGGGTTCTGGAAGGACAGGAACATCTGCAGACAAAGGAAATAAAGGCAGTGACAAGGAAAAGGTCCAGAATGTACTAAGCAGAGCACACTCTCTGACATGGGAAAGCTCCGGAATTTACTAAGCAGAGCACACTCTCTGACATGGGAAAGGTCTGGAATTTACTAAGCAGAGCACACTCTCTGACATGGGAAAGCTCCGGAATTTACTAAGCAGAACACACTCTCTGACATGGGAAAGCTCCGGAATTTACTAAGCAGAACACACTCTCTGACATGGGAAAGCTCCGGAATTTACTAAGCAGAGCACACTCTCTGACATGGGAAAGCTCCGGAATGTACTAAGCAGAACACACTCTCCGACTTGGGAAAGCTCCGGAATTTACTAAGCAGAACACACTCTCTGACATGGGAAAGGTCTGGAATTTACTAAGCAGAACACACTCTCTGACATGGGAAAGGTCTGGAATTTACTAAGCAGAACACACTCTCTGACATGGGAAAGGTCTGGAATTTACTAAGCAGAACACACTCTCTGACATGGGAAAGGTCTGGAATTTACTAAGCAGAACACACTCTCTGACATGGGAAAGCTCCGGAATTTACTAAGCAGAACACACTCTCTGACATGGGAAAGGTCTGGAATTTACTAAGCAGAACACACTCTCTGACTTGGGAAAGCTCGGGAATTTACTAAGCAGAACACACTCTCTGACAAAGGAAAGGTCTGGAATTTACTAAGCTGAGAAGACTCGGCCCTACCTTGGACATCACAGTGGCTCTGAGAACTGACACTGCTGAGCACAGAACAATCACCAGTCATCGGCGTCCTGAAACCAAGCAGAACACATGAAGAAGAACAATGGCCGTCCACATAAAACACTGATGAGACGGTGTATCTGGGCACTTACCTATCAGTGGGCGGAGACTGTGTGCGAACCTATGGAAAACCACAGAGATTTAGTTCCAGACAGGAGAAGGGGGAATCTTTGTGCTGCTGTACTACCATGACCTCCTCTATTCACAGACATGACCCTCACCCCTGACATCATACAACCTCGTCCATTCACAGATATTTCCCTCACCCGACACTGTACAACCTCCTCCATTCACATGAACCATTTGTGACAGGAGTCACCTTGGGCGGAGGGCTTGTGGAACCCAGCTTACCTTGGAAATCTCTGGAAACTCCTTGTCCAGCTCCCCGACCCTCCTATGTGTAAGTAACCCTATGTCTATTAGGGGCACAGGGTGACCGAGAACCCCAGTTGGTTCTGCACTAACCAGACTCACCACACGACCACACCGGACTCAGCATTTCATGTTACTCCCGTTATCCGGGGTTCTATATGTGTGGTTTGTGATGAAAGTAATATTTCTCAACAATATCCCTCAAGAAATGTATGAAGATGAATGAATTCCACCTTTCTAACTGCTGGACTATTGTATGAGCTCGGTCTCAGACTGTTGTAGACTCTTTACTAGGTCGTTTAAGGTGTGGCTGTATTCCATTGTTTCGGTCTGCCTTGGGAGAAAAGTATTATGGGATGTATGTGTGTACTGGTACCGTGCAAATTAAGGTTTTACAGAGGAGATACTCTTGAGGACGGGGGTCCGTCTCACCATCCTGATTCCTGAAGCACAGATCACAAAGTCGGCCATAGTAGGGGCACCTATGTGTCAATATATGAGGCTATACCAGGGGAGGAAGCAGCGTGTACAGATATATGACAATAAGCACTTCCTTCCTGAGGCAGAGGATAACCTCTCCCCATTATTGCTGGGACTACACCATGGACCGCTCCCTATACACAGATATGACAGGGATGACATGTTCAGTGCTTTACTTCCAGGATGATCACATGACACGACTCCTCCACTCACCTGACATGAAACGTCATGCAGTTCCACAAACAAGACCCTGTTAGCTGTCCTTTCCAAAGGTGATGCCAACAGGCAAGCGCAATGCTCGCTCCAAGGTCTACGGTATCTGGATGGAGTGGTTGGGAATTGGGTTCCATGCTGGACTATTGCCCGGCGATTTCTGGAGGAAGGAGTCTGTATTGGGGAGCCACAATAGGCTATTTCCTTGTCACTGAAAGGAGGAGTCTGTATTCCGTGTCTATGCTGGGATTTTTCCCAATGTCTGGAAGAAGGGGTCAGTAATGGGGCTCCACGTTGGACCATTTCCTTGTGGTCAATGGAAGAAGGGGTGTGTAATGGGGCTCCACGCTGGACCATTACCTTGTGGTCAATGGAAGAAGGGGTCTGTAATGGGGCTCCACGCTGGACCATTTCCTTGTGGTCAATGGAAGAAGGGGTGTGTAATGGGGCTCCACGCTGGACCATTACCTTGTGGTCAATGGAAGAAGGGGTCTGTAATGGGGCTCCACGCTGGACCATTTCCTTGTGGTCAATGGAAGAAGGGGTCTGTAATGGGGCTCCATGGTGGACCATTTCCTTGTGGTCAATGGAAGAAGGGGTCTGTAATGGGGTTCCATGGTGGACCATTTCCTTGTGGTCAATGGAAGAAGAGGTCTGTAATGGGGCTCCATGCTGGACCATTTCCTTGTGGTCAATGGAAGAAGGGGTCTGTAATGGGGCTCCATGCTGAGCTTTTTCCTTGTGATCTCTGGAAAGGGGAGTCTGTAATAGGTGCTCATTCAGGGCTACATTCCCCCGATCCGTAGAACGATTGGTCCGTATCAGGGGTTCACGCTGGTGTACTCTGGCCTGACTTCTAGATGGTGTGCTCTTTAATGAGGGATTGTGCTGGAGTGCTCTTTCATGATATCCGGAAGCAGAAGTCTGTAAGGATGGCTTCGTGTCTGGGGTGACCTCTTTCTTCTGGAGGGTAGGTGGAGTCTGCCAGTCGTCGGGCGAAGGACTGCAACACAGAAAATGATTCATGTTCGGGTATAAATATAATGCATCCAAGCCCTACAGCATAAAACAGTTACTGCCCATCACCCGCCTAATGCCAGCGACACCTAGAGGTGAGAGTTTACACACTGTACTATATCTGCCCTGTCTGGGGTACTGCCCATCACCCGTCCAGTGCCACCTAGAGGTGAGTCTGTACACACTGTCTTAGATCTGCCCTGTCTGGAGCACTGCTTTCCTCCATACTCACCCCTATTTTTCTGCACAATGCACGCGTCCTTTAAATCCTCTCCATACAGTGCCCAATCCCTCTGCAGCCTCCTCTCCATACAGTGCCCAATCCCTCTGCAGCCTCCTCTCCATACAGTGCCCAATCCCTCTGCAGCCTCCTCTCCATACAGTGCCCAATCCCTCTGCAGCCTCCTCTCCATACAGTGCCCAATCCCTCTGCAGCCTCCTCTCCATACAGTGCCCAATCCCTCTGCAGCCTCCTCTCCATACAGTGCCCAATCCCTCTGCAGCCTCCTCTCCATACAGTGCCCAATCCCTCTGCAGCCTCCTCTCCATACAGTGCCCAATCCCTCTGCAGCCTCCTCTCCATACAGTGCCCAATCCCTCTGCAGCCTCCTCTCCATACAGTGCCCAATCCCTCTGCAGCCTCCTCTCCATTCAGTGCCCAATCCCTCTGCAGCCTCCTCTCCATACAGTGCCCAATCCCTCTGCTGCCTCCTCTCCATACAGTGCTCAATCCCTCTGCAGCCTCCTCTCCATACAGTGCCCAATCCCTCTGCAGCCTCCTCTCCATACAGTGCCCAATCCCTCTGCAGCCTCCTCTCCATACAGTGCCCAATCCCTCTGCAGCCTCCTCTCCATACAGTGCCCAATCCCTCTGCAGCCTCCTCTCCATACAGTGCCCAATCCCTCTGCTGCCTCCTCTCCATACAGTGCCCAATCCCTCTGCAGCCTCCTCTCCATACAGTGCCCAATCCCTCTGCAGCCTCCTCTCCATACAGTGCCCAATCCCTCTGCAGCCTCCTCTCCATACAGTGCCCAATCCCTCTGCAGCCTCCTCTCCATACAGTGCCCAATCCCTCTGCAGCCTCCTCTCCATACAGTGCCCAATCCCTCTGCAGCCTCCTCTCCATACAGTGCCCAATCCCTCTGCAGCCTCCTCTCCATACAGTGCCCAATCCCTCTGCAGCCTCCTCTCCATACAGTGCCCAATCCCTCTGCAGCCTCCTCTCCATACAGTGCCCAATCCCTCTGCAGCCTCCTCTCCATACAGTGCCCAATCCCTCTGCAGCCTCCTCTCCATACAGTGCCCAATCCCTCTGCTGCCTCCTCTCCATACAGTGCTCAATCCCTCTGCAGCCTCCTCTCCATACAGTGCCCAATCCCTCTGCAGCCTCCTCTCCATACAGTGCCCAATCCCTCTGCAGCCTCCTCTCCATACAGTGCCCAATCCCTCTGCAGCCTCCTCTCCATACAGTGCCCAATCCCTCTGCAGCCTCCTCCTCCTGCCCGTATTCTCCTCCCTCCATGCAGTCTCCTTCCCCCTATGTAGTCTCCTCCTCTTCTCTGCAGTCTCCTCCTACTCCTCCCTGAAGTTGTCTCCTCCCTCTCGTCATTCTCTTTGTATTCTCCTCCTCCGTGCAGTCCCCTACCTGAAGTCTCCCCCTCTTCCCACTATGCAGTCTCCTCCTCTCTTCATTCTCCTCCTCCTCCATGCAGTCTCCTCGACTCTGTAATCTCCTCCTCCCTGCAGAAGCCTTCCTCTCTGTAGTCTCCCCCCTCCTCTCTGCAGTCTCCCCCCTCCTCCTCTTCCCTGCAGTCGCCTCCACCCTGCAGTCTCCTCCTACCCCATGCAAACTCCTCCTCTTATGTAGTCTCTTCCTCCTCCATGCAGTCTCCTCCTCTTATGTAGTCTCCTCCATGCAGTTTCCTCCTCCCCCTCCATGCAATTTCTTCCTTCATGTAGTCTCCTCCTCCCCATGCAGTCTCCTCCTCCATCCCCCTGCAGTCTTCGAAACTTGCATGCAGTCTCCTCCTCCTCCCTTCAGTCTCCTCCTCCTCTCTTCAGTCTTCCCTACCTACATGCAGTCTCCTCCTCCTCCCTCTGTAGTCTCCTCCTCCGCCGCCGCCCTCTGCAGTCTCCGCCACTTACATGCAGTCTCCCCCTTCTCTCTTCAGTCTTCACTACGTAACTGCAGTTGCCCCCACCTACATGCAGTCTCTTCCTTCATGTAGTCTCCCCCTCCTCCTTCTCCCTGTAGTCTCCTCCTCCTTCCTGTAGTCTCCTGGCCCTCCTCCCTGTAGTCTCCTGGCCCCTGCCCCTCTAGTCTCCTGGCCCTCCCCCTGTGATCTGCCCCTCCTCCCTGTAGTCTCTTCCTCCTCCCTGTAGTCTCCTCCTCCTCCTCCTCCCTGTAGTCTCCTGCCCTCCCCTGTAGTCTCCCGCCCCACCCCCCATAGTCTCCTCCTCCTCCCTGTAGTCTCCTGCCCCCCCCTCTTATCTCCGCCCCGTGATCTTCTTCCTGTAGTCTCCTGCCCCTCCCCCTGTAGTCGCCACCCCCTGTAGTCTCCGGCCCCTCCCCTGTAGTCACCACCCCCTGTAGTCTCCGGCCCCGGCCCCTGTGGTCTCCTGACCCTCCTCCCTGTAGTCGCCACCCCCTGTAGTCGCCACCCCCTGTAGTCTCCTGACCCTCCTCCCTGTAGTCGCCACTCCCGTAGTCTCCGGCCCCTCCCCCTGTAGTCTCCTGACCCTTCCCCCTGTAGTCGCCGCCCCTGTGGTCTCCGGCCCCTCCTCCCTGTAGTCTCCGGCCCCTCCTCCCTGTAGTCTCCTGACCCTCCCCCTGTAGTCTCCGCCCCCTGTAGTCTCCTGCCCTGCTCCCTGTAGTCTCCTGCCTCTACCCCTGTGATCTCCTCCTCCTTTCTGTAGTCTCCTGCCCCCCCCTCTAGTCTCCGCCCCTCCTCCCTGTAGTCTCCTGCCTCTACCCCTGTGATCTCCTCCTCCTTCCTGTAGTCTCCTGCCCCCCCCCTCTAGTCTCCGCCCCCCCCCCTCTAGTCTCCGCCCCCTCTAGTCTCCTGCCCCTCCCCCATCTAGTCTCCTGCCCCTCCTCCCTGTAGTCTCCTGCCTCTCCCCCTCTGTAGAAGCGGAGCCCCTGTGTAGAAAGGCTCGGATAGAAGCTGCAGACTTCCGGGTTGGAGGAGCGCTGTACGGCACCTGGGCGGTCTTCTTCTATCAGACATTTCTCACACCGGCGTCTTCCCCTCCCCCTCACTCACCGGTATATCAGGAGCCGCCGCCTGTGCCGTCGCCGGTCCCCCGCATCACGTGACATGTCTGTTATTCGCCACTGACTTCCGGCGCTGGATGATGACGTGGTTTGAATATTCCTCAAGCCGCGTGATGCCGGCAGCCAATCAGCGAGGAGAGAAAATAGAGACACGTTGTACAGGGAGATCACATGACTGCGCCGACCAATCAGAGGCGGAGAAGAGCTGAGTGGGCAGTGTGTGTCTGTGTATGTTTGAGGTAGGTATATATATATATATATATATATATATATATATATATATAGTGTGAGGTAGGTGTGTATATATATATATATATATATATAGTGAGGTATGTAGATATATATATATATATATATATATATATATAGTGTGAGGTAGATTATACATATATATATATATATATATATACACACACACACCTACCTCACACACATATATATATATATATATATATTATAGTGTGAGGTATGTATATATAGTGTGAGGTAGATATATATATATATATATATATATATATATATATATATATAGACATGTAGAGGGCGGGGGTCGGGAGGATGTCACGTCGGACATGTAGAGGGCGGGGGTCGGGAGGATGTCACGTCGGACATGTAGAGGGCGGGGGTCGGGAGGAGGTCACGTCGGACATGTAGAGGGCGGGGGTCGGGAGGATGTCACGTCGGACATGTAGAGGGCGGGGGTCGGGAGGATGTCACATCGGACATGTAGAGGGCGGGGGTCGGGAAGATGTCACGTCGGACATGTAGAGGGCGGGGGTCGGGAGGATGTCACGTCGGACATGTAGAGGGCGGGGGTCGGGAGGATGTCACGTCGGACATGTAGAGGGCGGGGGTCGGGAGGATGTCACGTCGGACATGTAGAGGGCGGGGGTCGGGAGGATGTCACGTCGGACATGTAGAGGGCGGGGGTCGGGAGGAGGTCACGTAGGACATGTAGAGGTCGGGAGGAGGTCACGTAGGACGTGTAGAGGACGGGGGTCGGGAGGAGGTCACGTAGGACATATAGAGGGCGGGGGTCGGGAAGATGTCACGTCGGACATGTAGAGGGCGGGGGTCGGGAGGATGTCACGTCGGACATGTAGAGGGCGGGGGTCGGAAAGATGTCACGTCGGACATGTAGAGGGCGGGGGTCGGGAGGAGGTCACGTCGGACATGTAGAGGGCGGGGGTCGGGAGGATGTCACGTCGGACATGTAGAGGGCGGGGGTCGGGAGGAGGTCACGTCGGACATGTAGAGGGCGGGGGTCGGGAGGATGTCACGTCGGACATGTAGAGGGCGGGGGTCGGGAGGATGTCACGTCGGACATGTAGAGGGCGGGGGTCGGGAGGGGGTCACGTAGGACGTGTAGAAGGCGGGGGTCGGGAGGAGGTCACGTAGGACATGTAGGGGGTCGGGAGGAGGTCACGTAGGACATGTAGAGGGCGGGGGTCGGGAAGATGTCACGTCGGACATGTAGAGGGCGGGGGTCGGGAGGAGGTCACGTCGGACATGTAGAGGGCGGGGGTCGGGAGGAGGTCACGTCGGACATGTAGAGGGCGGGGGTCGGGAGGAGGTCACGTAGGACATGTAGGGGGCGGGGGTCGGGAGGAGGTCACGTCGGACGTGTAGAGGGCGGGGGTCGGGAGGATGTCACGTCGGACATGTAGAGGGCGGGGGTCGGGAGGATGTCACGTCGGACATGTAGAGGGCGGGGGTCGGGAGGATGTCACGTAGGACATGTAGAGAGCGGGGGTCGGGAGGATGTCACGTCGGACATGTAGAGGGCGGGGGTCGGGAGGATGTCACGTCGGACATGTAGAGGGCGGGGGTCGGGAGGAGGTCACGTCGGACATGTAGAGGGCGGGGGTCTGGAGGATGTCACGTCGGACATGTAGAGGGCGGGGGTCGGGAGGAGGTCACGTAGGACATGTAGAGGGCGGGGGTCGGGAGGAGGTCACGTCGGACATGTAGAGGGCGGGGGTCGGGAGGATGTCACGTCGGACATGTAGAGGGCGGGGGTCGGGAGGAGGTCACGTAGGACATGTAGAGGTCGGGAGGAGGTCACGTCGGACATGTAGAGGGCGGGGGTCGGGAGGATGTCACGTCGGACATGTAGAGGGCGGGGGTCGGGAGGAGGTCACGTAGGACATGTAGAGGGCGGGGGTTGGGAGGAGGTCACGTCGGACATGTAGAGGGCGGGGGTCGGGAGGATGTCACGTCGGTCATGTAGAGGGCGGGGGTCGGGAGGAGGTCACGTAGGACATGTAGAGGTCGGGAGGAGGTCACGTAGGACATGTAGGGGGCGGGGGTCGGGAGGAGGTCACGTAGGACATGTAGAGGACGGGGGTCGGGAGGAGGTCACGTAGGACATATAGAGGGCGGGGGTCGGGAAGATGTCACGTCGGACATGTAGAGGGCGGGGGTCGGGAGGATGTCACGTCGGACATGTAGAGGGCGGGGGTCGGGAGGATGTCACGTCGGACATGTAGAGGGCGGGAGGAGGTCACGTCGGACATGTAGAGGGCGGGGGTCGGGAGGATGTCACGTCGGACATGTAGAGGACGGGGGTCGGGAGGAGGTCACGTAGGACATGTAGAGGGCGGGGGTCGGGAGGAGGTCACGTCGGACATGTAGAGGGCGGGGGTCGGGAGGATGTCACGTCGGACATGTAGAGGGCGGGGGTCGGGAGGAGGTCACGTAGGACATGTAGAGGTCGGGAGGAGGTCACGTAGGACATGTAGGGGGCGGGGGTCGGGAGAATGGCACGTCGGACATGTAGAGGGTGGGGGTCGGGAGGATGGCACGTCGGACATGTAGAGGGCGGGGGTCGGGAGGATGGCACGTCGGACATGTAGAGGGCGGGGGTCGGGAGGATGGCACGTCGGACGTGTAGAGGGCGGGGGTCGGGAGGATGGCACGTCGGACGTGTAGAGGGCGGGGGTCGGGAGGATGGCACGTCGGACGTGTAGATGGCGGGGGTCGGGAGGATGGCACGTCGGACGTGTAGAGGGCGGGGGTCGGGAGGATGGCACGTCGGACATGTAGAGGGCGGGGGTCGGGAGGGGGTCACGTAGGACGTGTAGAAGGCGGGGGTCGGGAGGAGGTCACGTAGGACATGTAGGGGGTCGGGAGGAGGTCACGTAGGACATGTAGAGGGCGGGGGTCGGGAGGATGTCACGTCGGACATGTAGAAGGCGGGGGTCGGGAGGAGGTCACGTAGGACATGTAGAGGTCGGGGGTTGGGAGGAGGTCACGTCGGACATGTAGAGGGCGGGGGTCGGGAGGATGTCACGTCGGTCATGTAGAGGGCGGGGGTCGGGAGGAGGTCACGTAGGACATGTAGAGGTCGGGAGGAGGTCACGTAGGACATGTAGGGGGCGGGGGTCGGGAGGAGGTCACGTAGGACATGTAGAGGACGGGGGTCGGGAGGAGGTCACGTAGGACATATAGAGGGCGGGGGTCGGGAAGATGTCACGTCGGACATGTAGAGGGCGGGGGTCGGGAGGATGTCACGTCGGACATGTAGAGGGCGGGGGTCGGGAGGATGTCACGTCGGACATGTAGAGGGCGGGAGGAGGTCACGTCGGACATGTAGAGGGCGGGGGTCGGGAGGATGTCACGTCGGACATGTAGAGGACGGGGGTCGGGAGTAGGTCACGTAGGACATGTAGAGGGCGGGGGTTGGGAGGAGGTCACGTCGGACATGTAGAGGGCGGGGGTCGGGAGGAGGTGACGTAGGACATGTAGAGGTCGGGAGGAGGTCACGTAGGACATGTAGGGGGCGGGGGTCGGGAGAATGGCACGTCGGACATGTAGAGGGTGGGGGTCGGGAGGATGGCACGTCGGACATGTAGAGGGCGGGGGTCGGGAGGATGGCACGTCGGACATGTAGAGGGCGGGGGTCGGGAGGATGGCACGTCGGACGTGTAGAGGGCGGGGGTCGGGAGGATGGCACGTCGGACGTGTAGAGGGCGGGGGTCGGGAGGATGGCACGTCGGACGTGTAGAGGGCGGGGGTCGGGAGGATGGCACGTCGGACGTGTAGAAGGCGGGGGTCGGGAGGAGGTCACGTAGGACATGTAGGGGGTCGGGAGGAGGTCACGTAGGACATGTAGAGGGCGGGGGTCGGGAGGATGTCACGTAGGACATGTAGAGGGCGGGGGTCGGGAGGATGTCACGTAGGACATGTAGAGGGCGGGGGTCGGGAGGATGTCACGTAGGACATGTAGAGGGCGGGGGTCGGGAGAATGGCACGTCGGACATGTAGAGGGCGGGGGTCGGGAGGATGGCACGTCGGACATGTAGAGGGCGGGGGTCGGGAGAATGGCACGTCGGACATGTAGAGGGCGGGGGTCGGGAGAATGGCACGTCGGACATGTAGAGGGCGGGGGTCGGGAGGATGGCACGTCGGACATGTAGAGGGCGGGGGTCGGGAGAATGGCACGTCGGACATGTAGAGGGCGGGGGTCGGGAGGATGGCACGTCGGACATGTAGAGGGCGGGGGTCGGGAGGATGGCACGTTGGACATGTAGAGGGCGGGGGTCGGGAGGATGTCACGTAGGACATGTAGAGGGCGGGGGTCGGGAGAATGGCACGTCGGACATGTAGAGGGCGGGGGTCGGGAGAATGGCACGTCGGACATGTAGAGGGCGGGGGTCGGGAGGTTGGCACGTCGGACATGTAGAGGGCGGGGGTCGGGAGGAGGTCACGTAGGACATGTAGCGTGTGCGGGGGGATGTCACGTAGGACATGTAGCGTGTGCGAGGGTCTGGAAGAGGTCCTGTAGGACATGTAGCGTGTGCGAGGGTCTGGAAGAGGTCCTGTAGGACATGTAGCGTGTGCGAGGGTCTGGAAGAGGTCCTGTAGGACATGTAGCGTGTGCGAGGGTCTGGAAGAGGTCCTGTAGGACATGTAGCGTGTGCGAGGGTCTGGAAGAGGTCCTGTAGGACATGTAGCGTGTACGAGGGTCTGGAAGAGGTCCTGTAGGACATGTAGTGTGTGCGAGGGTCTGGAAGAGGTCCTGTAGGACATGTAGCGTGTGCGAGGGTCTGGAAGAGGTCCTGTAGGACATGTAGCGTGTACGAGGTTCGGGAGGATGTCCTATAGAGTGCAGGGGTCATACCACCCACAGTCTGTCCTCTCTGTCACACACACAGTTTGTTCCGGTCACACGCGGGTCCTCTTAGTGACGTCACATCCGGGGACATGGCTGTGGTCTGCACGGAACGATACGGCACTGGAGACATTCAGAAATATCTTCGGGATAAAGATGGGCGCATCACATGTCAGGAGTCGGCTCGGAATACATACGGCTCCCTGCGGGACTGCCTGGTGGTGAGTCTTCTGTTTAGGGTGAACACTGTATGGGGGGGGGGGGTTCAGGATTAAGCCCCCCGGTGGTTTTTTTTTTTTTTTTTTTTTTTTAGGATTGAGGGTATTGGGTTCCCTGAATGAGGGTAGCATGGAATAGGGGGAGAGGACTTGGTCATGCTGGGGAGAGGTAGGTTATCAGGTGGATGTGTGATTGGGGTGAAGAAAGGTGTGTTGGGGGGTTATATCTCTACTCTGGGTAGTATTAATGGGGTGATAAGTGTCCTCCTCACACTTTCTGTCCTTTTTTCAGTCTCTGTTCCTCCCACATGGCTTCCCAGACAGCGTGAGTGAAGACTACTTGGCGTATCAGCTGTGGGACACCATCCAGGTATTGCTGGGCAATTATACTGCAAATGAGAGACGTCCACCCTCTACTCCATCCTACATCGTTCCACCTCTGATTCCACCTGCTCTGATTACACCTCCCTATATGCATTTACCGTCATATCATCCTTCTTCACTTCACGCTCTCTCACCTGGTCGGGTCGCTCCTTGGTCGGGTCGCTCCTTGGTCGGGTCGCTCCTTGGTCGGGTCGCTCCTTGGTCGGGTCGCTCCTTGGTCGGGTCCCTCCTTGGTTGCACTCCTTTGTCGGGTCGCTCCTTGGTTGGATCCCTCCTTGGTGGGGTCGGGTCGCTCCTTGGTCGGGTCCCTCCTTGGTTGCACTCCTTTGTCGGGTCGCTCCTTGGTTGGATCCCTCCTTGGTGGGGTCGGGTCGCTCCTTGGTCGGGTCCCTCCTTGGTTGCACTCCTTTGTCGGGTCGCTCCTTGGTTGGATCCCTCCTTGGTGGGGTCGGGTCGCTCCTTGGTCGGGTCGCTCCTTGGTCGGGTCGCTCCTTGGTCGGGTCACTCCTTGGTCGGGTCCCTCCTTGGTTGCACTCCTTTGTCGGGTCGCTCCTTGGTTGGATCCCTCCTTGGTGGGGTCGGGTCGCTCCTTGGTCGGGTCACTCCTTGGTCGGGTCCCTCCTTGGTTGCACTCCTTTGTCGGGTCGCTCCTTGGTTGGATCCCTCCTTGGTGGGGTCGGGTCGCTCCTTGGTCGGGTCGCTCCTTGGTCGGGTCGCTCCTTGGTTCCATCCTACATCGTTCCACCTCTGATTCCACCTTCTCTGATTACACCTCCCTATATGCATTTACCTTCATATCATCCTTCTTCACTTCACGCTCTCTCACCTGGTTTGGTCGCTCCTTGGTCGGGTCCCTCCTTGGCTGGGTCCCTCCTTGGCTGGGTCGCTCCTTGGCTGGGTCGCTCCTTGGCTGGGTCGCTCCTTGGCTGGGTCGCTCCTTGGCTGGGTCTCTCCTTGGCTGGGTCCCTCCTTGGCTGGGTCCCTCCTTGGCTGGGTCTCTCCTTGGCTGGGTCGCTCCTTGGCTGGGTCTCTCCTTGGCTGGGTCTCTCCTTGGCTGGGTCGCTCCTTGGCTGGGTCGCTCCTTGGCTGGGTCGCTCCTTGGCTGGGTCGCTCCTTGGCTGGGTCTCTCCTTGGCTGGGTCTCTCCTTGGCTGGGTCTCTCCTTGGCTGGGTCTCTCCTTGGCTGGGTCTCTCCTTGGCTGGGTCTCTCCCTTGGCTGGGTCGCTCCTTGGCTGGGTCGCTCCTTGGCTGGGTCGCTCCTTGGCTGGGTCTCTCCTTGGCTGGGTCGCTCCTTGGCTGGGTCTCTCCTTGGCTGGGTCTCTCCTTGGCTGGGTCTCTCCTTGGCTGGGTCTCTCCTTGGCTGGGTCTCTCCTTGGCTGGGTCTCTCCTTGCTGGGTCTCTCCTTGGCTGGGTCTCTCCTTGGCTGGGTCTCTCCTTGGCTGGGTCTCTCCTTGGCTGGGTCGCTCCTTGGCTGGGTCGCTCCTTGGCTGGGTCTCTCCTTGGCTGGGTCTCTCCTTGGCTGGGTCGCTCCTTGGCTGGGTCGCTCCTTGGCTGGGTCTCTCCTTGGCTGGGTCGCTCCTTGGCTGCACGGTCTTTCTTTGGATCCATCCTCGATTGCACCCGCCTTGGTAGCATCCTCCTTGGTTGGTCCATCCTTGTTTATATTCTGCCTGATTGAACCATTTCCATCTCCTTCCCAGGCCTTTGCCAGCAGTGTGACTGGTTCGTTGGCTACTCATTCTCTTCTCCGTGGATCAGGTGTGGGTGACAGTTCAGCCACAGTCGCAGCGGCCACAGTCACATGGATCCTGAAAGGTGCACACACAAAGATTGCCTCATACCGTTGTATTGTCTGCCTTTTCTGTTTTCCCCCACCAATAAGCAGTCTCTCTTCTCTATAGATGGCACTGGGATGGTTGGACGGATTCTCTTCGCCTGGATGAAAGGGTATGAAGCTCCCAGTCTCTGGGAGTCTGGACTGTTTATATTTCAGGGAAGGGGGAGGGACAGGAATGGGGGTCTGATGTTTGTGTGGGGCAGTTTGTTGGGATCTGATACTTAGGAGAGCTGTTACTGCCACTCAGCGGTTTTATCTAAGCATTAGCAGGACCGGCGTCTGCCAATAAAGGAGCTGCTCTGCCGGGACCCCACCCTGAGATTCATGGCTGCTTTTTCTTTACTTAGGAGTCAGCTGGACTGTGATGCCAAGAGATGGAGGTAAGTGCTGTGTGTACGACCTTTCCAGAACCAGCTGTTCCCCGCTGTCCTTCAACCCTTCCGATATCACCCATTGTCCTCCGACCCTACCGATATCACCCACTGTCCTCCGACCCTACCGATATCGCCCACTGTCCTCCAACCCTACCGATATCACCCACTGTCCTCCGACCCTACCGATATCACCCACTGTCCTCCATCCCTACCGATATCACCCACTGTCCTTCAACCCTACCGATATCACCCACTGTCCTTCAACCCTACCGATATCGCCCACTGTCCTCCAACCCTACCGATATCACCCACTGTCCTCCGACCCTACCGATATCACCCACTGTCCTCCATCCCTACCGATATCACCCACTGTCCTTCAACCCTACCGATATCACCCACTGTCCTTCAACCCTACCGATATCGCCCGCTGTCCTCCGACCCTACCGATATCACCCACTGTCCTCCGACCCTACCGATATCACCCACTGTCCTTCAACCCTACCGATATCACCCACTGTCCTTCAACCCTACCGATATCACCCACTGTCCTCCGACCCTACCGATATCGCCCGCTGTCCTCCGACCCTACCGATATCACCCACTGTCCTCCGACCCTACCGATATCACCCACTGTCCTCCGACCCTACCGATATCACCCACTGTCCTTCAACCCTACCGATATCACCCACTGTCCTTCAACCCTACCGATATCACCCACTGTCCTTCAACCCTTCCAATATCGCCCACTGTCCTCCATCCCTACCGATATCACCCACTGTCCTCCGACCCTACCGATATCACCCACTGTCCTCTGACCCTACCGATATCGCCCGCTGTCCTCCATCCCTACCGATATCACCCATTGTCCTCCATCCCTACCGATATCACCCGCTGTCCTCTGACCCTACCGATATCGCCCACTGTCCTCTGACCCTACCGATATCGCCCGCTGTCCTCCATCCCTACCGATATCACCCATTGTCCTCCATCCCTACCGATATCACCCGCTGTCCTCCGACCCTACCGATATCACCCACTGTCCTCCATCCCTACCGATATCACCCACTGTCCTCCATCCCTACCGATATCACCCACTGTCCTCCATCCCTACCGATATCACCCACTGTCCTCCATCCCTACCGATATCACCCACTGTCCTCCATCCCTACCGATATCACCCACTGTCCTCCATCCCTACCGATATCACCCACTGTCCTCCATCCCTACCGATATCACCCGCTGTCCTCCATCCCTACCGATATCACCCGCTGTCCTCCATCCCTACCGATATCACCCGCTGTCCTCCATCCCTACCGATATCACCCGCTGTCCTCCGACCCTACCGATATCACCCGCTGTCCTCCATCCCTACCGATATCGCCCACTGTCCTCCGACCCTACCGATATCACCCACTGTCCTCCATCCCTACCGATATCGCCCACTGTCCTCCGACCCTACCGATATCACCCACTGTCCTCCATCCCTACCGATATCACCCACTGTCCTCCATCCCTACCGATATCACCCACTGTCCTCCATCCCTACCGATATCGCCCACTGTCCTCCATCCCTACCGATATCGCCCGCTGTCCTCCGACCCTACCGATATCGCCCGCTGTCCTCCGACCCTACCGATATCGCCCGCTGTCCTCCGACCCTACCGATATCGCCCGCTGTCCTCCGACCCTACCGATATCGCCCGCTGTCCTCCGACCCTACCGATATCGCCCGCTGTCCTCCGACCCTACCGATATCGCCCGCTGTCCTCCGACCCTACCGATATCGCCCGCTGTCCTCCGACCCTACCGATATCGCCCGCTGTCCTCCGACCCTACCGATATCGCCCGCTGTCCTCCGACCCTACCGATATCGCCCGCTGTCCTCCGACCCTACCGATATCGCCCGCTGTCCTCCGACCCTACCGATATCGCCCGCTGTCCTCCGACCCTACCGATATCGCCCGCTGTCCTCCGACCCTACCGATATCGCCCGCTGTCCTCCGACCCTACCGATATCGCCCGCTGTCCTCCGACCCTACCGATATCGCCCGCTGTCCTCCGACCCTACCGATATCGCCCGCTGTCCTCCGACCCTACCGATATCGCCCGCTGTCCTCCGACCCTACCGATATCGCCCATTGTCCTCCAACCCTACTGATATTGCCAAATATGCATAAAACTGCCTACCCTCCTATGGCTTTATTTGTTCTCCAACCCCAGCCTCCCCTCCATCCTACTAATCTGGTCTCTCCTCTGACTCCTCCTATGTCATCCCGCTTTTTATGTTGTCCTCTGACGTCTCTAATCTAACAGATGGTCACATGTTTGACGGTTAGTTTTGGGATCTCCAGACCTGCGGGGCACCTTGCTCCTCATCTTTAGTTGGTGACTTTCCATGCAGCTGTGACCGTATTTTTCCTCTTTTTAGGCTTTTTGCCGATGTGCTGAATGATATGGCAATCTTCATGGAGATTGTGGCTCCTGTCTTCCCATCATGCTTCACTCTGACGGTGTGCACGGCTGGACTCTTCAAGGTCAGGAGACGCTAGTGCACATTCTTTATGATGGACAATTGAGAAGGATCTCCGGAGGCAGTGCAGTGGGAGGGGCAATGGACAGAGACAGGGTCTGTGGAGGCAATGCAGGGGGGAGGGGTATAGACTCTCAGGAGGATGGAGGGCTATAGGCTCTATGTTGGCAGTGGGGGGGGGGGGGGGCACTATAGGCTCTACGGAAGCAGTGAGGGGAGGAAATCTAGGCTCTACAAAGGCAGTGCATAGGAGAGGGGTATAGGCTCTGCATAGGTAGGAGGGAGGAGGAGTATAGGCTCTGCAAAGACAGTTCAGGTGGAGGGCTATAGGCTCTGTGGAGGGAGTACAGGGGGGGATGGCTATAGGCCAGTGATGGCGAACCTTGGCACCCCAGATGTTTTGGAACTACATTTCCCATGATGCTTCAGTACACTGCAGAGTGCCAGAGCATCATGGGAAATGTAGTTCCAAAACATCTGGGGTGCCAAGGTTCGCCATCATTGCTATAGGCTCTGTGGAGGCGTAGAATGGGACTGCGCCCCTAGGAGGCGTAGAATGGGACTGCGCCCCTAGGAGGCGTAGAATGGGACTGCGCCCCTAGGAGGCGTAGAATGGGACTGCGCCCCTAGGAGGCGTAGAATGGGACTGCGCCCCTAGGAGGCGTAGAATGGGACTGCGCCCCTAGGAGGGGTAGAAGGGGACTGCGCCCCTAGGAGGCGTAGAAGGGGACTGCGCCCCTAGGAGGCATACCATGGGACTGCACCCCTAGGAGGCATACCATGGGACTGCACCCCTAGGAGGCATACCATGGGACTGCACCCCTAGGAGGCATACCATGGGACTGCACCCCCTAGGAGGCGTAGAATGGGACTGCACCCCCTAGGAGGCGTAGAATGGGACTGCACCCCCTAGGAGGCGTAGAATGGGACTGCACCCCCTAGGAGGCGTAGAATGGGACTGCACCCCCTAGGAGGCGTAGAATGGGACTGCACCCCCTAGGAGGCGTAGAATGGGACTGCACCCCTAGGAGGCGTAGAATGGGACTGCACCCCCTAGGAGGCGTAGAATGGGACTGCACCCCCTAGGAGGCATACCATGGGACTGCGCCCCTAGGAGGCATACCATGGGACTGCACCCCTAGGATGCATAGAATGGGACTGCACCCCTAGGAGGCATACCGTGGGACTGCACCCCTAGGAGGCATAGGCTCTGTGGAGGAGGGGGATGTAAATGGAGCAGGGATAGGTTCTGTGGAGGAGGGGGAGGAGTATGGAGCAGGGATAGGCTCTGGAGGAGGGGCAGGGGAGGAGTATGGAGCAGGGATGGGCTCTGGAGGAGGGGCAAGGGAGGGGTATGGAGCAGGGATGGGCTCTGTGGAGGAGGGGCAGGGGAGAAGTATAGGGCAGAAGGATAAGGTGGGGGTTGGGTCTGTAATGGCGGAGTAGTGGTGCACTCTAGGCTCTGTCTTGGTAGAACTGGCAGCATATATGTCTAATGGTGTGTCTGTGTTCTCTGCTGCAGTGCATTGTGGGGGTTGCTGGAGGGGCCACACGTGCCGCTCTTACAGTTCATCAAGCCAGAAGAGACAACATGGCGGATGTCTGTGCCAAAGACGGGAGTCAGGTCAGTGCTGAGCCCCCCCCCCACCCCCCCTCCCCATCTCATGTGAAGAGCTGTGCCCACATTCCTCTATAGCTGGGTAATCATTTTGTTATTGGGGTTATTGATTTTGTTATTGTGGTTATTGATCATGTCATTGGGGTTATTGATCAGGTCATTGGGGTTATTGATCAGGTCATTGAGGTTTTTTGATCAGGTCCGGATTTTTGATTGTGTCCTTAACAAGAATTGTGAACATGTGGTCTCATTTATTGTTTTTTGGGGGGCTAGAGGTCCTTGGAATGGTATAATGAATGGATGAAAAGGTTCCTGAGTCTGATAGTGCAGCTCTGAGTGTTTGGATCCCCTCATCCATTCAGCATACAAATCATGTGAAGGGATCACTCTCTCTTCTTGCTGTCTACACGTCGCTCTCTGGGCTGTCTCTCTAACACAGAGTGCTTCATGCAGGAGACGCTGGTCAACCTCGCCGGGTTACTCGTCAGCCTTCTGGTTGTCCCTTTGGTGTCAGAAAATCTGTGGTAAGTAGAGGAAATTTTTATCTATAGTCTGTAAGAATGACAAACAGAAGTGTGGAAGAGAATGTTCCAGATATGGGGAGGAGCAGAGGAGGCGATGAGCAGCGAACGGGGTAAATTCAGCCAGAGTGGAAGGTAAAAAATGAAGATCATCGGAGGAGGAGTGTCATATATCTACACTAATGTTTGCCTGTCAGCTTACCTCTCCATGTGTTCAGCTTAAGAGGCCAGCCGTCCTTCACCTGGCTGCTTAAGTAATCTCTCCTCAAAGCATGTCTCCACGCCAGGCCCAATCAGGGAACTCTATATTAACCTGTGCACTGCAAGCCACCTCTGCTGATCAATATTGTGTGTTTGGCTTCTGTGTTCTCCTTGTTGTGTGTTCTACGTCTGATTCCAGTTACCGATCTTGGCGTGTTCTTGACTGTCCTTGTCTGCTTCATATCCCAACCTTGGCGTGTTCCTCGACTATCCTTACCTGCTTGTTCCCCCGACCTTTTGCTATCTTCTGACTGTCCTTACCTGCTTGTTGCCCCGACCTTTTGCTATCTTCTGACTGTCCTTACCTGCTTGTTGCCCCGACCTTTTGCTATCTTCTGACTGTCCTTACCTGCTTGTTGCCCCGACCTTTTGCTATCTTCTGACTGTCCTTACCTGCTTGTTGCCCCGACCTTTTGCTATCTTCTGACTGTCCTTACCTGCTTGTTGCCCCGACCTTTTGCTATCTTCTGACTGTCCTTACCTGCTTGTTGCCCCGACCTTTTGCTATCTTCTGACTATCCTTACCTGCTTGTTGCCCCAACCGTTGACTATTCTTTGTTGTCTCAGTCTGCTGCTTTCTCTCTACCTCCCTGTAGTCTACCATGAGCATGAGCTGGGGGGCCCTAGGGGTATAGGGGAGAGATATATGAGGTGTGAGGAGGATCAGAGGGGACATCACATGGGACTGTGGAGGAGAGATATGAGGTGTGAGGGTCAGAGGGGACATCATATTGGACCGGGGAGGAGAGATGTGAGGAGGATCAGAGGGGACATCGCATGAGACAGAGGAGGGGACATATAAGGTGTGAGGAAGATCAGAGGACATCACATGGGACAGAGGAGAGATGTGACAGTCAGAGGGGGACATTATATGGGATTGAGGAGGAGAGCTATGAGGTGTGAGGAGGATCTGAGGGAACATCACAAGAGACCGTGGAAGAAAGATATGAGGTGTGAGGAGGATCTGAAGGGACATCACCTGGGACTGAGGAGGAGAGATATGAGGTGTGAGGAGGATCACAGTGAATGTTACATGGGACTGAGGAGGATAGACATGAGGAGGATTGAATGGGACATCAGACAGGACAGATATGTAGAAAGAGGAGAGGTAGAGATGTGGAGGATCTGAGGGGATATCAGGGCAGATGTGTAGGACGAGGAGGGCAAAAGGTGTGGGAGATCTGAGGAGACATCAGGCAGGAAAGATCTGTAGGACTCAGAGGGAAGAGATATGAGAGGTGTGGAGGATCTGGGGGGACATCGGACAGGACAGATCTGTAGGACGAGAAGGGGATCGGGTGTGGGGGATTGGAGGGGACATCAGGCAGGAGAGATCTGTAGGACTCGGAGGGAAGAGATATGAGAGGTGTGGAGAGTCGGAGGTTATGTCAGATGAGACAGGTCTGTAGGACTCGGAGGGAAGAGATATGAGAGGTGTGGAGAGTCGGAGGTTATGTCAGATGAGACAGGTCTGTAGGACTCGGAGGGAAGAGATATGAGAGGTGTGGAGAGTCGGAGGTTATGTCAGATGAGACAGGTCTGTAGGACTCGGAGGGAAGAGATATGAGAGGTGTGGAGAGTCGGAGGTTATGTCAGATGAGATAGGTTTGTAGGACTCGGAGGGAAGAGATATGAGAGGTGTGGAGAGTCGGAGATTATGTCAGATGAGACAGGTTTGTAGGACTCGGAGGGAAGAGATATGAGAGGTGTGGAGAGTCGGAGATTATGTCAGATGAGACAGGTCTGTAGGACTCGGAGGGAAGAGATATGAGAGGTGTGGAGAGTCGGAGATTATGTCAGATGAGACAGGTTTGTAGGACGCAGAGGAAAGAGATATGAGAGGTGTGGAGAGTCGGAGGTTATGTCAGATGAGACAGGTCTGTAGGACTCGGAGGGAAGAGATATGAGAGGTGTGGAGAGTCGGAGATTATGTCAGATGAGACAGGTTTGTAGGACTCGGAGGGAAGAGATATGAGAGGTGTGGAGGATCAGAGGTTATGTCAGATGAGACAGGTTTGTAGGACTCGGAGGGAAGAGATATGAGAAGTGTGGAGAGTCGGAGGTTATGTCAGATGAGACAGGTCTGTAGGACTCGGAGGGAAGAGATATGAGAGGTGTGGAGAGTCGGAGGTTATGTCAGATGAGACAGGTCTGTAGGACTCGGAGGGAAGAGATATGAGAGGTGTTGAGGATCTGAGGGGACATCAGACAGGACAGATCTGTAGGACGAGAAGGGGATCGGGTGTGGGGGATTGGAGGGGACATCAGGCAGGAGAGATCTGTAGGACTCGGAGGGAAGAGATATGAGAGGTGTGGAGAGTCGGAGGTTATGTCAGATGAGACAGGTCTGTAGGACCCGGAGGGAAGAGATATGAGAGGTGTGGAGAGTCGGAGGTTATGTCAGATGAGACAGGTCTGTAGGACTCGGAGGGAAGAGATATGAGAGGTGTGGAGAGTCGGAGGTTATGTCAGATGAGATAGGTCTGTAGGACCCGGAGGGAAGAGATATGAGAGGTGTGGAGAGTCGGAGGTTATGTCAGATGAGACAGGTCTGTAGGACCCGGAGGGAAGAGATATGAGAGGTGTTGAGGATCTGAGGGGACATCAGACAGGACAGATCTGTAGGACGAGAAGGGGATCGGGTGTGGGGGATTGGAGGGGACATCAGGCAGGAGAGATCTGTAGGACTCGGAGGGAAGAGATATGAGAGGTGTGGAGAGTCGGAGGTTATGTCAGATGAGACAGGTCTGTAGGACTCGGAGGGAAGAGATATGAGAGGTGTGGAGAGTCGGAGGTTATGTCAGATGAGACAGGTCTGTAGGACTCGGAGGGAAGAGATATGAGAGGTGTGGAGAGTCGGAGATTATGTCAGATGAGACAGGTTTGTAGGACTCGGAGGGAAGAGATATGAGAAGTGTGGAGAGTCGGAGGTTATGTCAGATGAGACAGGTTTGTAGGACTCGGAGGGAAGAGATATGAGAGGTGTGGAGGATCAGAGGTTATGTCAGATGAGACAGGTTTGTAGGACTCGGAGGGAAGAGATATGAGAGGTGTGGAGAGTCGGAGGTTATGTCAGATGAGACAGGTCTGTAGGACTCGGAGGGAAGAGATATGAGAGGTGTGGAGAGTCGGAGGTTATGTCAGATGAGATAGGTTTGTAGGACTCGGAGGGAAGAGATATGAGAAGTGTGGAGAGTCGGAGGTTATGTCAGATGAGACAGGTCTGTAGGACTCGGAGGGAAGAGATATGAGAGGTGTGGAGAGTCGGAGGTTATGTCAGATGAGATAGGTTTGTAGGACTCGGAGGGAAGAGATATGAGAAGTGTGGAGAGTCGGAGGTTATGTCAGATGAGATAGGTCTGTAGGACCCGGAGGGAAGAGATATGAGAGGTGTGGAGAGTCGGAGGTTATGTCAGATGAGACAGGTCTGTAGGACTCGGAGGGAAGAGATATGAGAGGTGTTGAGGATCTGAGGGGACATCAGACAGGACAGATCTGTAGGACGAGAAGGGGATCGGGTGTGGGGGATTGGAGGGGACATCAGGCAGGAGAGATCTGTAGGACTCGGAGGGAAGAGATATGAGAGGTGTGGAGAGTCGGAGATTATGTCAGATGAGATAGGTCTGTAGGACTCGGAGGGAAGAGATATGAGAGGTGTGAGGGATTGGAGGGGACATCGGTCAGGACAGATCTGTAGGACTTGGAGGTTATATCGGATGAGACAGGTTTGTAGGACTAGAAAAAGTGTAGAAGCTTTGTCACATCTTCCTTGTCACATAGATATTGATGATTTGGGTATTTTTAGTAGTCTGATCAAAGTCTGTTTTCTTTTTTTTGTCTTTTAAGGGTAACCTACCTTCTCTTTCTTTTCCTCACCTCCCTCCACCTTTATGCAAATTACAGAGCTGTCCGCTCAGTTGTCATGGACACTCTTAACCAGTCACGGCTTAGTATCATCCTGGAACATTTTTTGCAACAGGGACGGATTCTTAGACCAGCTGAAGCTAATTGCATGGAGCCGCTATTACCTGGTATGTCATTATTGGAGGGCAGAGCTCGCAGTATGATTGGCACATTTATCAGCTCTGAGTAGTTGTGGTGGGATGGTCATGATGTTCCTCTCTCCAGTTGTGGTGGTGTGGTAGGTCATGATGTTCTTTTCTCCAGTTGTGGTGTGTTAGGTCATGGTGGTGTTCTCTCGTGGTGTGGTATATGATGATCTTTTTTCCAGTAGTGGTGGTGTGATAGGTCATAGTGTTCTTCTCTCCAGTCGTGGTGGTGTGGTAGGTCATAGTGTTCTTCTCTCCAGTCGTGGTGGTGTGATAGGTCATAGTGTTCTTCTCTCCAGTCGTGGTGATGTGGTAGTGTTCTTCTCTCCAGTCGTGGTGGTGTGGTAGGTCATAGTGTTCTTCTCTCCAGTCGTGGTGGTGTGGTAGGTCATAGTGTTCTTCTCTCCAGTCGTGGTGGTGTGATAGGTCATAGTGTTCTTCTCTCCAGTCGTGGTGATGTGGTAGTGTTCTTCTCTCCAGTCGTGGTGGTGTGGTAGGTCATAGTGTTCTTCTCTCCAGTCGTGGTGGTGTGGTAGGTCATAGTGTTCTTCTCTCCAGTCGTGGTGGTGTGGTAGGTCATAGTGTTCTTCTCTCCAGTCGTGGTGGTGTGGTAGGTCATAGTGTTCTTCTCTCCAGTCGTGGTGGTGTGGTAGGTCATCATGTTCTTTCCAGTTGTGGTGGTGTGATAGGCCATGATGTTCCTCCCTCCAGTCTAGGGCTGCAACTAACGATTATTTTCATAATCAATTAGTTGGCATATTTTTCTTTTCAATCGGTTAATAACCTTAAAAAAAAAAGTGTGGTGTATAATTTAGTTAATATGTAAAGTTTTTTTTTTTTTTTTTAAAGTCAATTTATTCTTAAATATCTCTATGCAGTGGTAAATATACATAACCAACCATATGGTTGGGGAGCAAAATCTCTAATCCACTCTGAGAATAACAGGCAGAAGAGATATATACTGTATATGCTGTTAGAGGAGATAAACAATGTATATACTATTAGAGGAGATATATACTGTATATACTATTAGAGGAGATATATACTATTACAGGTAGGGGTGCACCGAATGGGTTTTATTGGTGCCGAAACCGATACCGAAAATTAAAAATACACTAGGCCGAAAACCAAAACCGATACCGAAACTCACCGATAACGAAAATAACTGTTTGTTTTTATAAAACATTTTTATACAGAAGACGGTCAGAGACTGGTGACACGGTACAGGAGGTGGTCAGAGCCTGGCGACATGGTACAGGAGGTGGCCAGAGCCTGGCGACATGGTACAGGAGGTGGCCAGAGCCTGGCGACATGGTACAGGAGGTGGCCAGAGCCTGGCGACATGGTACAGGAGGTGGTCAGAGACTGGCGACGTGGTACAGGAGGTGGCCAGAGAGACTGGCGACGTGGTACAGGAGGTGGCCAGAGAGACTGGCGACGTGGTACAGGAGGTGGCCAGAGACTGGGGACATGGTACAGGAGGTGGTCAGAGACTGGGGACATGGTACAGGAGGTGGTCAGAGACTGGTGACACGGTACAGGAGGTGGCCAGAGCCTGGCGACATGGTACAGGAGGTGGCCAGAGCCTGGCGACATGGTACAGGAGGTGGCCAGAGCCTGGCGACATGGTACAGGAGGTGGCCAGAGAGACTGGCGACGTGGTACAGGAGGTGGCCAGAGACTGGGGACATGGTACAGGAGGTGGTCAGAGACTGGCGACGTGGTACAGGAGGTGGCCAGAGACTGGGGACGTGGTACAGGAGGTGGCCAGAGCCTGGCGACATGGTACAGGAGATGGTCAGAGACTGTGGACATGATAAAAGAGATAAGTGCAGCCAGTGTTGCCCCCCCAGTGCAGCCAGTGTTGCCCCCCCAGTGCAGCCAGTGTTGCCCCCCCCAGTGCAGCCAGTGTTGCCCCCCAGTGCAGCCAGTGATGCAGCCAGTGTTGCCCCCCAGTGCAGCCAGTGATGCAGCCAGTGTTGCCCCCCAGTGCAGCCAGTGATGCAGCCAGTGTTGCCCCCAGTGCAGCCAGTGTTGCCCCCAGTGTAACCAGTGATGCCCCCTGTGCAGCGAAGAGAGAGGAGAGCCGCCTCCGCCGTCTAGTTCAATAGAGCGCCGGGAACATCACAGCTTTAATTTCAATAACTGTGTGTTCCCCCGTCGCGCACCGTCACATACAGCCCCCCCCCTTGTCCGGGCACATTGATAGACAGATCACTCGTCCAATCTGGATGGGTGATCTGTCTGTCAAAGTTCCCCGGACAAGGGGGAGGGGCTGTATGTGACGGTGCGCGACGGGGAACACACAGCTATTGAAATTAAAGCTGTGATGTTCCCGGCGCTCTACTCAACCAGACGGTGGAGGTGGCTCTCATGCGCTATACACCCCCCATGATGGGCGGCACCAGGGGCGAGGGCAGTGCTCCGCCCCCGCCCCATTTTCAGCTCAATTATCGGCCGTTTTTTTCCTTTTGGAAAATTGCCGAAAAGGGCATTTTCGGCCGATATGTTTCAGCGGCCAAAATTTCGGTGCATCCCTAATTACAGGAGCTATATCCTGTATATACTATTACAGGAGATATATACTGTATATACTATTAGAAGAGATATACTGTATATACTATTAGAGGATATATCTTTGTGGTGGGGTGATAGGTCATGTGTTCTTCTCTCCAGTCTTTGTGGTGGGGTGATAGATCATAATGTTCTTCTCTCCAGTCTTTGTGGTGGTGTGATAGATCATAATGTTCTTCTCTCCAGTCTTTGTGGTGGTGTGATAGATCATAATGTTCTTCTCTCCGGTGTTCGTGGTGGTGTGATAGATCATAATGTACTTCTCTCCGGTCTTTGTTGTGGTGTGATAGGTCATAATGTTCTTCTCTCCAGTCTTTTTGTGGTGGGGTGATAGGTCATGTGTTCTTCTCTCCAGTCTTTGTGGTGGTGTGATAGATCATAATGTTCTTCTCTCCAGTCTTTTTGTGGTGGGGTGATAGGTCATGTGTTCTTCTCTCCAGTCTTTGTGGTGGTGTGATAGATCATAATGTTCTTCTCTCCAGTCTTTGTGGTGGTGTGATAGGTCATGTGTTCTTCTCTCCGGTGTTTGTGGTGGTGTGATAGATCATAATGTTCTTCTCTCCAGTCTTTGTGGTGGTGTGATAGGTCATGTGTTCTTCTCTCCAGTCTTTGTGGTGGTGTGATAGGTCATGTGTTCTTCTCTCCGGTGTTTGTGGTGGTGTGATAGATCATAATGTTCTTCTCTCCGGTCTTTGTTGTGGTGTGATAGATCATAATGTTCTTCTCTCCAGTCTTTGTTGTGGTGTGATGGGTCATAATGTTCTTCTCTCCAGTCTTTGTGGTGGGGTGATAGATCATAATGTTCTTCTCTCCAGTCTTTGTTGTGGTGTGATAGATCATAATGTTCTTCTCTCCAGTCTTTGTGGTGGTGTGATAGATCATAATGTTCTTCTCTCCGGTGTTCGTGGTGGTGTGATAGATCATAATGTACTTCTCTCCGGTCTTTGTTGTGGTGTGATAGGTCATAATGTTCTTCTCTCCAGTCTTTTTGTGGTGGGGTGATAGGTCATGTGTTCTTCTCTCCAGTCTTTGTGGTGGTGTGATAGATCATAATGTTCTTCTCTCCAGTCTTTTTGTGGTGGGGTGATAGGTCATGTGTTCTTCTCTCCAGTCTTTGTGGTGGTGTGATAGATCATAATGTTCTTCTCTCCAGTCTTTGTGGTGGTGTGATAGGTCATGTGTTCTTCTCTCCAGTCTTTGTGGTGGTGTGATAGGTCATGTGTTCTTCTCTCCGGTGTTTGTGGTGGTGTGATAGATCATAATGTTCTTCTCTCCAGTCTTTTTGTGGTGGGGTGATAGGTCATGTGTTCTTCTCTCCGGTGTTTGTGGTGGTGTGATAGATCATAATGTTCTTCTCTCCAGTCTTTGTGGTGGTGTGATAGGTCATGTGTTCTTCTCTCCAGTCTTTGTGGTGGTGTGATAGGTCATGTGTTCTTCTCTCCGGTGTTTGTGGTGGTGTGATAGATCATAATGTTCTTCTCTCCGGTCTTTGTTGTGGTGTGATAGATCATAATGTTCTTCTCTCCAGTCTTTGTTGTGGTGTGATGGGTCATAATGTTCTTCTCTCCAGTCTTTGTTGTGGTGTGATGGGTCATAATGTTCTTCTCTCCAGTCTTTGTTGTGGTGTGATAGGTCATAATGTTCTTCTCTCCGGTGTTTGTGGTGGTGTGATAGATCATAATGTACTTCTCTCCGGTGTTTGTGGTGGTGTGATAGGTCATAATGTTCTTCTCTCCGGTGTTTGTGGTGGTGTGATAGGTCATAATGTTCTTCTCTCCAGTCTTTGTTGTGGTGTGATAGGTCACGTGTTCTTCTCTCCGGTCTTTGTTGTGGTGTGATAGGTCACGTGTTCTTCTCTCCGGTGTTTGTGGTGGGGTGATAGATCATAATGTTCTTCTCTCCGGTGTTTGTTGTGGTGTGATAGATCATAATGTACTTCTCTCCGGTGTTTGTGGTGGTGTGATAGATCATAATGTACTTCTCTCCGGTGTTTGTGGTGGGGTGATAGATCATAATGTTCTTCTCTCCGGTGTTTGTGGTGGGGTGATAGATCATAATGTTCTTCTCTCCGGTGTTTGTGGTGGGGTGATAGATCATAATGTTCTTCTCTCCGGTGTTTGTGGTGGGGTGATAGATCATAATGTTCTTCTCTCCAGTCTTTGTGGTGGTGTGATAGGCCATGGTGTTCTTCTCTCCGGTGTTTGTGGTGGTGTGATAGGTCATGTGTTCTTCTCTCCGGTGTTTGTTGTGGTGTGATGGATCATAATGTACTTCTCTCCAGTCTTTGTTGTGGTGTGATAGGTCATGTGTTCTTCTCTCCAGTCTTTGTGGTGGTGTGATAGGTCATAATGTTCTTCTCTCCAGTCTTTGTGGTGGGGTGATAGATCATAATGTTCTTCTCTCCAGTCTTTGTTGTGGTGTGATAGGTCATAATGTTCTTCTCTCCGGTGTTCGTGGTGGTGTGATAGGTCATAATGTTCTTCTCTCCGGTGTTCGTGGTGGTGTGATAGGTCATAATGTTCTTCTCTCCAGTCTTTGTTGTGGTGTGATAGGTCATAATGTTCTTCTCTCCAGTCTTTGTTGTGGTGTGATAGATCATAATGTTCTTCTCTCCGGTCTTTGTGGTGGGGTGATAGGTCATAATGTTCTTCTCTCCAGTCTTTGTTGTGGTGTGATAGGTCATAATGTTCTTCTCTCCAGTCTTTGTTGTGGTGTGATAGATCATAATGTTCTTCTCTCCGGTCTTTGTTGTGGTGTGATAGATCATAATGTTCTTCTCTCCGGTGTTCGTGGTGGTGTGATAGATCATAATGTTCTTCTCTCCGGTCTTTGTGGTGGTGTGATAGATCATAATGTTCTTCTCTCCGGTGTTTGTGGTGGTGTGATAGATCATAATGTTCTTCTCTCCGGTGTTTGTGGTGGTGTGATAGATCATAATGTTCTTCTCTCCGGTCTTTGTGGTGGTGTGATAGATCATAATTTTCTTCTCTCCGGTGTTTGTGGTGGTGTGATAGATCATAATTTTCTTCTCTCCGGTGTTTGTGGTGGTGTGATAGATCATAATTTTCTTCTCTCCGGTCTTTGTGGTGGGGTGATAGATCATAATGTTCTTCTCTCCGGTCTTTGTGGTGGTGTGATAGATCATAATGTTCTTCTCTCCGGTGTTTGTGGTGGTGTGATAGATCATAATTTTCTTCTCTCCGGTGTTTGTGGTGGTGTGATAGATCATAATTTTCTTCTCTCCGGTCTTTGTGGTGGGGTGATAGATCATAATGTTCTTCTCTCCGGTCTTTGTGGTGGTGTGATAGATCATAATGTTCTTCTCTCCGGTGTTTGTGGTGGTGTGATAGATCATAATTTTCTTCTCTCCAGTCTTTGTGGTGGGGTGATAGATCATAATTTTCTTCTCTCCAGTCTTTGTGGTGGTGTGATAGATCATGTGTTCTTCTCTCCAGTCTTTGTTGTGGTGTGATAGATCATAATGTACTTCTCTCCAGTCTTTGTTGTGGTGTGATAGATCATAATGTTCTTCTCTCCGGTGTTTGTGGTGGTGTGATAGATCATAATGTACTTCTCTCCAGTCTTTGTTGTGGTGTGATAGATCATAATGTTCTTCTCTCCGGTGTTCGTGGTGGTGTGATAGATCATAATGTTCTTCTCTCCGGTCTTTGTGGTGGGGTGATAGGTCATGGTGTTCTTCTCTCCGGTCTTTGTTGTGGTGTGATAGGTCATAATGTTCTTCTCTCCGGTGTTTGTTGTGGTGTGATAGGTCATAATGTTCTTCTCTCCGGTTTTTGTTGTGGTGTGATAGATCATAATGTTCTTCTCTCCGGTGTTTGTGGTGGTGTGATAGGTCATAATGTTCTTCTCTCCGGTTTTTGTTGTGGTGTGATAGATCATAATGTTGTTCTTCTCTCCGGTGTTTGTGGTGGGGTGATAGGTCATGTGTTCTTCTCTCCGGTGTTTGTGGTGGGGTGATAGATCATAATGTTCTTCTCTCCGGTGTTTGTGGTGGGGTGATAGATCATAATGTTCTTCTCTCCGGTGTTTGTGGTGGGGTGATAGGTCATGGTGTTTTGCTCTTCAGTTGTGTTGGTTTGGAGCGGGGGAGGGGGGAGGGGAAGGGGGTTTCCTGTGCTGAACCGCTCTGTGTAAAGCTGCTGACACTAAAACAAACAAAGTCCAGGTAAATGAGATAAACAAAAGTGTACTGCTGAATATATCGATGGAAAACCATATCTACGGTGGACTAAACATATGTGAAATAATACAGAATCAAAACAAGTGCTGTACAGAGGAATATGAACTTTTACCATATAGAAGAATACAACGATCGAATGGCCCGTGAAGGTGACAAAAGCGTGTTGTGGAAATTCCACTATACTCTTCCGCTAATGAGCGCCCTTCCACCATAACGGTATAATGCCGCCTTAAATATCCCATGTCTCCCCCTTCCCCCAGTAAACAGACATCACCGTAGCTTACGTTCTCGGCTCCATCGGCATGGCCGCCGAGCCGAGCCGAGCCGAGCCGTGGACTGGTTCTTCTATTCAAAGACTACAAAAGAAATTACAAAGAGGAGGTCCTGGCTCCAACAGCCAATCGTCTCCTACACAGACTATGACTTCACAGGATATGACCAAATAAGGATGTAACAACACAGGATAAATGAAATTATACAATAACCCCTTCAGCCCCGGACCATTTGGCTGGCCAGAGACCAGAGCATGCATGTTCAGTCAATCGGCAGGAATGAATCCAGGGAGTACGACACAGCCAATTATCCGGAGTTCAGGCAAATCTTCAGACCAAGTATGAGTTGGACCTCGATGGAGGGTCCGTGACAAGAACCAACAATGAATGGAATGCTTTCATATTCCGACAGTAATGGAAAAAAGGGCTCCATATGGTGCAGGTCAAAAAAGTTTTTTTTTTTTAATCTTATTTCAAAATGATAACCATCGATTCCAGATGACTGCATAAAAATGTGATCACAAGTAAAAGTAGTAGAAGCAATGTGGGAAGCAGGTGAAGCAGGCCCAACGCGTTTAGTCCTAACGGACTTCAACTGGGGCATAAATAAATAAATATGTTTAAAAAATATCCTTTTTTTTTTTTTTTTTTTTTTGACCTGCACCATATGGAGCCTTTTTTCCTTTTTTTGCATTACGGTCCGAATGTGAAAGCATTCCGTTCATTGTTGGTTCTTGGCACAGACCCTCCATCGAGGTCCAACTCATACTTGGTCTGAAGATTTGCCTGAACTCCGGGTACTTGGCTGTGTCCTATCAATTGACTGAACGTCTGCCTGTGGAATGACCCTTCTGCATGTTCCAATCGTATCCAAGTTGGGATCATCGTTGACCATCTGGCTTTTGGCCCGATATAAGCTCGATTGACCCACTGCCCATATGGCAGGTGGGTCCACCTTGTCTGGTAAGAAGTATTTATCTACAACCTTCCATTAGAAGAATGTCCGTCCTGTTTTTGAATGTGCCACACAGCCAGTTCCTTGTCTGCATTGCCACATCATTTGTCACCGAGGATTTATTATCAGTTATTTGATTGGACATATGCTTTATGAAGTTTACATACTTCTCCTTTTTGGCGTTTAGACACATTTATGTTATTGTTTGGACACTATTTTTCGCTTTTGTCACCTTCACGGGGCATTCGATCGTTGTATTCAGCTATATGTTAAAAGTTCATATTCCCGTGTTCAGCACTTGTTTTGAATTCACGATTTTGTATTATTTCACATATGTTTAGTCCACCATACATAAGGTGTTCCATCGATATATATTCAGCGCTACACTTTTGTTTATCACATTTGTTGTGGTGTGATGGGGCACAGTGTTCTTCTCTCCGGTTGTGGTGGTGTGGTAGGTCACGATGTTCTTCTCTGCAGTTGTGGTGTGGTGGGGCATAGTGTTCTTCTCTCCGGTTGTGGTGGTGTGGTAGGTCACGATGTTCTTCTCTGAAGTTGTGGTGTGGTAGGTGTCACGGACCTCCGTCCTCAACAGGATTATGTCCATCGTATATATGCTTCCTTTGTCCGGTACCAGCATTATCCAGGGTCCCCTAGCCCACCCAGCCACTTGTGGAAGTATCAGTGTAGGGTGGTAACAAACCTAAGACTGTTTATTCAAACACAGGTACAAAGCGATATACACTCAGGGGACAATTACCGTATATACTCGAGTATAGGTCGATCCGAATATAAGCCGAGGCCCCTAATTTACCACAAAAAACTGGGAAAACGTATTGACTCGAGTATAAGCCGGGGGTGGGAAATGCAGCAGCTACTGTAAGTGGCAAAGAGGGTCAACAATGCCCATCTGCAGCTGCATATCTCACTGTGTCTATTGCATGCCTCCCTGTGTCCTGTGCAGATCTGCCTACCTCACTGTGTCCTGTGTATACCTCCCTGTGTCCTGTGCAGATCTGCCTACCTCACTGTGTCCTGTGTATACCTCCCTGTGTCCTGTGCAGATCTGCCTACCTCACTGTGTCCTGTGTATGCCTCACTGTGTCCTGTGCAGATCTGCCTACCTCACTGTGTCCTGTGTATGCCTCACTGTGTCCTGTGCTGATCTGCCTACCTCACTGTGTCCTGTGTATGCCTCACTGTGTCCTGTGCAGATCTGCCTACCTCACTGTGTCCTGTGTATGCCTCACTGTGTCCTGTGTATGCCTCACTGTGTCCTGTGTATGCCTCACTGTGTCCTGTGCAGATCTGCCTACCTCACTGTGTCCTGTGTATACCTCCCTGTGTCCTGTGTATGCCTCACTGTGTCCTGTGCAGATCTGCCTACCTCACTGTGTCCTGTGTATACCTCCCTGTGTCCTGTGTATGCCTCACTGTGTCCTGTGCAGATCTGCCTACCTCACTGTGTCCTGTGTATGCCTCACTGTGTCCTGTGTATGCCTCACTGTGTCCTGTGTATGCCTCACTGTGTCCTGTGCAGATCTGCCTACCTCACTGTGTCCTGTGTATACCTCCCTGTGTCCTGTGTATGCCTCCCTGTGTCCTGTGCTGATCTGCCTACCTCACTGTGTCCTGTGCTGATCTGCCTACCTCACTGTGTCCTGTGTATACCTCCCTGTGTCCTGTGCAGATCTGCCTACCTCACTGTGTCCTGTGCAGATCTGCCTACCTCACTGTGTCCTGTGTATGCCTCACTGTGTCCTGTGCAGATCTGCCTACCTCACTGTGTCCTGTGTATGCCTCACTGTGTCCTGTGCTGATCTGCCTACCTCACTGTGTCCTGTGTATACCTCCCTGTGTCCTGTGCTGATCTGCCTACCTCACTGTGTCCTGTGTATGCCTCACTGTGTCCTGTGTATGCCTCACTGTGTCCTGTGCTGATCTGCCTACCTCACTGTGTCCTGTGTATGCCTCACTGTGTCCTGTGCAGATCTGCCTACCTCACTGTGTCCTGTGTATGCCTCACTGTGTCCTGTGTATGCCTCACTGTGTCCTGTGTATGCCTCACTGTGTCCTGTGCAGATCTGCCTACCTCACTGTGTCCTGTGTATACCTCCCTGTGTCCTGTGTATGCCTCACTGTGTCCTGTGCAGATCTGCCTACCTCACTGTGTCCTGTGTATGCCTCACTGTGTCCTGTGTATGCCTCACTGTGTCCTGTGTATGCCTCCCTGTGTCCTGTGCAGATCTGCCTACCTCACTGTGTCCTGTGTATACCTCCCTGTGTCCTGTGTATGCCTCCCTGTGTCCTGTGCTGATCTGCCTACCTCACTGTGTCCTGTGCTGATCTGCCTACCTCACTGTGTCCTGTGTATACCTCCCTGTGTCCTGTGCAGATCTGCCTACCTCACTGTGTCCTGTGTATACCTCCCTGTGTCCTGTGCAGATCTGCCTACCTCACTGTGTCCTGTGTATACCTCCCTGTGTCCTGTGCAGATCTGCCTACCTCACTGTGTCCTGTGTATGCCTCCCTGTGTCCTGTGCTGATCTGCCTACCTCACTGTGTCCTGTGTATGCCTCCCTGTGTCCTGTGCTGATCTGCCTACCTCACTGTGTCCTGTGTATACCTCCCTGTGTCCTGTGCTGATCTGCCTACCTCACTGTGTCCTGTGTATGCCTCCCTGTGTCCTGTGCTGATCTGCCTACCTCACTGTGTCCTGTGTATACCTCCCTGTGTCCTGTGCTGATCTGCCTACCTCCCTGTGTCCTGTGTATGCCTCCCTGTGTCCTGTGCAGATCTGCCTACCTCACTGTGTCCTGTGCTGATCTGCCTACCTCACTGTGTCCTGTGTATGCCTCCCTGTGTCCTGTGCAGATCTGCCTACCTCCCTGTGTCCTGTGTATGCCTCCCTGTGTCCTGTGCTGATCTGCCTACCTCACTGTGTCCTGTGTATGCCTCCCTGTGTCCTGTGCTGATCTGCCTACCTCACTGTGTCCTGTGTATACCTCCCTGTGTCCTGTGGAGATCTGCCTACCTCACTGTGTCCTGTGTATACCTCCCTGTATCCTGTGGAGATCTGCCTACCTCACTGTGTCCTGTGTACACCTCCCTGTGTCCTGTGTATACCTCCCTGTGTCCTGTGTATGCCTCCCTGTGTCCATTGCAGCCTACCTGTGCTAATCTTCATCCTTTGTGTCCTGTGCATGCCTCCGTTTGCCCATCTGCAGCCACCGATCAGCGTGTCATAAAAACATACGGTGGCCATACCAGTATTCAAAAGCCGCGCCTCCTCTTCGTCTGTGATAGGCAGAACACTCAATTTCTCAGCAGTCAGTTTTCAGCCTATCACGGACATCCCCTCATCCTCGTCTGAGGTATGAGGATGAGGGGATGTCCGTGATAGGCTGAAAACTGACTGCTGTGAAATTGAGTGTTCTGCCTATCAGACGAGGAGGAGGCGTGGCTTTTAAATACTGGAATGGCCGCTGTATGTTTTTATGACACGCTGGCCACCGTCTGTCTACATTACCTGACTGATCAGGTAGGCAGACGGCGGTGACTCGAGTATAAGCCGAGGGGGGGCACTTTCAGCCTAAAAAAAAGGGCTGAAAATCTCGGCTTATACTCGAGTATATACGGTATCCCTTTTTGCATAATGACACAGGGCGGGGTAATCTTTATCTCCTCCAGTAACAAGAGACACACAGGTGGATTCAAACTTCTCATCAGTAACCCGTCTTAGCAAGAAGAGCTGTTGGAAGAAATCCCCCCCCCCCCCTCCACCCTACCCCGGTTTACATGCTAGAAACACATATACATCCCATAATAGGTTGCTCCCAAGGCCGATACAAACAATGGAACACAGCCACACCTTAAACAAGCTAGTAAAAAGTCTACAACAGTTTGAGACCAAGGTCATACAATATTCCAGCAGTTGGAAAGGTGGAACTTATTTATCTTCATATATTTCTTGAAAGAACCCCTTCAATCTTTCAACCCAAACCACACATTTAGAATCCAGGATAACAGGTAAAAGGAAATGCTGACTCCGGTGTGATTGTACGGTGAGTCTGCTTAGTGCAGACCCAACTCTCAGTCTCCCTGTGCCCCTAATAGACACAGGGTAACTTGCGCATAGGAGGGGCCAGGGTGACTCCCATCACAGTAGGTCAAGATGTTCTTCTCTCCAGTTGTGGTGTGGTAGGTCAAGATGTTCTTCTCTCCAGTTGTGGTGTGGTAGGTCATGATGTTCTTTTCTCCAGTTGTGGTGTGGTAGGTCATGATGGTCTTCTCTCCAGTTGTGGTGATGTGGTAAGTCCTGATGTTCTTCTCTCCAGTTGTGGGGGTTGTGATAGGTGCCTGTCTTCTCCCTAGTTGTGGTGTGGTAGGTCTTGATGTTTTTCTCTCCAGTTGTGGTGTGGTAGGTCATCGTGTTCTTCTCTCCAGTTGTGGTGGTGTGGTGTGGTGTGTCATGATGTTCCTCTCTCCATTGGTGATAGGTCATGATGTTCTTCTCTCCCGTTGTGATAGGTGACTATGTTCTTCTCTCCAGGTCTGGGCTCGCAGGTATCACTCTGTCTGGGAGTGCACCTCAGTACGATGGTCTCCAGGTACAATTTAATATCTTTATATCACTTACCATACACAAATCACTCGTCATATCTGTAACATGACAAACATGAATTGAGGAGCTACCCTTCTGCTGCGAGGTCCACATACAACTTTTTTCAGTAAAGGATCGGGGGACAATCGAAACCGTATACAATGCGTTTAGAAGGGGCTAAAAATGCCCCCTTCATCCGGGCTTAAAATAGAAAACAATATATGGACTGGGAGTGACATTCTTGCCATTGATTGGGTTTCTTCTAGTGTGACTACCGGCACTCAGTGGCTGGTGTGGCAGCTACATCAACTCCATGACATAAAGCTAGGATAGCCATGTCTCCCCTGGAGTGGTGTGTACCCCGTTTATCTCCTCTTAGGATATTCATGTCACCCCTGGAATGGTCTCTACCTTGTTTATTTTCTCTTAGGATAGTCATGTCACCCTTAGAGCGGTGTGTACCCCATGTATCTCCTCTTAACTCTCCCTCTCTTATAGTGTCTCCCAGTTGGAGCAGCTGAAGAAAGGAAACCGTTCCCGCTACCTGCTGGGCTGGAGAGCCGATACCGGTAATGGAATATTTTCTATAATGACTGGACACATTCCATTAACCTGCCATGACACATAACCCAACTAACCCAGACTAAGCCCTCCCTGCCATGACACATCACCCAACTAACCCAGACTAAGCCCTCCCTGCCATGACACATAACCCAACTAACCCAGACTAAGCCCTCCCTGCCATGACACATAAACCAACTAACCCAGACTAAGCCCTCCCTGCCATGACACGTAACCCAACTAATCCAGACTAAGCACTCCCTGCCATGACACATCACCCAACTAACCCAGACTAAGCCCTCCCTGCCATGACACATAACCCAACTAACCCAGACTAAGCCCTCCCTGTCATGACACGTAACCCAACTAATCCAGACTAAGCCCTCCCTGCCATGACACGTAACCCAACTAACCCAGACTAAGCCCTCCCTGTCATGACACATAACCCAACTAACCCAGACTAAGCCCTCCCTGCCATGACACATCACCCAACTAACCCAGACTAAGCCCTCCCTGCCATGACACATCACCCAACTAACCCAGACTAAGCCCTCCCTGCCATGACACATAACCCAACTAACCCAGACTAAGCCCTCCCTGCCATGACACATCACCCAACTAACCCAGACTAAGCCCTCCCTGCCATGACACGTAACCCAACTAATCCAGACTAAGCACTCCCTGCCATGACACATCACCCAACTAACCCAGACTAAGCCCTCCCTGCCATGACACATAACCCAACTAACCCAGACTAAGCCCTCCCTGCCATGACATATATCCCAACTAACCCAGACTAAGCCCTCCCTGCCATGACACATCACCCAACTAACCCAGACTAAGCCCTCCCTGCCATGACACATCACCCAACTAACCCAGACTAAGCCCTCCCTGCCATGACACATCACCCAACTAACGCAGACTAAGCCCTCCCTGCCATGACACATCACCCAACTAACGCAGACTAAGCCCTCCCTGCCATGACACATATCCCAACTAACCCAGACTAAGCCCTCCCTGCCATGACACATATCCCAACTAACCCAGACTAAGCCCTCCCTGCCATGACACATAACCCAACTAACCCAGACTAAGCCCTCCCTGCCATGACACATCACCCAACTAACCCAGACTAAGCCCTCCCTGTCATGACACGTAACCCAACTAATCCAGACTAAGCCCTCCCTGCCATGACACATATCCCAACTAACCCAGACTAAGCCCTCCCTGCCATGACACATCACCCAACTAACCCAGACTAAGCCCTCCCTGCCATGACACATATCCCAACTAACCCAGACTAAGCCCTCCCTGCCATGACACATCACCCAACTAACCCAGACTAAGCCCTCCCTGCCATGACACGTAACCCAACTAACCCAGACTAAGCCCTCCCTGCCATGACACATCACCCAACTAACCCAGACTAAGCCCTCCCTGCCATGACACATCACCCAACTAACCCAGACTAAGCCCTCCCTGCCATGACACATCACCCAACTAACCCAGACTAAGCCCTCCCTGCCATGACACATCACCCAACTAACGCAGACTAAGCCCTCCCTGCCATGACACATCACCCAACTAACCCAGACTAAGCCCTCCCTGCCATGACACATCACCCAACTAACCCAGACTAAGCCCTCCCTGCCATGACACATCACCCAACTAACGCAGACTAAGCCCTCCCTGCCATGACACATCACCCAACTAACCCAGACTAAGCCCTCCCTGCCATGACACATAAGCCAACTAACCCAGACTAAGCCCTCCCTGCCATGACACATCACCCAACTAACCCAGACTAAGCCCTCCCTGCCATGACACATCACCCATCTAACCCAGACTAAGCCCTCCCTGCCATGACACATCACCCAACTAACCCAGACTAAGCCCTCCCTGCCATGACACATCACCCATCTAACCCAGACTAAGCCCTCCCTGCCATGACACATAAGCCAACTAACCTAGACACCCCCCCCCCCCCCCACCCAAAGAGTGCTTCTCCTAGTGGGTTATCTGATGTGGGGAGGAGCTGCGAGAGCCTCCGGGGGACCCCAGAAGTCAAGGATCGGGACCACTCTGTGCAACACGAGCTGCACAGTGGAGGTGAGTATGATATGTTTGTTATTTTAAAAAATAAATGAGCCTTTACAATGATTTAAGCCTTTGCACTGCTACCTCATACATCCTAAGCCCTTGGTTGTGTGTCTGATTGGCAGGCCGGCTGGCGGTGGTATTACATGAAGAGGCGGGCACTGTGGACATCATTAGATCTGTGGTCCATGCAGAGATCCTGCACAGGAAGGCCGGGAGCTCAGGTGAGGTCAGCGTTGCTATAGAGGGAACTGTGAAGAGGAAGTTCTGCCCCCAACCCCCCATGTCTCCCTATTATCCAGCCTGTGCTCCTCTTGCTGTTAGGAATCTCTCAGTATGAATTGCTCCACACTTGTCTCATCAGATCCCCGACGTTACGTTGTCCTGGAGGAGACACATGCCCAGATGGATCACCTCTTCCCAGACTTCTGCCAAGGTAACAATGAGCTGACGGATACTGGTCACATGACTGGGTTAGGTGACCAGCTGTACTCCATGACTGGGGTCCTTTCCCTTGTGGTCAGGCTTGGGTCCTTCCTTTCCCTTGTGGTTGGGTCCTTCACTTCCCTTTGTGGTCAGAATTGGGTCTTTCCTTTCCCTTGTGGACAGGGTTGGGTCCTTCCTTTCCCTTGGGGTTGGGTCCTTCCTTTCCCTTGGGGTTGGGTCCTTCCTTTCCCTTGGGGTTGGGTCCTTCCTTTCCCTTGGGGTTGGGTCCTTCCTTTCCCTTGGGGTTGGGTCCTTCCTTTCCCTTGGGGTTGGGTCCCTCCTTTCCCTTGGGGTTGGGTCCCTCCTTTCCCTTGGGGTTGGGTCCCTCCTTTCCCTTGGGGTTGGGTCCTTCCTTTGCTTTGTGGTCGGGGGTTGGGTCCTTCCTTTGCTTTGTGGTCGGGGATTGGGTCCTTCCTTTGCTTTGTGGTCGGGGATTGGGTCCTTCCTTTGCTTTGTGGTCGGGGATTGGGTCCTTCCTTTGCTTTGTGGTCGGGGATTGGGTCCTTCCTTTGCTTTGTGGTCGGGGATTGGGTCCTTCCTTTGCTTTGTGGTCGGGGATTGGGTCCTTCCTTTGCTTTGTGGTCGGGGATTGGGTCCTTCCTTTGCTTTGTGGTCGGGGATTGGGTCCTTCCTTTGCTTTGTGGTCGGGGATTGGGTCCTTCCTTTGCTTTGTGGTCGGGGATTGGGTCCTTCCTTTGCTTTGTGGTCGGGGATTGGGTCCTTCCTTTGCTTTGTGGTCGGGGATTGGGTCCTTCCTTTGCTTTGTGGTCGGGGATTGGGTCCTTCCTTTGCTTTGTGGTCGGGGATTGGGTCCTTCCTTTGCTTTGTGGTCGGGGATTGGGTCCTTCCTTTCCCTTGTGGGCGGGGATTGGGTCCTTCCTTTCCCTTGTGGGCGGGGTCGGGTCCTCCCAGGCTGTGATTCATGGGGTGCTTTCTCTCTCTCGCAGGACTCTCTGCCTCAGGCTGGGTGACGGATCGCCATCTACTGGATCCAGATGACTGGAGAGCAAACTGGGACTCCAATAAACAACTCTGAGAAGACCCTGAACCAGAACTGTGGGCTGTGATTGGCTTATCACCCACTCGCCTACTGGACATCCCCCCTCCTGCCCAGACCAATTCTCAGCTTTCACAGCTGTCACACTTTGAATGACAATTGCGCGGTCATACAACACTGTACCCAAATTACATTTCTATCATTCTTTTCACACAAATAGAGATTTTCTTTGGTGGGATTTGATCACCGGTGGGGGTTTATATTTTGCTACACAAACTAAAAAAAGACTGAAAATTTAGGGGGGGGAAACAGTTTTTCTTAGTTTATGTTATAAAATTTTGCAAACAAGTGTTTTTTCCCATTCACTGATGTGCGTTGACTGGTGGCGCTGAGTGGCACTGTTGGGGCTGCCCTGATGATCAGTGTAGATGTCCCCTTTCACATTTCACAGTTACTGGCTCTCCTCTCCTCACACTGGGACAGTGTGACAAAGGGACTGCCGATAACCGGCAAGTGTGTTTATAGTGTAATCAGCTGTGATTGGACACAGCCAATCACGTGGTAAAGATCCGCTGTCATTGGCTCTTTACCCAATTGATGGTGCGCTAGATTGAACGCCAAGAATGGGAGGATGTCCTGTAACTTCCTCCCAGAGGTAGATCGGTCCCGCCCAGTCAGCAGACAGGAACTGTTTAAAGACCCTCAACATCTGTACTACGAGAGCCTGACCCCCCCCCCCAAATCTAAACTACGAGAGCCTGACCCCCCCCCCCCAAATCTGAACTACGAGAGCCCGACCCCCCCCCCCCCAACATCTCAACTACAAGAGCTCAATGCCAACGTTTGTACTATGAGAGCCCGACATCTGAACTACAAAAGCCTGATCTCCCCCGCCATCTGAAATACGAGAGCCGGATGCTAATGTCTGTACTACGACAGCCCACCCCCCCCCCCCCCACATCTGTAATATGAGAGCCTAACCACCCCCACGTTTGTACTACAAGATCCCCCCCACGTCTCTACTACGAGAGCCCGACCCCCCCCCCACGTCTGTACTACAAGAGCCCGACCCCCCCACGTCTGTACTATGAGAGCCCGACCAACCCCCCCCATGTCTGTACTACAAGAGCCCAACACTAACGTCTGTACTGCAAGAGCCCAACATCTGAACTACGAGAGCCTGACACTAACATCTGTACTATGAGAGCCCGACCCCCCCCTGACATCTGAACTACGAGAAGCCAACGTCTGTACGACGAGAGCCCGACATCTGAACTACAAGAGCCTGACGCTAACGTTTGTACAATGAGAGCCTGATCCCCCCCCGCCATCTGAAATACGAGAGCCTGACGCTAACGTCTGTACTACGAGAGCCCAACCCCCCGACGTCAGTACTACGAGAGCCCAACCCCCTGACGTCTGTACTACGAGAGCCCAACCCCCCACGTCTGTACTACGAGAGCCCGACATCTGAACTACGAGAGCCTAACGCTAATATCTACTACGAGAGCCTGACCCCCCCGACGTCTGTACTATGAGAGCCTGACCCCCCAACGTCTGTACTACGAGAGCCCAACCCCCCCAAGTCTGTAATACGAGAGCCCGACCAACCCCCCCATGCCTGTACTACGAGAGCCCAACCCCCCCAGACATCCGAACTATGAGAGCCCGACCTCCCTCCCCCAACGTCTGTACTACGAGAGCCCGACTCCCCCCACGTCTGTACTATGAGAGCCCAACCCCCCGACATCTGTACTACAAGAGCCCGAGGTCTGTACTATGAGAGCCTGACATCTGTACTACGAGAGCCCGACCAACCCCCCCACGTCTGTACTACGAGAGGCCGACTAACCCACGTCTGTTCTACGAGAGGCCAACGTCTGTACTATGAGAGCCCGCCCTACCCCCATCTGTACAACCAGAGCCCAATCCCGCCTGACGTCTGTACTACGAAAGCCTAACCCCACCTGACGTCTGTACTACGAGAGCCTGAACCCCCAACGTCTGTACTATGAGAGCCCGACCAACCCCCTTCCGACGTCTGTACTACAAGAGCCTGATGCTAACGTCTGTACTACGAGAGCCAAACCCGCCCGATGTCTGTACTACGAGCCTGACCCTCCCCTGACATCTGAATTACGAGAGCCCAACCCTTCCCTGACATCTGAACTACGAGAGCCGACCCCCCTTAATGCCTGTACTACGAGAGCCCAACATCTGTACTACAAGAGCCCGACCCCTCCCCCACGACTTCTGTACTATGAGAGCCCAACTCCCCATCAACTGTACTACGAGAGCCCGACCCCCCCAACGTCTGTACTACGAGAGCTCAACCCCCCCGTCATCTGTACTATGAGAGCTCAATCCCCCCATCGTCTGTACTATGAGAGCCCAACCCCCTACATCTGTACTACGAGCCCAACCCGACATCTGTACTATGAGCCCAACCCCTCATGTCTGTACTACGAGAGCCCAACCCCCCCAACATCTGTACTTCGAGAACCTGACGTCTGTACTACAAGAGCCCGACCCCCCACATCTGTACTACGAGAGCCCGACCCCCACGTCTGTACTACGAGAGCCTGACCCCCCCATGTCTGTACTACGAGAGCCCGACCCCCCGATGTCTGTACTATGAGAGCCCGACCCCCCCACGTCTGTACTAAGAGAGCCCAACCCCTCCCGACGTCTGTACGAGAGCCCAACGCCAACATCTGTACTACGAGAGCCCGACGCCAACATCTGTACTACGAGAGCCCAACCCCCAAATGTCTGTACTACGAGAGCCCGACCCCCTCGATGTCTGTACTACAAGAGCCCAACCCCCCCCCCGACGTCTGTACTACGAGAGGCCGCCTGCACTATGAGAGCCTGACCTCCCGACATCTGTACTACGAGAGCCTGACACTAACATCTGTACTACGAGACCCAACATCTGTACTACGAGAGCCCAAGCCCCCTGACGTCTGGACTATGAGAGCCCAACCCCCTGATGCCTGTACTACAAGAGCCCAAGACAAGACCTAGTGGTCCTACTCAACCTTCCCGTACTACAAAAGCCGGACCCCCGTCTACACTACGAGAGCCCAACGTCTGTACTACGAGAGCCTGATGCCAACGTCTGTACTACGAGCCCCTGACATCTGTACTACGAGAGCCCACCCCCCGACATCTGTACTACAAGAGCGCGACCCCCGACGTCTACTACGAGAGCCCGAGCCCCCGACGTCTGTACTACAAGAGCCCGACCCCACGTCTGTATTATGAGAGCCTGACCCCCCCAAAATCTGTACTATGAGAGTCCAATTCCACCCCCCATGTCTTTAGCATGAGAGCCCAATGCCAACATCTGTACTACAAGAACCCGACCCCCGAAGCCAACGTCTGTACTACGAGAGCCTGACACTCTATGTCTGTTCCACAAGAGCCCTGACGCCGTCTTTACTACGAGAGCCAGACCCTGATACCGTCTGTGCTATGAAAGCCTGACCCTGATGCTGTCTGTACTACGAGAGTCCGACCCTGATGCCGTCTGTACTATGAGAGCTGGACCCTGACGCCGTCTGTACTATGAGAGCCGGACCCTGACGCCGTCTGTGCTACGAGAGCCCGACCCTGATGCCGTCTGTACTATGAGAGCCCGACCCTTACGCCGTCTGTACTATGAGAGCCCGACATCTATAGTGCCAACGTCTGTACTATGAGAGCCTGACCCCCAACATATGTACTACAAGAGCCCCCTCCAACGTCTGTACTACGAGAGCCCAAACCTGATGCCGTCTACTACGAGAGCCGACCCTGACGTCTGTACTATAAGAGCCTGACCCCCTATGCCAATGTCTACGAGGGCCTGACCCCCCGATGTCTGTACTATGAGAGCCCGCTCCAATGTCTGTACTATGAGAGCCCGACCCTGACGCCGTCTGTACTACGAGAGCCCATGCTCTGACATCTGTACTACTAGAGCCCGTGCTCTGATGTCTGTACCACGAGAGCCCAACATCTATAGTACGAGAGCCCGACCTCTGGCGCCAACGTCTGTACTATGAGAGCCTGACCCCCAACATATGTACTACAAGAGCCGACCCTGGCACTAGCTATAATACGACAGCCAACCCTGACGCCGTCTACTACGAGAGCCCGATGTCTGTACTAAAAAGTCTGTTGAAAGCCTGACCCCCCCCCAATGTCTGTACTATGAGAGCTCGATGCCTGTACTATGAGAGCCCGACCCCCAACGTCTGTACTAAGAGAGCCCGACCCCAACTCCGCCTTTACTACGAGAGCCCAACCCTGACGTCTGTACTACAAGAGCCTGACCCCCCTTGCCATCTGTACTATGAGAGCCCGACGCCTGTACTACGAGACCCCAACCTCCGACGCCAACGTCTATACTACAAGAGTCCGACATCTGTACTATCAGAGCCCGACCCCCCACGTCTGTTACGAGAGCTCGACACCCAACACTGATATCTGCCCTACAAACCCTGACACCTGACCTTGATGTCTGTACTACAAGAGCCCAACTCCAGCATCTGTACTACGAGAGCCTGACCCCCCTGACATCTGTACTATGAAAGCCAGACCCTTGACGCCAACGTCTGTACTACGAGAGCCTGACCCCAAACATCTGTAGTACAAGAGCCCCCTCCAAAGTCTGTACTATGAGAGCCTGACCCTGAGGCCTTCCGTACTACGAGAGCCTGACCCTGACATCTGTACTATAAGAACCCAACCCCTACGCCAAAGTCTGTACTACGAGAGCCTGACCGCCTGACGTCTGTACTATGAGAGCCCGACCCCCAACATCTGTACTACGAGAGCCTGACCGACTGACGTCTGTACTATGAGAGCCCGACCCCCAACATCTGTACTAGGAGAGCCTGACCGCCTGACGTCTGTACTATGAGAGCCCGACCCCCAACGTCTGTACTACGAGAGCCCGACCCTGACGCCGTCTATACTACGAGTGCCCGCTCCGACATCTGAACTACAAGAGCCCGGCCCTGACGCCGTCTGTACTACGAGAGCCCGCTCTGACATCTGTACTACGAGACCCCGACGTCTATAGTATGAGAGCCTGATGCCAACATCTGTACTAGAAGAGCCCGCTCCAATGTCTGTACTACGAGATCCCCACCCTGGCACCGTCTGTACTACGAGAGCCCAACCCTGATGCCGTCTCCTATGAGAGCCCGACCCCGACATCTGTCCTATAAAAGCCCGACCCCTACGTCAACATCTGTACTATGAGAGCCTAACCCTTCTAACATCTGTACTATGAGACCCCGCTCCGACATCTGTACTACGAGAGCCTGACTCCCCAACGTCTGTACTACGAGAGTCTGACCACCGACGCCAACATCTGTACTACGATTGCCCGACCCCCAACGTCTGTACTATGAGAACCCAACGTCTGTAATACGAGAGCCTGACCCCCAACATCTGTACTACGAGCCCGACCCCCAACGTCTGTACTAAGAGAACCCGATCTCCAACGTCTGCACTACGAGAGCCTGACCCTGACATCTGTCCTACAAAAGCCTGATACCTCACCCTGACTTCTTTTCTTACGAGAGCCCTGACCCCATTGTCTGTACTACGAGAGCCCGACGTCTGTCCTACAAAAGCCTAACACCTGACCCCAACGTCTATACTACAAAAGCCGGAAACCCGACCTCGACGTCTATTACAAGAGCCCGACCCCAGCATCTGCACTACGAGAGCCCGATGTCTGTTCTACAAAAGCCTGACACCTGACCTTGAGGTCTACTACAAGAGCCCGACCCCAGCATCTGCACTACGAGAGCCCAACCCCGGCATCTGCACTACGAGAGCCCAACACTGATGTCTGTCCTACAAAAGCCTGACCCTGACATCTGTCCTACAAAAGCCTGACACCTCACCTTGACTTCTGTACTACGAGAGCCTCGACCCCATTGTCTGTACTACGAGAGCCCAACGTCTGTCCTACAAAAGCCTGAACCTGACCCCAATGTCTATACTACAAAAGCCGGACACCTGACCTCGACGTCTATTACATGAGCCCGACCCCAGCATCTGCACTACGAGAGCCCGATGTCTGTTCTACAAAAGCCTGACACCTGACCTTGAGGTCTACTACAAGAGCCCGACCCCAGCATCTGCACTACGAGAGCCCAACACTGATGTCTATCCTACAAAAGCCTGACCCTGACATCTGTCCTACAAAAAGCCTGACACCTCACCTTGACTTCTGTACTACGAGAGCCCCGATCCCCTTGTCCGTACTACGAGAGCCCGACGTCTGTCCTACAAAAGCCTGACACCTGACCTCAACATCTATACTACAAAAGCCAGATACCTGACCTTGACGTCTACTACAAGAGCCCGACCCCAGCATCTGCACTACGAGAGCCCGACGTCTGTACTACGAGAGCCCGATCCCCAACGTCTGTACTACAAGAGCCCCATCCCCAACATCTGTACTATGAGAGCTCAACACCTGACCCTGACGTCTGTACTACTAGAGCCTGGCCCCCAACGTCTGTACTACGAGCGCCGACCCCAACGTCCATCCTACGATGGCCTAACCCCAACGTCTGTCCTACGAAAGCCTGACCCCCACGTCTGTACGAGAGCCCGACCTTGACATCTGTATTAGGAGAGCCCAACGTCTGTACTGCTAGTGTCCAACCCCCAAAGTCTGTACAACGAGAGCCTGCCCCCAACGTCTGTACTAGGAGAGCCCGACTTGTGACCTCAGTACTACGAGAGTCCAACACCGTGACGCCAGTACTATGAGAGCCCAACTGTGACATTAGTACTACGAGAGCCCGGCACCGTGACATCAGTACTATGAGAGCCTTACACCGTGACGTCAGTACTACGAGAGCCGACACCGTGACATCAGTACTACGAGAGCCTTTACACCATGACGTCAGAACTACAAGATCCCGAGACCGTGACATCAGTACTACGAGAGCCTGACCCCCACGTCTGTACGAGAGCCCGACCTCGACATCTGTAATAGGAGAGCCCGACGACTGTACTGCTAGTGTCCAACCCCCAAAGTCTGTACAAGGAGAGCCTGCCCCCAACGTCTGTACTAGGAGAGCCCGACTTGTGACCTCAGTACTACAAGAGTCCAACACCGTGACGCCAGTACTATGAGAGCCCAACTGTGACGTCAGTACTACGAGAGCCTTACACCATGACGTCAGTACTATGAGATCCCGAGGCCGTGACATCAGTACTACAAGAGCCTGACCCGTGACGTCAGTACTACAAGAGCCTGACCCGTGACGTCAGTACTACAAGAGTGCAACTCGGACATCCGCTCTGAGAGCCCATCTGGATACATGGCCCTCACCTCACATGGAGTACACCCGAGGGGATACACGACCCTCACAGGGAGTACACCCGAGGGGATGCACGACCCTCATAGGGAGTACAGTGGAGGGGATACACGACCCTCACAGGGAGTACACCCGAGGGGATGCACGACCCTCATAGGGAGTACAGTGGAGGGGATACACGACCCTCACAGGGAGTACACCCGAGGGGATGCACGACCCTCATAGGGAGTACAGTGGAGGGGATGCACGACCCTCACAGGGAGTACAGTGGAGGGGATGCATGACCCTCACACAGAGTACACCGGAGGGGATGCATGACCCTCACACAGAGTACACTGGAGGGGATGCATGACCCTCACACAGAGTACACCGGAGGGGATGCATGACCCTCACACAGAGTACACTGGAGGGGATGCACGACCCTCATAGGGAGTACAGTGGAGGGGATACACGACCCTCACAGGGAGTACACCCGAGGGGATGCACGACCCTCACAGGGAGTACAGTGGAGGGGATGCATGGCCCTCACACAGAGTACACCGGAGGGGATGCACGGCCCTCACACAGAGTACACCGGAGGGGATGCACGGCCCTCACACAGAGTACACTGGTGTGCACAATGTCTTACAATTCAGCAATGGCCGCTCCCATATGAGCCGATCTTCGGGTGACAGAGTCCACAATATCTGCACAATCAGAGGGAAAGCAATGCATGCAGATAAGACGGAAATATTAACAGCCATGACTTGGATTGGAGATTTCTGGAACCAGGTGTCATCTAATTACCATGAGGTGACTGAGCCAGATGGACTTTTCACATCCGCCCATCCACTCCATAATTAATTTCAACCCTGAACATCGACTGAATGACCATGTGATCTGTACATCCAATGATAGTTGTGTTATAATCACCCATTGTATAGATTGTGTGTACATTGTATGCGTCCCGTGAGAAGTCACGTTGTACAAAGTTCAGGTTATATAACGGCTGATGGTGTGAGGGTTCAGCGGTGATGACGAAACGTTCGCCCATCACACATCGCCCTCATTCACCTATCTGGAGACGTTTTCCTCAGATCAGTGATAACAAACACACGTGTCAATCTTCCTCCCGAACTTTGTCCTAAAATCCATTTTTTAAGCCTTTATTTCAGACATTGAGCAAATAAGGACAGGTCAGTCCTCCCCAACATTCTCCAGTACAAAGACGAGCGATGCAAATCCATCAGAGAGGCCCATCGCTGTGAAAATGAAAAGCCAGCAGCTGTACTTACTGTATACATACTATACACATCCTATATACATACTACACATATACTATACACATCCTATATACATACTACACATATACTATACACATCCTATATACATACTACACATATACTATACACGTCCTATATACATACTACACATATACTGTACACATCCTATATACATACTACACATATACTATACACATCCTATATACATACTACACATATACTATACACGTCCTATATACATACTACACATATACTATACACATCCTATATACATACTACACATATACTATACACATCCTATACACAGTGCCTTGCGAAAGTATTCGGCCCCCTTGAACTTTACAACCTTTTGCCACATTTCAGGCTTCAAATATATAAAGATAAAAGATATAAAATGTTTATTTTTTGTGAAGAATCACCAACAAGTGGGACACAATTGTGAAGTGGAACGAAATCTTTTGGATTTTTGAAACTTTTTTAACTAATAAAAAAATGAAAAGTGGGGCGTGCAAAATTATTCGGCCCCCTTGTGTTAATACTTTGTAGAGCCACCTTTTGCTGCGATTACAGCTGCAAGTCGCTTGGGGTGTCTCTATCAGTTTTGCACATCGAGAGACTGAAATTCTTGCCCATTCTTCCTTGCAAAACAGCTGGAGCTCAGTGAGGTTGGATGGAGAGCGTTTGTGAACAGCAGTTTTCAGCTCTTTCCACAGATTCTCGATTGGATTCAGGTCTGGACTTTGACTTGGCCATTCTAACACCTGGATACGTTTATTTGTGAACCATTCCTTTGTAGATTTTGCTGTATGTTTGGGATCATTGTCTTGTTGGAAGATAAATCTCCGTCCCAGTTTCAGGTCTTTTGCAGACTCCAACAGGTTTTCATCCAGAATGGTCCTGTATTTGGCTGCATCCATCTTCCCCTCAATTTTAACCATCTTCCCTGTCCCTGCTGAAGAAAAGCAGGCCCAAACCATGATGCTGCCACCACCATGTGTGACAGTGGGGATGGTGTGTTGAGGGTGATGAGCTGTGTTGCTTTTACGCCAAACATATCGTTTTGCATTGTGGGCAAAAAGTGTGATTTTGGTTTCATGTGACCAGAGCACCTTCTTCCACATGTTTGGTGTGTCTCCCAGGTGGCTTGTGGCAAACTTTAGATGAGACTTTTTATGGATATCTTTGAGAAATGGCTTTCTTCTTGCCACTCTTCCATAAAGGGCAGATTTGTGCAGTTTACGACTGATTGTTGTCCTATGGACAGACTCTCCCACCTCAGCTGTAGTTCTCTGCAGTTCATCCAGAGTGATCATGGGCCTCTTGGCTGCATCTCTGATCAGTCTTCTCCTTGTCTGAGCTGAAAGTTTAGAGGGACGGCCAGGTCTTGGTAGATTTGCAGTGGTCTGATACTCCTTCCATTTCAAAATGATGGCTTGCACAGTGCTCCTTGGGATGTTTAAAGCTTGGGAAATCTTTTTGTATCCAAATCCGGCTTTACAACTTCTCCACAACAGTATTACGGACCTGCCTGGTGTGTTCCTTGGTCTTCATGATGCTCTCTGCGCTTTCAACAGAACCCTGAGACTATCACAGAGCAGGTGCATTTATACAGAGACTTGATTACACACAGGTGGATTCTATTTATCACCATCAGTCATTTAGGACAACATTGGATCATTCAGAGATCCTCGCTGAACTTCTGGAGTGAGTTTGCTGCACTGAAAGTAAAGGGGCCGAATCATTTTGCACGCACCACTTTTCAGTTTTTTATTTGCTAAAAAAGTTTAAATTATCCAATAGATTTCGTTCCACTTCACAATTGTGTCCCACTTGTTGGTGATTCTTCATAAAAAATAAACATTTTATATCTTTATGTTTGAAGCCTGAAATGTGGCAAAAGGTTGAAAAGTTCAAGGGGGCCGAATACTTTCGCAAGGCACTGTACATATTACACATACTATACACATCCTATATACATACTACACAGATACTATACCCATCCTGTACACATACTATATAATACACATGCTACACATATACTGTACACGTACTATACACTTATGCCGCGTACACATGACTGGACTTTCCATCGGAGTTCTGACCGAACGGACTTGCCTACACACGATCGCACCAAAGTCCGCTTGTTTCGAACGGGATGACGTACGACGGGACTAGAAAAGGAAGTTCAGTAGCCAATAGCTGCCCTTGCGTCGTATTTGGTCCGCCGGGAATAGCATACAGACCAGATGGGATGGGAATTGATTCCGTTGGAAAGATTTAAAACATGTTCTATTTTTAGTTCAGTCAGAATTTGTGAAGAAAAGAGTCAGATGAAGCCCCCACACACGATCGGAATATCCGATGAAAAGATTCCGTCTGACACTTTTCTGTCGGAAAGTCCGGTCGTGTGAACGCGGCATTACTGTACACATCCTATACACATACTGCAGCTGCTGACTTTTAATAATTGGACACTTACCTATCCTGGAGTCCAGCGATGTTTCCATCATCTGTCGGGTGCTGCCGCCTCCATTGCGAGTAAGGGAACCCAGGAGCGTAGTCTTACGGCTTCATGCCGGGAACCCTACTGTGCATGCGCGAGGCTCCGCTCCTCTCTCCTACTGGCCCAGTGATGGGGAGAGGAGAAGGGAGCCCCGTGGTGACGTCAATACCCACGGTTGAGGCTCCCAGAAGTGGGGACAGCATACCAGCGAAAGACGGGTATCCTGCCCCCCCCCCCAAAGGGTGGCACAGGAAGGGGGGGGAGGAGTACGGCGAGCGGAAGTTCCACCTTTGTGTGTTTATGTGCTTTAAGCTTCAGCTCTAAAAACGCGCAACAGGTCAAATCCCATTCATTTCAATGGCCCCTCTTCACACATGAGCGTTCTGTCGCCTAAAGCAAAACGCATGTCGCTCAAAAAAGTACATGAGCTTCTTTTTTGGCAAATTACTGGCGTTTTACTGTTTTTACATTGGGGACTTGTCAACTTCAAAAGTCCTGTACAAAAACTCCGCAAAAACACCTGGAAAATAGCAATGCCTAGATGTGAGCGGAGCCTAAATGACCTTCAGAAGAACATTTCATGGCTGTGAAAGTACATTAGCTTGGATGTGGCCTCCTTAGCCCCCTCGGGTATCCCCCGTTCCTGATCCCACAAGCCCAGACTGCTCCTCCTTAGAGGTCTCCTTAGCCCCCTCGGGTATCCCCCGTTCCTGATCCCACAAGCCCAGACTGCTCCTCCTCAGATGTCTCCTTAGCCCCCTCGGGTATCCCCCGTTCCTGATCCCACAAGCCCAGACTGCTCCTCCTCAGATGCCTCCTTAGCCCCCTCGGGTATCCCCCGTTCCTGATCCCACAAGCCCAGACTGCTCCTCCTTAGAGGTCTCCTTAGCCCCCTTGGGTATCCCCCATTCCTAACCCCACAAGCCCAGACTGCCCCTCCTCAGATGCCTCCTTAGCCCCCTCGGGTATCCCCCGTTCCTGACCCCACAACCCAGACTGCTCCTCCTCAGATGCCTCCTTAGCCCCCTCGGGTATCCCCCGTTCCTGATCCCACAAGCCCAGACTGCTCCTCCTCAGATGTCTCCTTAGCCCCCTCGGGTATCCCCCGTTCCTGATCCCACAAGCCCAGACTGCCCCTCCTCAGATGTCTCCTTAGCCCCCTCGGGTATCCCCCGTTCCTGATCCCACAAGCCCAGACTGCCCCTCCTCAGATGTCTCCTTAGCCCCCTCGGGTATCCCCCGTTCCTGACCCCACAAGCCCAGACTGCCCCTCCTCAGATGTCTCCTTAGCCCCCTCGGGTATCCCCCGTTCCTGACCCCACAAGCCCAGACTGCCCCTCCTCAGATGTCTCCTTAGCCCCCTCGGGTATCCCCCGTTCCTGACCCCACAAGCCCAGACTGCCCCTCCTCAGATGTCTCCTTAGCCCCCTCGGGTATCCCCCGTTCCTGATCCCGCAAGCCCAGACTGCTCCTCCTCAGATGTCTCCTTAGCCCCCTCGGGTATCCCCCGTTCCTGACCCCACAAGCCCAGACTGCCCCTCCTCAGATGTCTCCTTAGCCCCCTCGGGTATCCCCCGTTCCTGACCCCACAAGCCCAGACTGCCCCTCCTCAGATGTCTCCTTAGCCCCCTCGGGTATCCCCCGTTCCTGATCCCGCAAGCCCAGACTGCCCCTCCTCAGATGTCTCCTTAGCCCCCTCGGGTATCCCCCGTTCCTGATCCCACAAGCCCAGACTGCTCCTCCTCAGATGTCTCCTTAGCTCCCTCAGATATTCCCTGTTCCTCCCACAAGCCCAGACTGCTCCTCCTCAGATGTCTCCTTAGCCCCCTCGGGTATCCCCCGTTCCTGATCCCACAAGCCCAGACTGCTCCTCCTCAGAGGCCTCCTTAGCCCCTCGAGTATCCCCTGTTCCTGATCCCACAAGCCCAGACTGCTCCTCCTCAGATGTCTCTTTAGCTCCCTTGGGTATCCCCCATTCCTGATCCCACAAGCCCAGACTGCCCCTCCTCAGATGTCTCCTTAGCCCCCTCGGGTATCCCCCGTTCCTGATCCCACAAGCCCAGACTGCTCCTCCTCAGAGGCCTCCTTAGCCCCTCGGGTATCCCCCGTTCCTGATCCCAGAAGCCCAGACTGCTCCTCCTCAGATGTCTCTTTAGCTCCCTTGGGTATCCCCCATTCCTGATCCCACAAGCCCAGACTGCCCCTCCTCAGAGGCCTCCTTAGCCCCCTCGGGTATCCCCTGTTCCTGATCCCACAAGCCCAGACTGCTCCTCCATCCCTCTCTCCTCTCCCTTCCCTCCTCCATCTCTCTGCTCCTCTCCCTTCCCTCCTCCATCTCTCTCTCACTTCTCCTTTCCTCTCCCTGCTTTCCTCCATCCCTCTCCCTTCCCTCCTCCATCTCTCTCCTCTCCTTTCCCTCCTCTCCCTTCCCTCCTCCATCTCTCTCCTCTCCTTTCCCTCCTCTCCCTTCCCTCCTCCATCTCTCTCCTCTCCTTTCCCTCCTCTCCCTTCCCTCCTCCATCCCTCTCTTCTCCCTTCCCTCCTCCATCCCTATTGTAATGTAACTGTAAGATCTGCCTTCATCTTGTTAAGCGTTGCGAAAACTGTTGGTGTCGTATAATAATAATAATCCCCCCCCCCCATGTGTCTGCACTGTGCCATGTGCCCCTCCCCCACAGTGAGGCAAAAAGGGGAAATGATGAGGATGGAGGAGGGGTGACCTCTCTCCTCTTCCCTCTTCTTCTTCCTCTGCGAGAATTTTCTGTCACTTTAAACCTCTCAACTGACTGACTCCACCCCCTCATCACTTCTCTGCCCTGTGATTGGCTGGATCATCTCAGCTGAGGATCTCACCCATTGGGATATACAGGGATGTGAGAACCGGAGAGCCAGACAAAGAGTGTGAGTGCAACTTTGTGTCCTCCTATGTGTTACATTGTATAGAGTGAGTGTTACATTGTATAGAGTGAGTGTTACATTGTATAGAGTGAGTGTTACATTGTATATAGTGAGTGTTACATTGTATAGAGTGAGTGTTACATTGTATATAGTGAGTGTTACATTGTATAGAGTGAGTGTTACATTGTATATAGTGAGTGTTACATTGTGTCCTATTATATGTTACGTTGTATAGAGTGAGTGTTACATTGTATATAGTGAGTGTTACATTGTATATAGTGAGTGTTACATTGTGTCCTATTATATGTTACGTTGTATAGAGTGTGTCCTATTATATGTTACATTGTATAGAGTGAGTGTTACATTGTATATAGTGAGTGTTACATTGTATATAGTGAGTGTTACATTGTGTCCTATTATATGTTACGTTGTATAGAGTGTGTCCTATTATATGTTACATTGTGTATAGTGAGTGTTACATTCTGTAGAGTGTGTGCTACTAAAGACAAATCCACTGTACACTACAATTGCAGTCGCTGGAGATCTGAGGGAGACATGCGAGGAAAATAGAAAACAGCATTTTTGCTTCTACATGATTGGATGATAAAATCAGCAGAGCTTCCCCTCAATTCAGATCTACAGAGGGTGACTTGTAGTGTACAGAGGATTTCCCTACAGAGTATAACCCTCAATGTGTATATATGTGTTACATTGTATATAGTGTGTGATACATTGTATATAGTGTGTGATACATTGTATATAGTGTGTGATACATTGTATATAGTGTGTGATACATTGTATATAGTGTGTGTTACATTGGATATAGTGTGTTACATTGGATATAGTGTGTGTTACATTGGATATAGTGTGTTACATTGGATATAGTGTGTGTTACATTGGATATAGTGTGTTACATTGGATATAGTGTGTGTTACATTCTATATAGTGTGTTACATTGGATATAGTGTGTGTTACATTGGATATAGTGTGTTACATTGGATATAGTGTGTGTTACATTGGATATAGTGTGTGTTACATTGGATATAGTGTGTGTTACATTGGATATAATGTGTGTTACATTGGATATAGTGTGTGTTACATTGGATATAGTGTGTGTTACATTGGATATAGTGTGTTACATTGGATATAGTGTGTGTTACATTGGATATAGTGTGTGTTACATTGGATATAGTGTGTGTTACATTGGATATAGTGTGTGTTACATTCTATATAGTGTGTTACATTGGATATAGTGTGTGTTACATTGTATATAGTGTGTTACATTGGATATAGTGTGTGTTACATTGTATATAGTGTGTGTTACATTCTATATAGTGTGTTACATTGGATATAGTGTGTGTTACATTGGATATAGTGTGTGTTACATTGGATATAGTGTGTTACATTGTGTCTTGGGTGTTTCCCACTCAGTCTCCATGTTGTGTTTTCTTCCTCTAGAATTTTGGTTGTGAATTTGTATTGCAGATTTCTCTGGCTGTGTGTGATCCCGGAGAATGTGTAAACCCTCCAGTCACCTGGGAGGTCAGAGGACCAGGAGGTGGTAAGTCTCTACATACACATCCCTCCAATCCCCGGACCCTCTAGAGCCCCTCCAATCCCGGGACCTTCTAGAGACCCTCCAATCCCGGGACCTTCTAGAGCCCCTCCAATCCCGGGACCTTCTAGAGTTCCTCCAATCCCGGGACCTTCTAGAGTTCCTCCAATCCCGGGACCTTCTAGAGTTCCTCCAATCCCGGGACCTTCTAGAGTTCCTCCAATCCCGGGACCTTCTAGAGTTCCTCCAATCCCGGGACCTTCTAGAGTCCCTCCAATCCCGGGACCTTCTAGAGCCCCTCCAATCCCGGGACCTTCTAGAGTCCCTCCAATCCCGGGACCTTCTAGAGTCCCTCCAATCCCGGGACCTTCTAGAGTCCCTCCAATCCCGGGACCTTCTAGAGTTCCTCCAATCCCGGGACCTTCTAGAGTCCCTCCAATCCCGGGACCTTCTAGAGCCCCTCCAATCCCGGGACCTTCTAGAGTCCCTCCAATCCCAGGATCTTTTAAAGACCCTCCAGTCCCAGAACCTTCTAGAGCCCCTCCAATCCCCGGACCTTCTAGAGTCCCTCCAATCCCGGCACCTTCTAGAGACCCTCAAATCCCGGGACCTTCTAGAGTCCCTCCAATCCCAGGATCTTTTAAAGACTCTCCAGTCCCAGAACCTTCTAGAGCCCCTCCAATCCCCGGACCTTCTAGAGTCCCTCCAATCCCCGGACCTTCTAGAGCCCCTCCAATCCCGGGACCTTCTAGAGCCCCTCCAATCCCGGGACCTTCTAGAGCCCCTCCAATCCCGGGACCTTCTAGAGTCCCTCCAATCCCAGGATCTTTTAAAGACCCTCCAGTCCCAGAACCTTCTAGAGCCCCTCCAATCCCCGGACCTTCTAGAGACCCTCCAATCCCGGGACCTTCTGGAGCCCCTCCAATCCCGGGACCTTCTAGAGCCCCTCCAATCCCGGGACCTTCTAGAGTCCCTCCAATCCCAGGATCTTTTAAAGACCCTCCAGTCCCAGAACCTTCTAGAGCCCCTCCAATCCCCGGACCTTCTAGAGACCCTCCAATCCCGGGACCTTCTGGAGCCCCTCCAATCCCGGGACCTTCTAGAGCCCCTCCAATCCCGGGACCTTCTAGAGTCCCTCCAATCCCAGGATCTTTTAAAGACCCTCCAGTCCCAGAACCTTCTAGAGCCCCTCCAATCCCCGGACCTTCTAGAGTCCCTCCAATCCCTGGACCTTCTAGAGCCCCTCCAATCCCGGGACCTCCTAGAGACCCTCCAATCCCGGGACCTTCTAGAGCCCCTCCAATCCCGGGAACTTCTAGAGCCCCTCCAATTCCGGAACCTTCTAGAGTCTCTCCAATCCCGGGACCTTCTAAAGACCCTCCAGTCCCAGAACCTTCTAGAGTCCACTCCAATCCCGGGAACTTCTAGAGTCCCTCCAATCCCGGGACCTTCTAGAGTCCCTCCAATCCTGGAACCTTACAGTGCCCCTCCAATCCCGGGACCTTCTAGAGTCACTCCAATCCCGGAAACCTTATAGTGCCCCTCCAATCCCGGGACCTTCTAGACTCACTACAATCCCGGGATCTTCTAGAGTCCCTCTAATCCCGGGATCTTCTAGAGTCCCTCCAATCCCGGGACTTTCTAGAGTCCCTCCAATCCCGGGACCTTCTACAGTCCCCAATCACAGGACCTTCTAGATTCCCTCCAATCCCGGAACCTGATAGTGCCCCTCCAATCCCGGGATCTTCTAGAGTCCCTCCAATCCCAGAACCTTATAGTGCCCCTCCAATCCCGGGACCTTCTAGAGTCCCCAATCTCTGGACCTTCTAGATTCCCTCCAATCCCGGAAATTTATAGTGCCTCTCCAATTCCAGGACCTTCTAGAGTCCCCAATCCCGGGACCTTCTATAGTCCCCAATGCTGGGACCTTCTAGAGTCCCTCCAATCCCAGGATCTTCTAGAGTCTCTCCAATCCCGGAACCTTATAGTGCCCCTCCAATCCTGGGACCTTCTAGAGTCACTTCAATCTCGGGATCTTCTAGAGTCCGTCCAATCCCGGAAACCTTATAGTGCCCCTCCAATCCCGGGACCTTCTAGACTCACTCCAATCCTGGGATCTTCTAGAGTCCCTCCAATCCCGGGATCTTCTAGAGTCCCTCCAATCCCGGGATCTTCTAGAGTCCCTCCAATCCCGGGACTTTCTAGAGTCCCTCCAATCCCGGGACCTTCTAGAGTCCCCAATCCAATGACCTTCTAGAGTCCCTCCAATCCCGGAACCTGATAGAGCCCCTCCAATCCCGGGATCTTCTAGAGTCCCTTCAATCCCAGAACCTTATAGTGCCCCTCCAATCCCAGGACCTTCTAGAGCCCCTCCAATTCCAGGACCTTCTAGAGACCCTCCAATCCCGGGACCTTCTAGAGCCCCTCCAATCCCCGGACTTTCTAGAGACCCCAATCCCGGGACCTTCTATAGCAGGGATATGCAATTAGCGGACCTCCAGCTGTTGCAAAACTACAAGTTCCATCATGCCTCTGCCTCTGGGTGTCATGCTTGTGACTGTCGGAGTCTTGCTATGCCTCATGGGACTTGTAGTTCTGCAACAGCTGGAGGTCCGCTAATTGTATATCCCTGTTCTATAGTCCCCAATCCTGGGACATTCTAGAGTCCCTCCAATCCCGGAACCTCATAGCGCCCCTCCAATCCTGGAACCTTATAGTGCCAATCCAATCCCGGAACCTTCTAGAGTCCCTCCAATCCCGGAACTTTATAGTGCCCCTCAAATCCTGGGACTTTCTAGAGTCTCTCCAATCGCGGGAACTTCTAGAGCCCCTCCAATTCCGGAACCTTCTAGAGTCTCTCCAATCGCAGGAACTTCTAGAGCCCCTCAAATTCCGGAACCTTCTAGAGTCTCTCCAATCCGGGACCTTCTAGAGTCCCTCCAATCCTGGAAATTTATAGTGCCCCTCCAATTCCAGGACCTTCTATAGTCCCCAATCCTGGGACCTTCTATAGTCCCCAATCCTGGGACCTTCTAGAGTCCCTCCAATCCCAGAACCTTATAGTGCCAATCAAATTCCGGGACCTTCTAGAGTCCCTCCAATCCCGGAACTTTATAGTGCCCCTCCAATACTGGGACCTTCTAGAGTCTCTCCAATCCCGGGACCCTCTAGAGACCCTCCAGTCCAAGAACCTTCTAGAGCCGTCATGAGCTCTTCATAATCACCAACTTCTTCATATTACAGAACAGGCAGATCACCTCCCCCTTCCCCAATACCCCCACCTGTCCCTCCTCCCTTCACTAATACCCCCCCCCCCCCATCCACACGTCTCTCTTCCCACCTGTCCTATTTTACCAGTTCACTTAGCTTACCAATATATCTTCTATGTCCTCTCCTCACCTATCCTACCTTCCATGGTCCCCCCATAGAGCACCATCCACCCGTCCCGATCTTCCTTCTCCTTCCATAATACCCTCACTGTCCTCTTCTCTCCTCTTCTTATCAATATATCTTCTATGTCCTCTCCTCACCTATCCTACCTTCCATGGTGCCCCCATAGAGCACCAACCACCCATCCCGATCTTCTCAGCTTCCTTCTCCTTCCATAATACCCTCACTGTCCTCTTCTCTCCTCTTCTTACCAATATATCTTCTATGTCCTCTCCTCACCTATCCTACCTTCCATGGTCCCCCCATAGAGCACCATCCACCCGTCCCGATCTTCCTTCTCCTTCCATAATACCCTCACTGTCCTCTTCTCTCCTCTTCTTATCAATATATCTTCTATGTCCTCTCCTCACCTATCCTACCTTCCATGGTGCCCCCATAGAGCACCAACCACCCATCCCGATCTTCTCAGCTTCCTTCTCCTTCCATAATACCCTCACTGTCCTCTTCTCTCCTCTTCTTACCAATATATCTTCTATGTCCTCTCCTCACCTATCCTACCTTCCATGGTGCCCCCATAGACCGCCAACCACCCATCCCGATCTTCTGTTTCCTTCTCCTTCCTTAATACCCTCACTGTCCTCTTCTCTCCTCTTCTTATCAATATATCTTCTATGTCCTCTCCTCACCTATCCTACCTTCCATGGTCCCCCCATAGAGCACCATCCACCCGTCCCGATCTTCCTTCTCCTTCCATAATACCCTCACTGTCCTCTTCTCTCCTCTTCTTATCAATATATCTTCTATGTCCTCTCCTCACCTATCCTACCTTCCATGGTCCCCCCATAGAGCACCATCCACCCGTCCCGATCTTCCTTCTCCTTCCATAATACCCTCACTGTCCTCTTCTCTCCTCTTCTTATCAATATATCTTCTATGTCCTCTCCTCACCTATCCTACCTTCCATGGTGTCCCCATAGACCGCCAACCACCCATCCCGATCTTCCTTCTCTTTCCATAATACCCTCACTGTCCTCTTCTCTCCTCTTCTTATCAATATATCTTCTATGTCCTCCTCTCACCTATCCTACCTTCCATGGTCCCCCCATAGAGCGCCAACCACCCCTCCCCAATCTTCTCAGCTTCCTTCTCCTTCCATAATACCCTCACTGTCCTCTTCTCTTCTCTTCTTATCAATATATCTTCTATGTCCTCTCCTCACCTATCCTACCTTCCATGGTGCCCCCATAGAGCACCAACCACCCCTCCCCGATCTTCTCATCTTCCTTCTCCTTCCTTAATACCCTCACTGTCCTCTTCTCTCCTCTTCTTATCAATATATCTTCTATGTCCTCTCCTCACCTATCCTACCTTCCATGGTGCCCCCATAGAGCGCCAACCACCCCTCCCCGATTTTCTCATCTTCCTTCTCCTTCCTTAATACCCTCACTGTCCTCTTCTCTCCTCTTCTTATCAATATATCTTCTATGTCCTCTCCTCACCTATCCTACCTTCCATGGTCCCCCCATAGAGCGCCAACCACCCGTCCCGATCTTCTGTTTCCTTCTCCTTCCATAATACCCTCACTGTCCTCTTCTCTCCTCTTCTTATCAATATATCTTCTATGTCCTCTCCTCACCTATCCTACCTTCCATGGTGCCCCCATAGAGCACCAACCACCCGTCCCGATCTTCCTTCTCCTTCCATAATACCCTCACTGTCCTCTTCTCTCCTCTTCTTACCAATATATCTTCTATGTCCTCTCCTCACCTATCCTACCTTCCATGGTGCCCCCATAGACCGCCAACCACCCATCCCGATCTTCCTTCTCCTTCCATAATACCCTCACTGTCCTCTTCTCTCCTCTTCTTACCAATATATCTTCTATGTCCTCTCCTCACCTATCCTACCTTCCATGGTGCCCCCATAGAGCACCAACCACCCCTCCCGATCTTCCTTCTCCTTCCATAATACCCTCACTGTCCTCTTCTCTCCTCTTCTTATCAATATATCTTCTATGTCCTCTCCTCACCTATCCTACCTTCCATGGTGCCCCCATAGAGCACCAACCACCCCTCCCCGATCTTCTCAGCTTCCTTCTCCTTCCTTAATACCCTCACTGTCCTCTTCTCTCCTCTTCTTACCAATATATCTTCTATGTCCTCTCCTCACCTATCCTACCTTCCATGGTGCCCCCATAGACCGCCAACCACCCCTCCCCGATCTTCTCAGCTTCCTTCTCCTTCCATAATACCCTCACTGTCCTCTTCTCTCCTCTTCTTATCAATATATCTTCTATGTCCTCTCCTCACCTATCCTACCTTCCATGGTGCCCCCATAGAGCACCAACCACCCCTCCCCGATCTTCTCAGCTTCCTTCTCCTTCCTTAATACCCTCACTGTCCTCTTCTCTCCTCTTCTTACCAATATATCTTCTATGTCCTCTCCGCACCTATCCTACCTTCCATGGTGCCCCCATAGACCGCCAACCACCCGTCCCGATCTTCTGTTTCCTTCTCCTTCCATAATACCCTCACTGTCCTCTTCTCTCCTCTTCTTACCAATATATCTTCTATGTCCTCTCCTCACCTATCCTACCTTCCATGGTCCCCCCATAGAGCACCAACCACCCCTCCCTGATCTTCTCAGCTTCCTTCTCCTTCCTTAATACCCTCACTGTCCTCTTCTCTCCTCTTCTTACCAATATATCTTCTATGTCCTCTCCGCACCTATCCTACCTTCCATGGTGCCCCCATAGACCGCCAACCACCCCTCCCCGATCTTCTCAGCGTCCTTCTCCTTCCTTAATACCCTCACTGTCCTCTTCTCTCCTCTTCTTATCAATATATCTTCTATGTCCTCTCCTCACCTATCCTACCTTCCATGGTCCCCCCATAGAGCACCAACCACCCCTCCCCGATCTTCTCATCTTCCTTCTCCTTCCTTAATACCCTCACTGTCCTCTTCTCTCCTCTTCTTACCAATATATCTTCTATGTCCTCTCCTCACCTATCCTACCTTCCATGGTGCCCCCATAGAGCGCCAACCACCCCTCCCCGATCTTCTCATCTTCCTTCTCCTTCCTTAATACCCTCACTGTCCTCTTCTCTCCTCTTCTTATCAATATATCTTCTATGTCCTCTCCTCACCTATCCTACCTTCCATGGTCCCCCCATAGACCGCCAACCACCCATCCCGATCTTCTGTTTCCTTCTCCTTCCTTAATACCCTCACTGTCCTCTTCTCTCCTCTTCTTATCAATATATCTTCTATGTCCTCTCCTCACCTATCCTACCTTCCATGGTCCCCCCATAGAGCGCCAACCACCCGTCCCGATCTTCCTTCTCCTTCCATAATACCCTCACTGTCCTCTTCTCTCCTCTTCTTATCAATATATCTTCTATGTCCTCTCCTCACCTATCCTACCTTCCATGGTGCCCCCATAGAGCGCCAACCACCCCTCCCCGATCTTCTGTTTCCTTCTCCTTCCATAATACCCTCACTGTCCTCTTCTCTCCTCTTCTTATCAATAAATCTTCTATGTCCTCTCCTCACCTATCCTACCTTCCATGGTCCCCCCATAGAGCGCCAACCACCCGTCCCGATCTTCCTTCTCCTTCCATAATACCCTCACTGTCCTCTTCTCTCCTCTTCTTATCAATATATCTTCTATGTCCTCCTCTCATCTGTCCTACCATCTATGGTCCCTCATCGACCCCCAACCATCCGTCCCAATCTTCCTTCTCCTTCCTTAATACCCTCACTGTCCTCTTCTCTCCTCTGCTTACCAATATATCTTCTATGTCCTCTCCTCACCTATCCTACCTTCCATGGTCCCCCCATAGAGCACCAACCACCCATCCCGATCTTCTTAGCTTCCTTCTCCTTCCTTAATACCCTCACTGTCCTCTTCTCCCCTCTGCTTAACCTTATATCTTCTGTGTCCTTTTCTCACCTGTCCTACCTTCCATGGTCCCTCATAGACTTCCAACCACCCGTCCCGATCTTCCTTCTTCTCCCATTATACCCTCACTGTCCTCTTCTCCCCTCGCATACTATTATATCCCCAAAGTCCTCTCCTCACCTGTCCTTTCCTCTCAGGTTGTCTGTGCCTCGTCTTTCTATAAGAAGACGGATTGGACAGTTGCCGTCGCCTTTCCTGCGAGAACGCTCATTGCAGATTCTGAGAAAAGCCGGAATCCCGCAAACTAGCCGGGTCAGCAAGGTGAGTGTGATGAAGGACAGAACATGGCGTCTCAGGGGAGCCTGTAGTGTAGATTGGGATGCTTGAAGATGACATTTCAAATATATTGTAGGCAGCAGAGAGATGGACTGATGGTAGATCACCCTGAAGAAGGGGGTTGGGGCAGGAAGAGAACTGAGCCTTCACCATCGGAGTCCATCTTTTAGGCCCAGCAGTGTTCCCCGAGGGCTTTTGTAGGTCCCAGTAGTGAGAAGGTAAAATCTGGTCTAGCTGCTCTTCTGCCTTCACCCATTTCTGATGTTGCCCATTGATGGCATTCCCGATGATTGGCTCATACATCTGGTCTGATTTCCCTTTGGACAGGCAGTCTACAGTAGAGCTCCGACTCGCCTTCTCTCTCGTCTTTGGGGCCTAGTCAATGAGGTGAGCCTGCCTCGCTGGTTGCGGCGTCCTCTCCTCTCCATGTATGTCTGGGCCTTCTCCGTCAACATGGCAGAAGCTGAAATAGAAGACCTGAATCGCTACAAGAATCTGGGGGAGCTTTTCCGACGTCCACTGAAGTCCACAGCCAGAGTCATCTCCGTCCACAATGCGGTACGTTCCTATCTTCACTTATCTTACATAATGGTCATCCGCCATGATGGCGGCCCGTCATTTCACAGCATGGAAAAGGACTAACATGACTGACAGAATTCTATGTGATTGTTCTATTCTAGGAGTAGAGCCATAATCTGCCGTCATTCTCACTTCTAATCCAGGCAGGTCTTCTCAGTAAGTCTGATAGGCTGGCTTCATTTAGAGTAGAGCAGCCAATAGTCTGCAGCCGTGTTCCATGTTGTGACCATCCCCCGCTCACCTGTAGCTTTAGTTGGCACCCTGGAAGATGTAGATTCTCCATCAGTCAGCTTTCTCATGCTTTGTTATACGGAGTCTGATTCTTTCCGTTCCTGTCTGTAGGTCAGTCCCTGCGATGGTCGGATCCTGCACTGCGGCCGCTCTCGGGGCTCACAGATCGAGCAGGTGAAAGGAATAACCTATTCGCTCGAGAACTTCCTGGGCCCGCAAGACTGGCGAGAACCGACCAACGTGAGTAAGTAGGAGAGGAGGAAGATCTACCCTTCATTATATTCCCTCACTGCCGAGTATGAAAGGAGAGCTGTACAACGAATCTCCTCTCTGAGCTATGAGTCTCTTCTCAGAGAGTCTGTCTCTCATCTCCTCTCTTCCTGGAGAGCCTGTCCCTCATCTCCGCTCTTCCTGTAGAGTCTGTCCCTCATCTCCTCTCTTCCTGGAGAGTCTGTCCCTCATCTCCTCACTTCCCGGAGAGTCTGTCCCTCATCTCCTCTCTTCCTGGAGAGTCTGTCCCTCACCTCCTCTCTTCCTGGAGAGTCTGTCCCTCATCTCCTCTCTTCCTGGAGAGTCTGTCCCTCATCTCCTCTCTTCCTGGAGAGTCTGTCTCTCATCTTTCTTCCTGTAGAGTCTGTCCCTCAACTCCTCTCTTCCCAGAGAGTCTGTCCCTCATCTCCTCTCTTCCCGGAGAGTTTGTCCCTCATCTCCTCTCTTCCTGGAGAGTCTGTCTCTCATCTTTCCTCCTGTAGAGTCTGTCCCTCAACTCCTCTCTTCCCAGAGTGTCTGTCCCTCATCTCCTCTCTTCTCAGAGAGTCTGTCCCTCATCTCCTCTCTTCCTGGAGAGTCTGTCCCTCATCTCCTCTCTTCCCGGAGAGTCTGTCCCTCATCTCCTCTCTTCCCGGAGAGTCTGTCCCTCGTCTCCTCTCTTCCTGGAGAGTCTGTCCCTCGTCTCCTCTCTTTCTGGAGAGTCTGTCCCTCATCTCCTCTCTTCCTGGAGAGTCTGTCCCTCGTCTCCTCTCTTCCTGGAGAGTCTGTACCTCATCTCCTCTCATCCTGGAGTGTCTGCCCCTCATCTCCTCTCTTCCCAGAGTGTCTGTCCCTCATCTCCTCTCTTCCCAGAGTGTCTGTCCCTCTCTCCTCTCTTCCCAGAGAGCCTGTCCCTCATCTCCTCTCTTCCTGGAGAGTCTGTCCCTCATCTCCTCTCTTCCTGGAGAGTCTGTCCCTCATCTCCGCTCTTCCTGGAGAGTCTGTCCCTCATCTCCTCTCTTCCTGGAGAGTCTGTCCCTCATCTCCTTCTCCTCTCTTCCCAGAGAGTCTGTCCCTCATCTTTACTCATGTAGAGTCTGCCCCTCATCTCCTCTCTTCCCGGAGAGTCTGTCCCTCATCTCCTCTCTTCCCGGAGAGTCTGTCCCTCATCTCCTCTCTTCCCAGAGAGTCTGTCCCTCAACTCCTCTCTTCCTGTAGAGTCTGTCCCTCATCTTTATTCATGTAGAGCCTGTCCCTCATCTCCTCTCTTCCCGGAGAGTCTGCCCCTCATCTTTCTTCCTGTAGAGTCTGTCCCTCATCTCCTCTCTTCCCAGAGTGTCTGTCCCTCATCTTTCGTCCTCTAGAGTCTGTCCCTCATCTCCTCTCTTCCCGGAGAGTCTTTCCCTCATCTCCTCTCTTCCCAGAGAGTCTGTCCCTCAACTCCTCTCTTCCCAGAGTGTCTGTCCCTCATCTCCTCTCTTCCCGGAGAGTCTGTCCCTCATCTTTATTCATGTAGAGTCTGTCCCTCATCTCCTCTCTTCCCGGAGAGTCTGTCCCTCATCTCCTCTCTTCCCAGAGAGTCTGTCCCTCAACTCCTCTCTTCCTGTAGAGTCTGTCCCTCATCTTTATTCATGTAGAGCCTGTCCCTCATCTCCTCTCTTCCCGGAGAGTCTGCCCCTCATCTTTCTTCCTGTAGAGTCTGTCCCTCATCTCCTCTCTTCCCAGAGTGTCTGTCCCTCATCTTTCTTCCTGTAGAGTCTGTCCCTCATCTCCTCTCTTCCCAGAGAGTCTGTCCCTCATCTCCTCTCTTCCCAGAGTGTCTGTCCCTCATCTTTCTTCCTGTAGAGTCTGTCCCTCATCTCCTCTCTTCCCAGAGAGTCTGTCCCTCATCTCCTCTCTTCCTGGAGAGTCTGTCCCTCATCTTTATTCCTGTAGAGTCTGTCCCTCAACTCCTCTCTTCCTGTAGAGTCTGTCCCTCAACTCCTCTCTTCCCGGAGAGTCTGTCCCTCATCTCCTCTCTTCCCAGTGTCTGTCCCTCATCTCCTCTCTTACCAGAGTGTCTGTCCCTCATCTCCTCTCTTCCCAGAGAGTCTGTCCCTCATCTCCTCTCTTCCCAGAGAGCCTGTCCCTCATCTCCTCTCTTCCCGGAGAGTCTGTCCCTCATCTCCTCTCTTCCCAGAGAGTCTGTCCCTCAACTCCTCTCTTCCCGGAGAGTCTGTCCCTCATCTCCTCTCTTCCCAGAGTGTCTGTCCCTCATCTCCTCTCTTCCCAGAGAGTCTGTCCCTCAACTCCTCTCTTCCCAGAGAGTCTGTCCCTCATCTATCCTCTTCCCGGAGAGTCTGTCCCTCATCTCCTCTCTTCCCGGAGAGTCTGTCCCTCATCTCCTCTCTTCCCAGAGAGTCTGTCCCTCATCTATCCTCTTCCCGGAGAGACTGTCCCTCATCTCCTCTCTTCCCAGAGTGTCTGTCCCTCATCTCCTCTCTTCCCAGAGAGTCTGTCCCTCATCTATCCTCTTCCCAGAGAGTCTGTCCCTCATCTATCCTCTTCCCGGAGAGACTGTCCCTCATCTATCCTCTTCCCGGAGAGACTGTCCCTCATCTATCCTCTTCCCAGAGTCTGTCCCTCATCTCCTCTCTTCCCAGAGTGTCTGTCCCTCATCTTTCGTCCTCTAGAGTCTGTCCCTCATCTCCTCTCTTCCCGGAGAGTCTTTCCCTCATCTCCTCTCTTCCCAGAGAGTCTGTCCCTCAACTCCTCTCTTCCCAGAGTGTCTGTCCCTCATCTTCTCTCTTCCCAGAGTGTCTGTCCCTCATATCTCTTCCTGTAGAGTCTGTCCCTCATCTCCTCTCTTCCCAGAGAGTCTGTCCCTCATCTCCTCTCTTCCCGGAGAGTCTGTCCCTCATCTTTATTCATGTAGAGTCTGTCCCTCATCTCCTATCTTCCCCGAGAGTCTGTCCCTCATCTTTATTCATGTAGAGCCTGTCCCTCATCTCCTCTCTTCCTGGAGAGTCTGTCCCTCATCTTTATTCCTGTAGAGTCTGTCCCTCAACTCCTCTCTTCCTGTAGAGTCTGTCCCTCAACTCCTCTCTTCCCAGAGTGTCTGTCCCTCATCTCCTCTCTTCCCAGAGAGTCTGTCCCTCATCTATCCTCTTCCCGGAGAGTCTGTCCCTCATCTCCTCTCTTCCCGGAGAGTCTGTCCCTCATCTCCTCTCTTCCCAGAGAGTCTGTCCCTCATCTATCCTCTTCCCGGAGAGACTGTCCCTCATCTCCTCTCTTCCCAGAGAGTCTGTCCCTCATCTCCTCTCTTCCCAGAGAGTCTGTCCCTCATCTATCCTCTTCCCGGAGAGTCTGTCCCTCATCTCCTCTCTTCCCGGAGAGTCTGTCCCTCATCTCCTCTCTTCCCAGAGAGTCTGTCCCTCATCTATCCTCTTCCCGGAGAGACTGTCCCTCATCTCCTCTCTTCCCAGAGAGTCTGTCCCTCAACTCCTCTCTTCCCAGAGAGTCTGTCCCTCATCTATCCTCTTCCCGGAGAGTCTGTCCCTCATCTCCTCTCTTCCCGGAGAGTCTGTCCCTCATCTCCTCTCTTCCCAGAGAGTCTGTCCCTCATCTATCCTCTTCCCGGAGAGACTGTCCCTCATCTCCTCTCTTCCCAGAGTGTCTGTCCCTCATCTCCTCTCTTCCCAGAGAGTCTGTCCCTCATCTATCCTCTTCCCAGAGAGTCTGTCCCTCATCTATCCTCTTCCCGGAGAGACTGTCCCTCATCTATCCTCTTCCCGGAGAGACTGTCCCTCATCTATCCTCTTCCCAGAGTCTGTCCCTCATCTCCTCTCTTCCCAGAGTGTCTGTCCCTCATCTTTCGTCCTCTAGAGTCTGTCCCTCATCTCCTCTCTTCCCGGAGAGTCTTTCCCTCATCTCCTCTCTTCCCAGAGAGTCTGTCCCTCAACTCCTCTCTTCCCAGAGTGTCTGTCCCTCATCTTCTCTCTTCCCAGAGTGTCTGTCCCTCATATCTCTTCCTGTAGAGTCTGTCCCTCATCTCCTCTCTTCCCAGAGAGTCTGTCCCTCATCTCCTCTCTTCCCGGAGAGTCTGTCCCTCATCTCCTCTCTTCCCGGAGAGTCTGTCCCTCATCTTTATTCATGTAGAGCCTGTCCCTCATCTCCTCTCTTCCTGGAGAGTCTGTCCCTCATCTTTATTCCTGTAGAGTCTGTCCCTCAACTCCTCTCTTCCTGTAGAGTCTGTCCCTCAACTCCTCTCTTCCCGGAGAGTCTGTCCCTCATCTCCTCTCTTCCCAGTGTCTGTCCCTCATCTCCTCTCTTCCCAGAGTGTCTGTCCCTCATCTCCTCTCTTCCCAGAGAGTCTGTCCCTCATCTCCTCTCTTCCCAGAGAGCCTGTCCCTCATCTCCTCTCTTCCCGGAGAGTCTGTCCCTCATCTCCTCTCTTCCCAGAGAGTCTGTCCCTCAACTCCTCTCTTCCCGGAGAGTCTGTCCCTCATCTCCTCTCTTCCCAGAGTGTCTGTCCCTCATCTCCTCTCTTCCCAGAGAGTCTGTCCCTCAACTCCTCTCTTCCCAGAGAGTCTGTCCCTCATCTATCCTCTTCCCGGAGAGTCTGTCCCTCATCTCCTCTCTTCCCGGAGAGTCTGTCCCTCATCTCCTCTCTTCCCAGAGAGTCTGTCCCTCATCTATCCTCTTCCCGGAGAGACTGTCCCTCATCTCCTCTCTTCCCAGAGTGTCTGTCCCTCATCTCCTCTCTTCCCAGAGAGTCTGTCCCTCAACTCCTCTCTTCCCAGAGAGTCTGTCCCTCATCTATCCTCTTCCCGGAGAGTCTGTCCCTCATCTCCTCTCTTCCCGGAGAGTCTGTCCCTCATCTCCTCTCTTCCCAGAGAGTCTGTCCCTCATCTATCCTCTTCCCGGAGAGACTGTCCCTCATCTCCTCTCTTCCCAGAGTGTCTGTCCCTCATCTCCTCTCTTCCCAGAGTGTCTGTCCCTCATCTATCCTCTTCCCAGAGAGTCTGTCCCTCATCTATCCTCTTCCCAGAGAGTCTGTCCCTCATCTATCCTCTTCCCAGAGAGTCTGTCCCTCATCTATCCTCTTCCCGGAGAGACTGTCCCTCATCTATCCTCTTCCCGGAGAGACTGTCCCTCATCTATCCTCTTCCCAGAGTCTGTCCCTCATCTCCTCTCTTCCCAGAGTGTCTGTCCCTCATCTTTCTTCCTGTAGAGTCTGTCCCTCATCTTCTCTCTTCCCGGAGAGTCTGTCCCTCATCTCCTCTCTTCCCAGAGTGTCTGTCCCTCATCTTTCGTCCTCTAGAGTCTGTCCCTCATCTCCTCTCTTCCCGGAGAGTCTTTCCCTCATCTCCTCTCTTCCCAGAGAGTCTGTCCCTCAACTCCTCTCTTCCCAGAGTGTCTGTCCCTCATCTTCTCTCTTCCCAGAGTGTCTGTCCCTCATATCTCTTCCTGTAGAGTCTGTCCCTCATCTCCTCTCTTCCCAGAGAGTCTGTCCCTCATCTCCTCTCTTCCCGGAGAGTCTGTCCCTCATCTTTATTCATGTAGAGTCTGTCCCTCATCTCCTATCTTCCCCGAGAGTCTGTCCCTCATCTTTATTCATGTAGAGCCTGTCCCTCATCTCCTCTCTTCCTGGAGAGTCTGTCCCTCATCTTTATTCCTGTAGAGTCTGTCCCTCAACTCCTCTCTTCCTGTAGAGTCTGTCCCTCAACTCCTCTCTTCCCAGAGTGTCTGTCCCTCATCTCCTCTCTTCCCAGAGAGTCTGTCCCTCAACTCCTCTCTTCCCAGAGAGTCTGTCCCTCATCTATCCTCTTCCCGGAGAGTCTGTCCCTCATCTCCTCTCTTCCCGGAGAGTCTGTCCCTCATCTCCTCTCTTCCCAGAGAGTCTGTCCCTCATCTATCCTCTTCCCGGAGAGACTGTCCCTCATCTCCTCTCTTCCCAGAGTGTCTGTCCCTCATCTCCTCTCTTCCCAGAGAGTCTGTCCCTCATCTATCCTCTTCCCAGAGAGTCTGTCCCTCATCTATCCTCTTCCCGGAGAGACTGTCCCTCATCTATCCTCTTCCCGGAGAGACTGTCCCTCATCTATCCTCTTCCCGGAGAGACTGTCCCTCATCTATCCTCTTCCCGGAGAGACTGTCCCTCATCTATCCTCTTCCCGGAGAGACTGTCCCTCATCTATCCTCTTCCCAGAGAGTCTGTCCCTCATCTATCCTCTTCCCGTTGAGACTGTCCCTCATCTATCCTCTTCCCGTTGAGACTGTCCCTCATCTATCCTCTTCCCAGAGTCTGTCCCTCATCTCCTCTCTGTGCCCTGTAACGTGTCTTCTGTCTAGAGAGTGGCCCCTGATTTTACCCCTGTTTTCCAGGTCTGCCCTTCCTGCAGCAGTTGGGTGTGCGTCCAGCGAATCGCCTCTTCCATCATGTCATTTATCTGGCTCCTGGAGACTATCACCGATTTCATTCCCCAGCAGACTGGAGCATCCAGCACAGGAGGCACTTTCCAGGTATCATAATCTCATATCCATATTCTCCACTGAAATCTCCACAGTAACCACTTTCCTCCCCGACCAAATTCTGTGCCGCCCCCGGATCATTCCTGAAAGCCAATACAGAGACGGTCATTGTGAGGCCCTGTCTATGACCTGTATATGACCTGTCTATGACCTGCATATGACCTGTCTATGACCTGCATATGACCTGTATATAACCTGTCTAGGCCCTGTCTATGATCTGTCTAGGCTACGGTAATAAGAGGCTGGTCACATACTGAGGTGGGAAGTATGAACCTGTATACGCCTTGTCTATAATATACATAGCACAGGCATCAGGAGGATAGTGACAGCGTCACCTAAAGGCTGGTATCCTTGTTTATGGATATAAATAGAAGGTGACCATCCATGAGCCCTGAATACGGATAGGGCCGGCCTTCTGGGAGAAGGTGTTGTCTAATGCTGAGATCCATGTGATAGGGATTATTGAAGAGCTATATGGGGCTCATACATACACATCTCTTATTACTGTATGGGATTCATATAGTGCCAGCAATTGGTGCAGCACCTTACCATATAGAGGGAGATGGTACAGTTAGCATACAGTTCAATACTAGAGGGATACGGGGGGGGGGGCTGATCACGAGAGCTGCATTATAGCCCAACAAAGGGGTAGAGGATGCATGCCAGACTCACACACTATGTATACTGAGAGACAGAAACTAGATGAAGGATCTCTGGGTGAGATGGTGGACTACAGGAAACCATCCTACAGAAGTTGAGGGACCCCTGGGTGATAGTGTGGACTACGGGAAACCATCCTACAGAAGTTGAGGGACCCCTGGGTGATAGTGTGGACTACGGGAAACCATCCTACAGAAGTTGAGGGACCTCTGGGTGATAGTGTGGACTACGGGAAACCATCCTACAGAAGTTGAGGGACCTCTGGGTGATAGTGTGGACTACGGGAAACCATCCTACAGAAGTTGAGGGACCCCTGGGTGATAGTGTGGACTACGGGAAACCATCCTACAGAAGTTGAGGGACCCCTGGGTGATAGTGTGGACTACGGGAGACCATCCTACAGAAGTTGAGGGACCTCTGGGTGATAGTGTGGACTACGGGAAACCATCCTACAGAAGTTGAGGGACCTCTGGGTGATAGTGTGGACTACGGGAAACCATCCTACAGAAGTTGAGGGACCCCTGGGTGATAGTGTGGACTACGGGAAACCATCCTACAGAAGTTGAGGGACCCCTGGGTGATAGTGTGGACTACGGGAGACCATCCTACAGAAGTTGAGGGACCCCTGGGTGATAGTGTGGACTACGGGAGACCTTCCTACAGAAGTTGAGGGACCCCTGGGTGATAGTGTGGACTACGGGAAACCATCCTACAGAAGTTGAGGGACCCCTGGGTGATAGTGTGGACATACGGGAGACCATCCTACAGAAGTTGAGGGACCTCTGGGTGATAGTGTGACTACGGGAAACATCCTACAGAAGTTGAGGGACCCCTGGGTGATAGTGTGGACTACGGGAGACCATCCTACAGAAGTTGAGGGACCTCTGGGTGATAGTGTGGACTACGGGAAACCATCCTACAGAAGTTGAGGGACCTCTGGGTGATAGTGTGGACTACGGGAGACCACCCTACAGAAGTTGAGGGACCTCTGGGTGATAGTGTGGACTACGGGAAACCATCCTAGAGAAGTTGAGGGACCCCTGGGTGATAGTGTGACTACGGGAAACCATCCTACAGAAGTTGAGGGACCTCTGGGTGATAGTGTGGACTACGGGAAACCATCCTACAGAAGTTGAGGGACCTCTGGGAGATAGTGTGGACTACGGGAAACCAACCTACAGAAGTTGAGGGACCTCTGGGGTGATAGTGTGGACTACGGGAAACCATCCTAGAAAGTTGAGGGACCCCTGGGTGATAGTGTGGACTACGGGAAACCATCCTACAGAAGTTGAGGGACCTCTGGGTGATAGTGTGGACTACGGGAGACCATCCTACAGAAGTTGAGGGACCTCTGGGTGATAGTGTGGACTATGGGAAACCATCCTACAGAAGTTGAGGGACCCCTGGGTGATAGTGTGGACTACAGGAAACCATCCTACAGAAGTTGAGGGACCTCTGGGTGATAGTGTGGACTACGGGAAACCATCCTACAGAAGTTGAGGGACCTCTGGGTCATGTGGAATAGTGCAGGAGGTTGGCCATGTGTTAGTAGATAGGTCATCCTTCTCTCTCTATTCCTCTCCAGGTACTCTGCTGTCGGTGAGTCCCAACATTGGCCCGTTGGGATGCCGAGTCTCTTCTGTCAGAATGAGCGCGTTGTACTCAGTGGTCTGTGGCAGTTCGGCT